>NC_092712.1:82001727-82311512 GCF_047496885.1 Scyliorhinus torazame
ACCTAAACAACATAACGGGCTACAAAGCAAAGCCGAGTAGAATCTCTGGCAACCCCTCCCCAATGGACTTAATGCATTCTGTGCTCGTCTCGAGCAGGAAACCATGAAACCGCTGATTAAAGGGGTGGCACAATAGTACAGTATTTAACACTGTCGCTTCACAGCTCCAGGGTCCCAGGTTCGATTCCCGGCTTGGGTCACTATCTGTGTGGAGTCTACCCGTTCTCCCTGTGTCTGTGTGGGTTTCCTCCGGGTGCTCCGGTTTCCTCCCATGTCCAAAGTTGCGCAGGTTAATGGATTGGCCATGCTAAATTGCCCTTAGTGTCCATTAGGGGCTGGTTTAGCACAGTGGGCTAAACAGCTAGCTTGTAATGCAGAACAAGACCAGCAGTGCGGGTTCATTTCCCGTACTGGCCTCCCCAAACAGGCGCCGGAATGTGGCGACTAGGGGCTTTTCACAGTAACTTCATTGAAGCTTACGTGTGACAATAAGCGATTATTATTATTAAAAGATAAAAGGTTGGGTGGTGTAGCTGGGTTACGGGAATAGGGTGAAGGTGTGGGGTTGGGTGGGGTGCTCTTTCCAGATACCGGTGCGGATTCGATGGGCCGAGTGGCCTCCTTCTGCACTGTAAATTCTATGATAAACTGTCCCAACTGCCTCTATCATCACAGGTTCCGAACTCAGATCAGCCTTCTTGAACGTGAACGCTCGGAAAGCAATGGGTTCTGAAGAAATCACTGGCCATGCACTCAGATCCTGCACGGACCAACTGTCGGGTGTGTTCGCAGACATCTTTAAGCTCTCCCTACTCCATTCAGAGGTTCCCTCCTGCTTCAAGAAGATGGCCATCATACTGGTGCCAAAGAAGAACAGGGTAACATGCTTCAACGACTACCATCTGTTGTGTTCTCTATTTTGCTTCACCTGCTTGGCTTGGATGCGTAGTGTTGAATAAAGAACACAAAGCTTTGTTAATGAACAAAATGATACATTTATTACTACTAACTAAGATATGTTCACATTCCTAAAGTAGAAGGTTACTGTATTAAACTATGCTACACTCGAACGAATACAGGCCCAAACTACTCAACCGCATCTCATACAAAAATACCTCCATACCCGGGATCAACCTCGTGAACCTTCTCTGGACTGCCTCCAATGTCAGTGTATCTTTCTTTAGATAAGGGGACCAAACTGCTCACAGCATTCCAGGTGTGGTTTAACTAGTGCCTTGTATAGTTTTAGCAGGACTTCCCTATTTTTACTCCCTTTGAAATAAAGGCCAACATTCCATTTGCCTTCCCTGTTACTTGTTACTGGCTTATGTAATTGAATTATACCATTATAATATAGTTGATGCTAGTTAGTGTCATTGACTTCTACAATGAGAATTTTGTTCAGCGAAAGGCATTGAGAATTTGACGGGGCATTATATGGTTAAAAACTAAGACCTGGAGCTGGATTACTGTTTGAGAGCTGTTCTGATTCAGCAGATTGACTGTAAGACATTCTACAAAAAGGCAGTATATTTCAATTAATGGTTTATTGATATAGCTGTAATTTGGTTTAGAAAAAATTCCATTATCAGAAAATATAGCTTGCTACAGTTTCTTGTCAATCTAACTCCACCAAAAGTACTTTAAAGACACTACAATGTCCCTTTTCAGCAGCTACTGGTTTGGCAATCACGAATGCAATTTTAAAAAATTGAGGCTGTTTATTGCAGAAACATAAGAGACCTTGTTTAGTCGACTATTAAATGAACATTTTTCTGAGGCTTCACTAGGAGTGAAGCAGTATCTTGTTCCAGCTGGCGCATAACATTTACACAAGGCTGTTTAAAAAAGAATCAGTCAAAGATTCGCTGCTGGCGAGATAGCCAAAGTCACCCTGAGGCAGAAGATTGCAGGTCCGTTTCCTGAGCTGTGCTGAGTTAGCTGATTTTAGCTAAGTGGTATATTGGACGACACAATTAACTTCAGCACTCCTGGATTAGAAAAGACTCGACCAAGCTGCCCATTTCGGATCATGACCGAGTGACTCCGACTGGGAACCACCAATCAGATTTGACTCATCAACAAATATCCTATTGGTAGAAGAATCCCTTTTCAAATGGATTGGTAACCCCTTCCCTGTCCATCTAACTGTAATACCATATGATACTCAATATGAATGCACTTCAATATTTGAAGAGAAACTCCTTTCTGCTGAACAAGACTGAACTCACTTGGCAGCCACCACCAACTTAGTGGTTATAGTTGGCGATCTTAGTGCCACTCATACTTCCTTCACTTCCACTCCTGTCCGAGGTGAGACTCTGTTCCTGCCTCCCGGCCTGTATCAAGCAGACCTCCAGCCACCCCCACCCCCCCTTCATTCACACCCTCAAATATTTCATGGTACACCCACCCTCCAATTCTCCAATCTGGTTTCAGAACCACCGAAATATTTGAACAAGACTCAACAAGCAATAAAGAATGTTCACTTTGAAGGCAAACTGTGACTATGGAACAGTATAGCTAATCTGCACCTACTGCTCTTCCCCTGACACCCATTTTACTTAATCAGTAAATCAATTTGATTTACATTGATTCAATTTGATCCTTTTGGGGCCTGTACAGCAACAACAGACAATGTTCAGTCCAGAGGTGACACACACCCAGAGAGCAGTCCATCATCCCCCGAGACAGAGAGATGCCATCAAATCAGTTTGATTCTGTGGTTGTGTTCCGTGAGTCTTAATTGGTTAATGATGGGATTCTTGGAGTAAGAATAAATAACAGTAAATGAATAAGAAGGAAAGCATTGAGTGGCATTCGAGGCACAAATGTAATTGCTTAGGTCTCATTTATTTTCTTGAAAGCCATCTGAATTCTACAATCGGGGGTGATTCTCCGAGCCCCGCGCTGGGCCGGAGAATCGCCGCAACCACGCCACGACACCGGCGCACGATTCTCCGAGGTGCGGAGAATTGGCACCATTTGCGCCAGCGCGGTTGGCGCGGCGCGGACCGCGGGCCGATGGAATCGGCGGGGCAGGCGATTCTCCGGCCCGGATGGGCCGAGGGGCCGCGTGGATACGACAGAGTCCCGCCAGCGCCGTTCACCCCTGGTGGTTGCTGGAGGGAACTCTGCGCGAACGGTCGGGGGGTGGCCTGTGGGGGGGGGAGGGGCTCCGTCCCCGTGGGGAGCCTCCGATGGGGTCTGGCCCACGATCGGGGCCCACCAATTGGTGGGCCGGCCTCTCCCCCCCCGGGCCTACTTCCCGGCGTGGCCGGCCCCTGAACACCGACGCCATGTTGAGTCGGGGCCGGCACGTTAAAGAAGTCCCCTGCGCATGCGCAGGTTGGCGTGGCGCATGCGCAGGTTGGCGTGGCCCAACTACGCATGCGCAAGTTGGCGTGGCCCAACTGCGCATGCGCAGGTTGGCACGGTACCCATTTGGCGCCAGTGAGGGAGGCTGGAGCGGCATGAACCGCTCCAGCGCCGTGCTGACCCCCTGTGGGGACCAGAATCGATCGTACCTGAGCCCGGTTCGCGCCGTCATGAAACGCGACGGCGTTCACGACGGCGCAAACACTTGGGCTCCATTTTGGAGAATCGCCCCCATGATATTTCACTCATGCCAACTGTGCGTACAACATTTTCAAAGGGTGAAAATCGTTTCTGACATTTTTTTTTTGTGACATACCCGAACAAGGAAGGCTGGGCTGAGTGAAAGTTTTGGGCTGTTTGCTTCACTCACCTCACTTGGATGAACTGCCAGGGCCTGGTGCACCACCACAAGATGCTAGCCCATCTTATGATTAATGTCAGGCCACTGTCGTCACTGGGAGAGTCTTAGGTCAGCTCCAAGTGGAGAGGCCGAATGGAGCGGCAATGGGTGAGTGTGTGAAATCCAATATCTGGCAGGAGGCCTAAAACAGATGATAGGACCCCTCATTTATTTATTTTTTAATTTTTCCAATTAAGGGGTAATTTAGCGTGGCCAATCCACCTACCCTGCACATATTTTGGGTTATGGGTGTGAGACCCACGCAGACACTGCGAGAAATGTGAAAACTCCACACGGACACGGACAGTGACCCAGGGCTGGGATCGAACCTGAGTCTTCGTCGCCGTAATGTAGCAGTGCTAACCAGTGTGACAGGGTGCCACCCCCCAGATCCCTCATTTATGTACATAAGGGGTCAAATGGCAACTTCAGACGGTCACATGGAGATGCCTGAAAAAATTGTGCCTACATCATGGTATTAGAAATATTTGTATACAAGTTGCTAAAAAAATATATATATAATTTCCGAAACTAAGGTGGGTGAAGGAGCTGTTGCGGGTAGAAATTTCAGCTGGGCCTGTTTATCCTTATCACCACTCATGGTCTGCATGTGTGCACGTGTGACGTGTGCATGTGTGCATGCCTGTGTGTACGTGCCAGTCTTAATGGAGACATGACAGGACTAATGGGGTAAATTGCCTTGGAGTCTCTCCAACACTGATGCTGTAACCTCCACATAAACCCCATTCTCGGTGGACAAATGAGGCACTCACCAATATCGCAGGGGAAACGGACAGGAAACCACATTAGAAGGGTAAGGAATAAAACTACAATTTTTATGAGGGTTAACAAATCTGCCAGAGTTCTTGCTTTGAGCCGCAGCTGACACTGCTGCCAGCTGTAGTTTGCAGTCTGTGTATCGCTGAACATAAATGTGTAGGTTATCCTTGGGACAGAGTGGTGCCTCCAAACGTTGTGCAAATAAAGCGTCTGACCAGCAAGTAAATAAACCCAGGCTCTCCAGAGTCAGAGAATACTGTATATGCTTGTAGTTACACATTCACACTGTTGATGATAAAAATGGGAATACACACAGCTTTGTGTAAAACACCAACTCCACTTTTTAAAAAAATTGTCCCCATGACCTTGAGGGCTGATGCTGTCAAGGCCAAACCGACCATATTTATTTACATGTAGAGATAGTTCCTTGCAGTAATTGCTGCCTATGATAAACACCTTCACCTTGCAAAAAGAAATCTCACCCCTGCTGTAACCTTGACCTCCCAAATAAATGGTCTCCACTATGCCCAGTGTACAACGTACCCTCCTTACTCTCACTGTGCGCCGCATTTACCTACACTTCCTGCCAAGTTACACATACGGAAACTCAGTGGTGATTGATCATCCATCCACATACACACTGTACAAACAATCATCTCTCCATGCATCTATATACAGTCTCAGACGTATCCTGGATTTTGTATTTTGTGGAGGCCACAACCTGACAGGGGCTTTCCTGTTTTTATTCGCATTTGTGCCCCTTTCTGTAATGTTTCAGGGAGGAGACATTTTTTTCCCATGTACACTCAGTACTATATTTTTAATTGCCCGATTCAAACTTTGGCTGTTCCACTAATCTCAAGATTGAAGCAGAAGAAACATTAAATAAAAGGCAATTCAGATTGTCAAGTTGGTTCCGCCTACAGACCATGCTTACTTGCTCAGTTATGAATCGAATCCCACTTATCCAATTCCTTGAGGCAAAGAACAAAGAACAAAGAACAATACAGAACAGGAACAGGCCCTTCGGCCCTCCAAGCCTGTAACAGTCATAATACTACCCTTGGCCAAAACCCTCGGCACTTCCTAGTGCCGCATCCTTCTATACCCAATTATGGGATGCGTGCGAAAAGATCACACCGTTCCTCCCCACCTGGAAATGTAAAAGCCGACGGCAGACATGGATATTTTTGGATCTCCCCGAAAGCGCCCCAGTGAATGCAGTTCAGGTCTCACAGACTAATATCGAAGATTTAGTGCAGGCCCAGAAGCAAGATAGTAATCTCAGGGAGATTTTAAAAGGAAAATTTCCAGCCCCATATGATAGGTTTAAAAATGCACTGACCACACATGACGGTGTGGTCCTAAAAGACACCCTTTATGTGGTTCCTGAACAGGACAGGAATCAGCTTATTTGTTTGTTCCATGATAGTCATGGGCATCAGGGAATTGACCCCACTACAGCCCACCTCAGGCAGCTCTGTTGGTGGCTGAATTCAAAGGAAGACGTCACGCACTATGTTGAAAATTGCCTTATCTGTGCCCCAAACAATCCAGACAGATATGCGAAGAAAGCTCAGCTTAGTCACACCCGCCCCGTTAATGGCCCCTGGACTAACCTCCAGATTGATTTTATAGGACCATTGCCCCCTTGCAGGAATGGTCACAAGTATGTGTTAGTTGTTATAGACATGTTTACGAAATGGGTAGAAGAAGCATTCCCATCTAGAACAAACACGGCAAAGACTACAGCTAAGATTTTAACCCACCACATCTTTACAAGATGGGGACTCACCCGCAGCATTGAATCCGACCAAGGTTCCCATTTTACGGGACATGTCATGAAGAACATCCTCATGATATTTGGCATTACCCAAAAATTCCACATCGCATACCACCCCCAGTCAAGTGGTATCGTGGAGCGAATGAATCGGACTCTAAAAGCAACCCTCAGGAAAATGGTCCAACAAAACAACACCACTTGGGATTCAGTCCTCCCTTTTGCACTAATGATTTGCGTAACACTGTTTCGACATCCACAGGATACACCCCACACACTCTCATGACCGGACGCCCCATGAAAGGCACAGAATTTTTATTAGGACTTGACTTGACCAGCCCCGAAGGGACGACCCTCACACACGAGAACGCAGTGAAACAATTAGTAGAGAATGTAAAAACGGCTCAGCTCGCAGCCGCAGTAAAATTAGGCACCAGGAAGAAACAGAGCAAGGCCTGTTTTGACAAGACAGTGCATGCGACTGAGTTTGATGTCATGACAGGTCATGACAGGTCATGCTCTCCATTTACAACCCCAGCACGTTCCTGTCACCTAAGCATTCGGGTCCGTACTCCATTGCGGACAAAGTAAGCCCCTCCGTTTACAAGATTAAGTACCCCAACGGGAAGACCGCGTGGTTTCATATTAACCAGCTCAAGGCATATGGCTCGCAGTCTAACCACGCACACCACGTCATGCTCGACGCAGCAGGCCACGCCCCGCCCACAGCCAACGTATCCCTACCCTCCCCCAACACGTCCACCCCATCCATGGACTCAACCTCGACTCTACCCCCGAACTCTAGACTCTGCCCCAGAACGCTCACAGACAGCAGCAGCAGCGACAGCGACTGTGACACAGATGATAGCCACAGCACGCCTCCCTACTATCCACATGCAACAGGCCCCACACCCAACGAATTGGAACATGATTCGAGTGATCTCTTCCTGATCATATTCCTTAACAAACCTCCCCAAAGACCACCGCCCTACGATGATGACCCCGACTCCATCTCCACAGAATTAGACACGACTATTTGGCACCGTGACAATTCGTACAGGCTCGTCCGAAACGACGAGATGGACCCTAACTCACACCATGCAGCTTTAGCAACCCTCATCCATTCAAGAGTATGGCATCCGGGAGAAGATGATGGTATTGAGTCTGACTCCCAAAACGAGAACCCCTTTGCGACCCTGTTCACAAATGATAACTGAGATGTCCAGGTGATGATTTAAAGGAGAAACGGTGTCCTTTCTGATGGAACCTGCACCATGTTTGTTGAATGTTTGTACTTAATGTTATCGTTAAGTGTTGTGTGTAAACTCGAAAGTTTTCACGGCCCCACGTCACCACTCCTTTAACGCCCCCCCCCAGACAAAGTTGTCCCAGACAATAGTTCAGAGGAACTAGTCTGTCGACAGAAAATGGTTAAAGGTACAAGTTTGTCCCAGACAATAGTTCAGAGGAACTAGTCTGTCGACAGAACCCGACTCATAGTTGCTCTCCTAATTCGAGAGGCAGCCACCCACGACGACCACATTCTTACCCGTTCTTGCAGGTTGCTCACGCAGTGGGGAAACGGCATTGGTCCCCGCCCTGCCTGAGGACCCCCCTCTGGTCAGCTACGCTCGGGTAGAGCACATACGGCATTGATCACCGTCCTACCCGGGGATTCCATCCAAATCTTACCCGTCGCGGCCCTTACGCACCCCATTTTGGCTTGTTACGTTCAAAATTCATTTGTTTGGTTTTGGCAAACCTTAGGTTGCTTCCCTATGCTATTTACATCCTCAAACACTGGGATGGTAAATCACACAGGCTGCGAGACGGCTCGCAGTATGGCAGTATTTTCTTAGATGTCTCGTCCAAATATTCTGTTTAAAAAGTTTTTAAAAATGAGGGAGTCACACATGGTGACCAATTATAAAGGGAAATTGGCAATAAAAGACAGACATGCTAACATACAAGATATTAAACTAGATAGTAACAGAAACTATGCTTGATCCACAGAATTCCAGAAGCTCCAGGAAGAGAGAAGAGACGAAAAGGAAGAGAAGAGAGGAGAGAAGAGAACAATGAAGACATCATACGTGTTTTTCGTTATCATTATAATTTGTATTTGGTTATGCGCGAATGCGAGCCCCCTGACCCCAACCCCCTCCCCCCCCCCCCCCAACCCGGCCGTCAATGATTCACTTTCCCATAGCACCCAGTGACAAGTAACAACACACCATCATGGTGTGATAGGTTTATAATGTGGTACTGCCTTTCATATGTCATTGAATCCCCTTTAGCATTGGCGATATTCTGCAGCATCATGCAGACTATCCGCATGAGGAAAATGATGAAGGAGAGCCTACCGCTCTCGCACCCCGGTATACAGGATGAGATCCCCTATTTTCGGTTTTCACCAGGCCCCCGAACCTCTTGATCTACAATAAAGGAAATTCATTTTGCGTCATCTGTGAATAAAGAAATGTCTCATTTGCAACTAAAAGATTGTACAACTCTGTGCTTGACCGCCAAGCCAGAGGAAAATGTGAATGCTGCTATTATTTTTGTATTGTTAGGAAGTTAGTATGATTGGATGTAAGTGAGTGTAGTTTATGGAAGATAGTTAGAGGTACCGTTTTTTAAATATTTTGTACTGCATGTCCCTGTTGTGACATAGCGCCACTTAGAATTGTCAGTTAAAATTTTCTTGCATATTTATGGTCAGTGTAGAGGCCATGGAAGAGTGCTCATTGGGTCAGGGAGTGAAGACGACGCAGTTATGTGATCCTTCACGCTTCGCGTTAGGGATCACAAGGAGGGTGTGTAGCCACCTAGGTTGGCCACTTCCCGACTTTAAAATGGAGATCCGCTAAGAATGCAGGGAAATTCAGCCAATGCAGGAAAAACAAGCAGGTGCAAAGTTTCCTGTAATCAGAACTTGCAGGAACCCAGACAGCACTGAAACTAACAACCATCTACATATTAATGAGTGATCCCCGGTGCCAGCAGGAGCCAAGACAAAGGAAGGCCAACAGACACTTAGGAACCGCCCAGCGATCAGGGAAAAGCTCCAGTATTGGAGATCGATCCAAGTGATCAGAACTTAGTCCAATCACTTGGAACCAGGTATGGGGTCTGCCCAAAAGAGCGCAAAGCCCCTGGGGATTGTAAAATAGAGTCCCCAAGTTCAATTCGTCCTTCTTGGCAGGGTCTCTCAGCAGCTCGAAACAACCCTTGAACGTGACCCGCCTGGTAGCTCCACCAACCAAGTAAGTCTCCAGTCAATGCACGCTACGAGATAGGCGCTCCTAGCTACCAGTCTATACCAGCTTTGAATCGTTCAGACTCAGAATCGGACGAAAGGCCATTTGTTCCCCTGACCTAGTGGGCCAGCTCCAAAGCTAAGTATAGGCCTTTTAGTGTTAGAGATAGTCTAGTAAGTAGAGTTTTATACATGAGTAGTGATTGACTGTGTATAATAAATGTGTTTTGATTTGAAACGTACTAACTGGTGTATTAAGTTATTGATCAGCACTTGAACTTGAACCTCGTGGTGGTATCATAAAGATGCCTGGTGACTCTCGAGCAAAGGTTATAGAAACAGAGCAAATGAAGTAAAGACACAACGAGCAACATTTAAGAGCCAACCAAAAGTTAGTAACAATAATCATCTGGAAAGGAATAATTTGATCAGAGATAGCCAACACGGTTTTGTGAAGGGTAGGTCGTGCCTCACAAACCTTATTGAGTTCTTTGAGAAGGTGACCAAACAGGTGGATGAGGGTAAAGCAGTTGATGTGGTGTATATGGATTTCAGCAAAGCGTTTGATAAGGTTCCCCACGATAGGCTACTGCAGAAAATACGGAGGCATGGGATTCAGGGTGATTTCGCAGTTTGGATCAGAAATTGGCAAGCTGGAAGAAGACAAAGGGTGGTGGTTGATGGGAAATGTTCAGACTGGAGTCCAGTTACTAGTGGTGCACCACAAGGATCTGTTTTAGGGCCACTGCTGTTTGTCATTTTTATAAATGACCTGGAGGAGGGTGTAGTAGGATGGGTGAGTAAATTTGCAGATGACACTAAAGTCGGTGGAGTTGTGGACAGTGCGGAAGGATGTTACAAGATACAGAGGGACATAGATAAGCTGCAGCGCTGGGCTGAGAGGTGGCAAATGGAGTTTAATGCAGAAAAGTGTGAGGTGATTCATTTTGGAAGGAATAACAGGAAGACAGAGTACTGGGCTAATGGTAAGATTCTTGGCAGTGTGGATGAGCAGAGAGATCTCGGTGTCCATGTACATAGATCCCTGAAAGTTGCCACCCAGGTTGAGAGGGTTGTTAAGAAGGCGTACGGTGTGTTAGCTTTTATTGGTAGAGGGATTGAGTTTCGGAGCCATGAGGTCATGTTGCAGCTGTACAAAACTCTGGTGCGGCCACATTTGGAGTATTGCGTGCAATTCTGGTCCCCGCATTATAGGAAGGATGTGGAAGCATTGGAAAGGGTGCAGAGGAGATTTACCAGAATGTTGCCTGGTATGGAGGGAAGATCTTATGAGGAAAGTCTGAGGGACTTGAGGCTGTTTTCATTAGAGAGAAGAAGGTTAAGAGATGACTTAATTGAGACATACAAGATGATCAGAGGATTGGATAGGGTGGACAGTGAGAGCCTTTTTCCTCGGATGGTGATGTCTAGCACGAGGGGACACAGCTTTAAATTGAGGGGAGATAGATATAGGACAGATGTCAGAGGTAGGTTCTTTACTCAGAGAGTAGTAAGGGCGTGGAACAGTAGTGGACTCGCCAACACTAAGGGCATTTAAATGGTCATTGGATAGACATATGGACGATAAGGGAATAGTGTAGATGGGCTTTAGAGTGGTTTCACAGGTCAGCACAACATTGAGGGCCGAAGGGCCAGTACTGCGCTGTAATGTTCTATGTTCTATGTAAGGTAATAAGGAGAAATATTGTTTAAAAACATTTAAAAAGCAAATTGAAAACTAATTAAATAAAATTGAGATGGAGGGTCGAGTGATGTGTTGTTCCTGCATGGTGTGGAAGCTGCTGGACCCCGGGGGGGTCAGTGTTGGAACCACAACTTTTCACATTATACATTTTTTTTAAAGAGGATTTAGAGTACCCATTTCTTTTTTTCCCAATTAAGGGGCAATTTAGCGTGGCCAACCGCCCTACCTTGCACATGTTTGTGGGTTGTGGGGGTGAGACCCACCCAGACACGGGGAGAATGTGCAAGCACCTCGTGGAGTGATCTGGTGCCAAAATCAAACCCGGGCTCTCGGCGCTGTGAGGCAGCAGTGCTAACCACTGCATTGCCGTGCCGCCCATTCACAATATACACTAACGATCTGGAAGAAGGAACTGAGGGTACTCTTGCTAAGTTTGCAGATGATACAAAGATAGGCAGGGGGACAGGTAGTACTGAAGAAGCAGGGGGCTGCAGAAGGACTTGGACAGGCTTGGAGAGTGGGCGAAGAAGTGGCAAATGGAATGCAATGTGGAAAAGTGTGAGGTTATGCACTTTGGAAGGAAGAATGGAGGCAGAGACTATTTTCAAAATGGGAAAATGCTGAGGAAATCAGAAGCACAAAGGGACTTGGGAGTCCTTCTTAAGGTTAACGCATAGATTCAGTCGGCAGTTAGGAAGGCAAATGCAATGTCAGCATTCCTGTCAAGAGCGCTAGAATACAAGAGCAAGGATGTATTTCTGAGGCTCTACAGGCTCTGGTCAGATACCATTCAGTGTATTGTGAGCAGTTTTGGGCCTCGTATCTATGGAAGGATATGTTGGCCTTGGAAAGGTCTCAAGGAGGTTCATCAGAATGATCCCTGGGATATAAAGTTTGTCATATGAGGACTCTGAGTCTGTACTCATTGGAGTTCAGAAGGATGAGGGGGGATCTTATTGAAACTTACAGAATATTGCGAGGCCTGGATAGAGTGGACGGGGTGTAGCCACCTTAATTGGCCAACTCCCGATTTAAAATGGCGAACGGCAAAGGCTGATGGGAAAGTCAGCCAACAAGACAGAAACCAGCAGCTGCAGGTTTGCTGTGTATTTACCTCTGCAAAGGCCAGACAACATCGATACCAGCGACCATCAGCATAACAAAGTAGCAGCCATCTGCATACTGTTGAGCAATCCCAGGGAACAATAAGTAACATTTTGGACACACAAAGCAAAGCCAGACTCCTTGGCGCCAGCAGGAGCCAACACAAAGGAGGTGAACGAGCACCTCAAGATTGCCGATCGATCAGGGAACTGCTCCAGTATTGGAGAAATCGAACCAAGCGATTGGGACAAAGTCCAATCACTTGGGACCAGGTACAGGGTCCGCCCCAAAAGGCGGGAAGCCCCTGGGGACTATAAGAGTTAAGCCCCAAGTTGAAATCGCTCTCTTCACCTCTTCACCTCTACGCCCTGCCCGGGTCACCCAGCAACACGAACCAACATTGACCGTGACCGGTGCAGTGACCCCCGGACACAGTAAGTCTTAATTCAATGCTCGCTATGAGACAGGCGCTCCTCGCTACAATCCGTACCAACTTCGAACCCTACAGACTCAGAACCCGAACAAAAGGCCATTTGTTTCCCTGACCTGGTGGGCCAGTTCCAAGTTAAGTTTAGGCCTGTTAGTTGTAGAAGTAGCTTAGACGTAGAATTTGTGCATGAGTAGCGATTACTGTGTATAATAAATGTGCTTTGATTTAAATCTTACTAATCGGTGCATTGGGTTATTGCTCATTACTGATCCCTGAAGGAACGATCCTTTAAAACAGAGATGAGGGAGAATTTCTTTAGCCAGAGGGTGGTGAATCTGTGGAACTCTTTGCCGCAGAAGGCTGTGGAGGCCAAATCACTGGGTGTCTTTAAGACAGAGATAGATCGGTCCTTGATTAATAAGGTGTTATGTGGTTATGCGGAGAAGGCAGGAGAATGGGGTTGAGAAAAATATCAGGCATGATTGGATGGTGGAGCAGACTCGATGGGCCAAGTGGCCTAATTATGCTCCTATGTCTTATGGTCCTATGGTCTTATGGCCTGCCTTTCTCTGTTGCTACGTCTCGGTGTATCCCCAGGATGCACATCAGAGGTGCAGCAGCCAGCTTCTTATCACGTCCCATGGCCTTCGATGCCCCTGGCGGGCATCCTTTGGAGGCTCTGGGGCCCAAGGACACCGGCGCACTTGACCACGGCATATGCACAGCTGTGCCGTCCTGTTCTGGGTGCTGGCTGCAAGATGCAGCTTCATAATAATCATCTTTATTCATGTCATGTCATGCATTAACACTGAAATTAAGTCACTGTGAAAAGGCCCCAGTCGCCACATTGTTCCTCCGACTGCTGTCTCGCCTGGGGGTTCTTGCCTCCAACTGATGTGCATCAGCGACTGTGTGGTGCTCACCAGATTGTACCCCAGAAGCCTGACCACTGAGGTACGTGTCTCTGCACTGGTGAAGGGTGGTGATGACAGCTTTGTCACATCGACAGTGGAATCCTAGGAGCTCTTCTGCGAAGTGGTCTTATGGAGGCAGGGCAGGAGGTCACCCGGATGGGCCGCCGCCGCCGGCTAGAGGACCTGCGGAGGAATGAACACGATGATCAGTGGGAGGGCTAGGTCAGACTCTATGGCAATAACAACTCGCCTGTGACAGTCCGTCCGGGTGGGTACTGGTGGCTCCTCAATTCTGCAGCGGGCTGCAACCTCTGCATTGGTGAGCACTTTGTCCTCAGCCACCCCTGTAAACTCCAGGGCCCGTTCCTTGGCCATGAGGATTCTTATGTCCGGCACCCCTCAGCCGGCCTCGGCCTTCTCCTGGCTACTGTGGGAGAGCTTCTCCTGCGGGGACACAGAGAGGGCACCGTTAGCCACACGTGCGGTTTACATTGGTGGAGGGAGGGGGTGAAGGGTGGGCTGGGCACGCTGATGGGGGATTCGGGGATTTTGTGGGAGGTGTGTCAACTCACCCATGCTGCCCGGTGTAGGTCATTGACCTTCTTGCGGCACTGGAGGCCAGTTCCGAGCTGACGGCCAGTGCCACTTCGTCCCAGGCGTGAAAGGCTGCCCATTGGCTCACCCTCCAGGACCTTCGGGGGAACAGGACATCCCTCTTGGCCTCCACTGCATCTAGGAGCCTCCCCAGGTTCGTGTCTCCAAACCTTGGGTCGTCTTGGCGCCATGTCTGCGAGCTGAGTGGGTTTGTTTGTTAAGCGCTGTTTAAGTGCTGCTCGACCTTGTTAGTGAGGGGCTGGCGAGCGCGGCCCCCAGTAAATCGGCTGGCAAGCCTTCATTTGTGAAGCATGTGAGGCCTCATTAAGTGGTTCAATTAATGTTGAATAGCGTTGCCAGCCGAGCACCAGGAAGCCCGCGACAGTTCCTGTTCGCTACCACACTTAGAAATCTTTCCGGAGAATCGCGCCCGAAGTGTGATTTTGGGCGGGTTTGGCGAGGTGTTTCTCACCCGAAACGCAGTGCGCCGTTGTGAAACGTGGACAATCAAAGCCAGGAGACTCCGCTCCCAGGATCTACCCAGTTCGCAACGCCTTGCGAGATCTAATGCGATCTTGAAAGACGTTGTGATATGAATCTCGCCCATCATGGCGGGATCATTTTTTGGCAAATCTGCATATTAGACCGAGACAGCTAGTGTCACACTAATATGCAGTTTCCCGAGACACCCGAGGTGTTGGGATCTAACTCCCTTGCCTTGTTCAGTACTGGTCATGAGAAACAGGGACCAGATGGAACAGCACTCGTGGGGGTCTCCCATGGGATTGAAGGCCCCCAAGTGCATGCCCCTTGGGCAGGGTGGCACCCTGTAGTGTCAGCCATGCGCCCTGGCAATTCCAGCTGACAGGGACACTGCCAAGCTGGCATTTTCCACATGTATTGGGTGCTCTGCTACACAGACGAACCAACACGGTTGCGAATGGTACAACTCAGTTTTATTACTAACATGTATTTACAGTGGTAAACTGGTTACTGAGGTTCGATCATAACCCTTGAATCTGTGGACCTATTCCTAACACTATCTCGGAGTGGCACTCAGCACATGGTGGATGTCTGAGTGGCTTGCTATGAACTCTGTGCCCTGAGCTGTCTCCTGCTGGACTGCATGGGAAGTGTCGTGTTCCTGTTTTGTACTGTGTGTGCTCTTGCCTGTGATTGGCTGTGGTGTTGTGTGTGTGTTGATTGGTCCGTTGATCTGTCCATCAGTATGTATGTATGTTTGCACCATGTTTACCTGAATATCATGACAGTGGTGATCAGGCTGGGATGCTCTGTGTGGGTATCGGGGGGGGCGGTGCTCAGCCCAGGTACCCCTCCTAGTGAGTTGAGCGTGGGCGGGCTTTGGAGGTCACATTGGGGCTCCAGAGATAGAAACTCCATTTAAAAAGGCTGGCTGTGCCAGGGTGCCATGCTGACAGTGGCAGGTACCAAGGTACCTGGTCCCTGACCATCCAGGGGTCTCCAATGGCCTGGTAGGTCCCTCCAGGTGCCGTTTTTGTGGACCAGTAATAGTAAATGGTGCCCTGGCAAGGTCTTCCAGGAGTGGCCGGTAAGACCCGTGCGTCTGGTCAATTCAGCGTCTGGGTGTTTAAATGAATGTTTAGTTTCCATTCTCGGGCAGCACGGTAACACAGTGGTTAGCACAGTTTCTTCACAGCTCCAGGATCCCAGGTTCGATTTCCGGCTTGGGACACTGTGTGGAATCTGCACGTTCTCCCCGTGTCCGCGTGGGTTTCCTCCGGGTGCTCCGGTTTCCTCCCACAGTCCAAAGATGTGCAGGTGGATTGGCCACGATAAATTGCCCTTAGTGTCCAAAAAGGTTAGGTTGGGGTTACTGGGTTACGGGGATAGGGTGGAGGCGTGGGTTTAAGTTGGATGCTCTTTCCAAGGGCTGTTGCAGATTCGAAGGGCTGAATGGCCTCCTTCTGCACTGTAAACTCTATGAAGCCTGTTTTGGGCCTCTATCGTGATGCACCCGGCGAAATGGGATCAGCGCGGGTGCATCACGGTGGGAAATCACGCCCATACTTCCTGATCCCTGAAGGTAACCCAATAAAAGTCTAGAACATTTATCTATCTGCATTCCCCCATGAAAGTGCTTAATGGTTGAAACTGCCCAGTCCAAAATGAAGACAGGGTAGGAGGATGCCTGCAGTTTGAACTTTGATGTTTGCTACAGTAAAATTCAGTTACAACTCTAACAGTAATCTGAGAAAAAGTTGACCCCCCAGCAAACAAGTAGAGCATCAAGTGAGAGATCGGATGAGGACATTCATTGCCTGTTTTCAAAGACATTTATTTGGCACAAATCTCAGGTTTCATCCACTTTTGTTGCACCTTATAAAAAGATAACAGAAACTCATTTACATTTAAAAGATAATTTATCTTATCATCACGATGACTTACCTCAGAATATTTACTGGTGTTTAAATCTGGAGGCTTCCCTTTTTCTATTTCGATACTTGACAAATTGCAGAGGCTACTAGCAGAATTTACCTCCCTGAGGGCAGGTTTGGTGGTGTGATGAACGGTTACTGCCTTATCATCATGTAAGGTGATGTCCCCTTTAAGACCGGGCTTGGAACCCTGGGGACTCCGCCTCTGGCTCCGCCCATCTGGGAGCCATACATAAAGGCCTGCCTCATGGTCTGTGTAACAGTTAGCTCTCGTCTCTAGCTGTAGTATAGTTATTAGTCTAATAAAGCCTTCTTTACAGTTTAATCTCTAAGCGTCATTATTGAGCGTACCTCAATTTATTAGACTAAACTAGATTAAGAATGGACGCAGGCCTAAAACCAGAGAATCTGGAAGCACGAACGCCGGAGGCAAAGGAAATTTTTAAATACTGGCTGCGGTGCTTCGAGGCCTACCTGGACTCCGCAGAGACTCCCATCCTAGGGCCACGCAAGCTGCGTCTACTCCACGCCCGGGTGAGTCACAGAATCTCCGCCACGCTTGAAAAGGTCCGACTGCTCCACGCCAACCCCAGTTACGCCTACGTGGAGTACTCCGACGGCAGGCAAGATACGGTTTCCCTCCGGGATCTGGCGCCCACTGGATCCTCCACCACAGACGCCCCTTCCCGCGCCATGCCCCTGCAGGACCCGTCGCCCCCGACCGGCCCTACCACCCATTGGTGAGCTCCTACCGTGCGCCCCCCCTTGCGCCCCCCCCCACTTTACACACCCCGCCGGCACCGGCTCCGCTACCCCCGGCCCTGCCTAGTTCCTCTGCCCCGACCCGGATCGAAGCTCCGACCGCTGTGCTCCCGGATGTGCCCTCAACGGGCACGTCCGTGCCCACCGCACCACCACCCGAATTGAGGAGGTCGAGGAGGACGATCCAGCCACCGAGACGGATGGACCTATGATGGCACTTCACCCCCGCCGGACTCCTTTTTAAACAGGGGGTGAATGTGATGAACGGTTACTGCCTTATCATCATGTAAGGTGATGTCCCCTTTAAGACCGGGCTTGGAACCCTGGGGACTCCGCCTCTGGCTCCGCCCATCTGGGAGCCATATATAAAGGCCTGCCTCATGGTCTGTGTAACAGTCAGCTCTCGTCTCTAGCTGTAGTATAGTTATTAGTCTAATAAAGCCTTCTTTACAGTTTAATCTCGAAGCGTCATTATTAAGGGTACCTCAGGTGGCAAAGGGCTTTTAATCAGGCAGGATGGCGTCAAGTGGGGAGGACCCTGACCTCCTTCACCATCTCTTCCCTGATTAAGTCTGGGGGGGGATGTTCGTGGGGGGTCTTTCAGTCTCCCACCAATTGAGGCTCTTAAGTGGACAATCCCCTTAGTATTTCTTTATATTTCTATATATTGCATTGCCTATAAAGCATACAACTATCAAATAAACATGAATGAGGTGCCAAGAATAAAACGCACAGCAACAATTGAACTGCTTTCAAGCATTCTCCTTATGATTTTGCTCTTCTCTCCACAGGATTTTCTTTGAACTTACTTGAATGTATAATGCAATGTACTGTCAGCTATTCTATTCTTGTTTCCCAAATTCCTGCTTGCTGTTTTTATTTTCTGTCATGTCTTCTACTCTTTTCTTCCACTTATTGGTTTTCTTTTGTTTTCTTGTCACTGCTCCTTCCTCTGCATTAATATTGCCCAGTGTTAGGCAATCCACAACTCTCCTTGCCTCATTAGCCATTTAGTCTATGTGTCAATCCCTTTCTTGTCCAACCTGCTTTCTTAACTGCTGCCCCACTCCAGCCCCTACAAAGGGTTACAGATTGCCAAAGGTGGCAGTATGGTTTCAGCTTTCTCCTGCATTGAGAAATTGTCTCCTCATGATAATTGTCCTTCCAGTAGTCGTCCCTAACTTTTGTGATGAAAGTCGGAACCAATAGATCTGGTGAGATGGGGCAGGGTGACTATGTTCATCTGCAGTCTTTCAATTTTTAATATATCTTCACACTCATATTCATCTATATTATGGCATCACAACATTGTAAAATGAGGGGCATAGCCTCAAAATAAGGGGAAGTAGATTTAGGACTGAGTTTAGGAGGAACTTCTTCACCCAAAGGGTTGTGAATCTATGGAATTCCTTGCCCAATGAAGCAGTAGTGGCTCCTTCATTAAATGTTTTTAAGATAAAGATAGATAGTTTTTTGAAGAATAAAGGGATTAAGGGTTATGGTGTTCAGACCGGAAAGGGGCGCTGAGTCCACAAAAGATCAGCCATGATCTCATTGAATGGCTGAGCAGGCTCGAGGGGCCAGATGGCCTACTCCTGCTCCTAGTTCTTATGAATCTTACAGGACTACGAACTCTCACCTCAGCTTGGTGGAATTCAGGAATCAGACAGACATGCATACATAGATAAAAAATTGAGCCACAAAGCAAACTTCAAAAGCAGCCACCTGCCTATGAAGGGATTAACTCAAATTTCTCAGGAAAACCAGTTTGGAGGAGAAGGAGATTTCGATCCAACTTGCAATTTGAATTTCCCTTCACTTGGTGGAGGTTCAACGTTATCCTGGAGTAGTTCCGAAGATTGGAGGTCTTCAGAAATCACTGTGAAAAAGGGGGAGCACGGTAGCATTGCGGATAGCACAGTTGCTTCACAGCTCCAGGGTCCCAGGGTCGATTCCGGCTTGGGTCACTGTCTGTGCGGAGTCTGCACATCCTCCCCGTGTGTGCGTGGGTTTCCTCTGGGTGCTCCGGTTTCCTCCCACAGTCCAAAGATGTGCAGGTTAGGTGGATTGGCCATGATAAATTGCCCTTAGTGTCCACAATTGCCCTTACTGTTGGGTGGGATTACTGGGTTATGGGGATTGGGTGGAGGTGTTGACCTTGGGTAGGGTGCAGTCTCGATGGGCCGAATGGCCTCCTTCTGCACTGTAAATTCTATGTTATGTTAATGTGTGCCATTCCATCTGGTCCCTGTTTGTGGGGACCATTACCAAACGGTGCTCACCCGAGGTCCCCAAGGCGAAGGGATCGAATCCCAAACCCTCAGGTACCTCGGGACTCTACATATTAGATTAAGGCTCACTGCCTCGCTCTAATATGCAGATTTGCTAAAAAGTGATCTCACCCATTGTGGACAGGATTCACCTTGCAACATCTCGCAAGATTGCGCTGACACTCGCGCTGCGAGCCAGGTAGATCTCTGGAGCAGGGTCTCCCGGCTTTCAACGGCCACGCTGCACTGCTGCGAGCTGCTTTTCCGACGCAACATGGGTGGAAAATCGCGCCCAGAGTTTCTTCCAGGCTTCCAGGGACTTGTTGCCTGATTGAGGGTCTCCACATTAGAAAGGGGGGGTGGTCCTCTGAGAGCCACGTTGACCCCTACTCTTTCTGCTGGCACCCACCTGTGATGCTACTCCCACCACCCTCCTGTGACTCCCCTGCCACCCTCAGGTACCTGTGGTAGAGAACAGGTACCTTGGAGATCTAAGCCTTGGTTGGATGCATTACCGGTAGCAGACACCGTTGCTGTTGGTGCTGCTGAGCATTGCACGCTGCAGGATTCTGACCGGCAGCTCTCAGGGAGCGGGATTTCCGTTCCCTGTGTCCATGTTCCGCAGCAAGATCCAGTGCTTCCCAGAAGCTGGCAACGCCATTCTCTTGTTGGCTATTCAGCCAACAGACCAGACCCCTCCCACTGCCATACCTCTATTAAATACTGCTCTTGAAGTAAAACAATGGGAGTGAGCATCTTTGCCTTTTCCAAGTGGATGGCCTGCTGAAGCATCGGTGTCTGATATAAACTCCCTTTAACAGAAGCCCCAAAGTCAGTGAAGAACCCTTCAGTGGGGAGGCGGTGGAATAGTGTTATTGTCACTGGACCAGTAAACCAGAGATCCAGCATATTACTCTGGGGACCCAGGTTCAAATCCTGCCACTGCAGATGGCGAAGTTTGAATTCAATAAAAATCTGGAACTAAAAGTCTAATGATGACCATGAAACCATTGCCGATTGTTGTAAAAACCCATCTGGTTCACTGGATAAAAGCAAATGGCTGCGGATGCTGGAATCTGAAACCAAAAAGAAAATGCTGGAAAATCTCAGCAGGTCTGGCAGCATCTGTAAGGAGAGAAAAGAGCGTTAAAGGGGTCATCTGGACTCGAAACATGAGCTCTTTTCTCTCCTTACAGATGCTGCCAGACCTGTTGAGATTTTCCAGCATTTTCTTTTTGCCATCTGGTTCACTAATGTCCTTTAGGGAAGACAATCTGCCCGCCTTACCTGATCTGTCCTACATGCGACTCCAGACCCACAGCAATGTGGCTGACTCTTAACTGCCCCCCTCAAGGGCAATTACAGACGGGCAATAAATGCTGGCCCAGCCTGCGATGCCCACATCCCATGAATGAGTTAAAAATGTCACGCCAATCCCTGTCGCTTTTTGCAAATATAAGTAACTAGGAAAAGCACCAAATACTGTAGAATCAAAACAATGGCCAGAAGAAATCAAACAACAGCAATAGTGCTGATAGAGAGATGTTATTTGATGTAGTCATTTTGGGTCACGACCTGCGGGTGGGTAGCGGGAGGGCCGCTGGGCCATCAGTCGCGGCATTCCCGGTTGCGGGAAGAAGTGCCCAATGGAAAGACAGCACGGTGGCGCAGTGGGTTAGCCCTGTTGTCTCACGGCGCCGAGGTCCCAGGTTCGATCCTGGCTCTGGTCACTGTCCGTGTGGAGTTTGCACATTTTCCGCGTGTTTGCATGGGTTTCGCCCCCACAACCCAAAGATGTGCCTGAACAGGCGCCGGAATGTGGCGACTAGGGGCTTTTCACAGTAACTTCATTTGAAGCCTACTTGTGACAATAAGCCATTTTCATTTCATTTCATTTTCATGTGCAGGGTAGGTGGATTGAACACGCTAAATTGACCCTTAATTGGGTATGCTAAATTTATTTTAAAAAGGTGTGCCCTTTGGCCACAACCAGCTTTTATAAATGCTGGTTGCGATCGCCTTTCAGAATGCCAGCTATCCTGCGCATGCCCCCTCAGCAGTGCCCCGGCCCGAAGCCCAGCGGGGTAGACCCGCTCCTCCGAATTCAGCGCGCTGACCCAGGAGCAGATTCTTTTTAAAAATTGATGGCGTCTTCGCTCCAGAAATGGCAGCTGAGAGCAGGTCCCATACTGACGTCACGTGCTCTGGACGCGAGAGAGATTCCTCCAATTTGGAGCTGTTGGCAGTGCTGGTGTGAGTTCCAGGGCCTCTGGTGAACAAACCATTAAGGGGAAGCTGAAATCAGGAACAAAGCAGCATGAAGATGATCTCTTGAGATATGGGTTATTAATCGTGCCATTGCAAATCATATGCAAAGCTCATGTGTGTTATAAGAACATAAGAACTAGGAACAGGAGTAGGCCATCTGGCCCCTCGAGCCTGCTCTGCCATTTAATGAGATCATGGCTGATCTTTGTGGACTCAGCTCTACTCTCCGGCTCGTACACCATAACCCCGAATCCCTTTATTCTTTAAAAAGGTAGCTTTTTTTAAAAAAACGTTTAAAGAAGGAGCCTCAACTGCTTCACTGGGCAAGGAATTCCAGAGATTCACAACCCTTTGGGTGAAGAAGTTCCTCCTACACTCCGTCCTAAATCTACTTCCCCTTATTTTGAGGCTATGCCCCCTAGTTCTGCTTTCCCCGACCAGTGGAAACAACCTGCCCGCATCTATCCTATCTATTTATCATCTGTTTCGGTGATGGTGGTCGGGGAATAAATGTTTGTTTGGACACAGGGGCGGGCACTCCTGTTCTTATTCAAAATAATGACATTTCTGCTGACCTGGTTTGATGTCTCATCTGAAAAACAGCACCTCTGACAGTGTAGCACGCCCTCAGTACTGCATTGGAACGTGACCCTATAATAAGTGCTCAAGTCTCTCTTTAGGATTTGACCTGACAGAGGCAAACGTGCTTCCACTGAGGCGTGGCAAGTGCAGATCATAGTTAAAAAGATCTTAAGAAGTGGAATCCCCCACATTCCCAGATGCTTAACAATAGAAGGTGTGGAGTTAGGAAACAATTCCCGTACTGGCCGCCCGAACAGGCGCCGTGGAATGTGGCGGCTAGGGGCTTTTCTCAGTAACTTCATTGAAGCCTACTTGTGACAATAAGCGATTATTATTATAAGTCACAGATACAGAAAACATGTTGTGGTTTCTTTGGGCAACGTGTTGTGTACACAACTCATCAAGCTATTTATACACTTTGATTTCTGTCTACACCCTCGTCTCAAAAATATTAATGTGACTTTCAATCACATAATACATATTGCAACAGCGCACCCCCTATTTAAAAAAAAAATCACTCTCCAATATATTTCTTTCTGTTTTATTCCCTCGTTCCTTTCTTTCATTCTTTCTTTAGAAACCTTTTAGCTGATTGGAATAGCACCGCACTTTGGCGGTAATGCAGGAAATCCATTAAGAAGATCGAGCCTTGTCCTCGGGGATGTCAGAGATAGCACAGGGCAGACTCGGCAGTTATCAGATAACTCTGCTAACTACCTGGCAAACTTTGTTATGTGGTTTGTTTCCCTAATTCAGTCTGCATTGTCTTGTCATCAGAATTCACCATCAGACACAAGGGCAAAGATGGAAAGCTATCAGATAAAGACTGCAGATGGGGCACTCTCACCAAGCGACAGAAACCAGGCCAACTATAATGACACCAGCTTGCTTCTCTTTTAATCACGGAGTAATTTATTCCGCTCAGACCAGTCAGTGTTTAATTTCAATCTTAATCTCCACAGAGAACTATTGATCTCTTATTCCTAAATAATATTCATCCTGGCAGTAACTTAAACCCTTCCGTCAGAAATAGCACAGAAAGGATGTATTATGTGCTTGCTTTGTTTACACAATTAAACTCAAGAGAAAGATTACCATTATGACACAGCCCATTCACAAAAGTAATCAGATTTCATACCGCTCTATAAGTAGCTGGCTGTCTTATGCAATATTCTGTCGTGCGCACACACACACATATTGGATCAGCATATCAAAGTCAAGCTGGCCACTGGATATGCCCGGGAGGCATTGCTGCGTGCAAGAGTACATCAAAGGCCAGCGTTCACTTTCCCTGCCAGTGTCTTTCTGCTGCTGATTGGGACTTCCCTCTTCAGAGGTGTAACACCTACATGCTACAAATTCTTGGAAGTGCAGGGTCGGATTAGGACAAGTCAGCATGGATTTAGTAAGGGGAGGTCGTGCCTGACAAACCTGTTAGAGTTCTTTGAAGAGATAACAAATAGGTTAGACCAAGGAGAGCCAATGGATGTTATCTATCTTGACTTCCAAAAGGCCTTTGATAAGGTGCCTCACGGGAGACTGCTGAGTAAAATAAGGGCCCATGGTATTCGAGGCAAGGTACTAACATGGATTGACAATTGGCTGTCAGGCAGAAGGCAGAGAGTTGGGATAAAAGGTTCTTTTTCGAAATGGCAACCGGTGACGAGTGGTGTCCCGCAGGGTTCAGTGTTGGGGCCACAGCTGTTCTCTTTATATATTAACGATCTAGATGACGGGACTGGGGGCATTCTGGCTAAGTTTGCAGATGATACAAAGATAGGTGGAGGGGCAGGTAGTATGGAGGAGGTGGGGAGGCTGCAGAAAGATTTAGACAGTTTAGGAGAGTGGTCCAAGAAATGGCTGATGAAATTCAACGTAGGCAAGTGCGAGGTCTTGCACTCTGGAAAAAAGAATAGAGGCATGGACTATTTTCTAAACGGTGACAAAATTCATAATGCTGAAGTGAAAAGGGACTTGGGAGTCCTAGTCCAGGATTCTCTAAAGGTAAACTTGCAGGTTGAGTCCGTAATTCAGAAAGCAAACGCAATGTTGACATTTATTTCAAGAGGCTTGGAATATAAAAGCAGGGATGTACTTCTGAAGCTTTATAAAGCTTTAGTTAGGCCCCATTTAGAATACTGTGAGCAATTTTGGGCCCCACACCTCAGGAAGGACATACTGGCACTGGAGCAGGTCCAGCGGAGATTCACACGGGTGATCCCAGGAATGGTAGGCCTAACATACGATGAACGTCTGAGGATCCTGGGATTATATTCATTGGAGTTTAGGAGGTTGAGGGGAGATCTAATAGAAACTTACAAGATAATGAATGGCTTAGATAGGGTGGACATAGGGAAGTTGTTTCCATTAGCAGGGGAGACTAGGACCCGGGGGCACAGCCTTAGAATAAAAGGGAGTCACTTTAGAACAGAGATGAGGAGAAATTTCTTCAGCCAGAGAGTGGTGGGTCTGTGGAATTCATTGCCACAGAGGGCGGTGGAGGCCAGGACGTTGAGTGTCTTTAAGACAGAAGTTGATAAATTCTTGATTTCTCGAGGAATTAAGGGCTATGGAGAGAGAGCAGGTAAATGGACTTGAAATCAGCCATGATTGAATGGTGGAGTGGACTCGATGGGCCGAATGGCCTTACTTCCGCTCCTATGTCTTATGGTCTTATGGTCTGATGTTGCCAGCATTGGCTGTTCATATTGCTAAACTTTACAAAGGAAAATAAATCATAGAATCTTACAGTGACACAGGAGGCCCATTATACCTGGATGGTTCTTAGACAGAGCTGTCCAGTTAATCCCACTGCCTTAAATGCACTTTCCGGCTAACCCTGCAAATGTTTCTTTTTTAAGTACCTCCCCAGTTCCCTTTTTGAAGGTTACTATCGAGTCCGCTCCTGCCACCCTATCAGATAGTATATGTCAGATAATAATTCTTTGAGATAACCACGACACTTTGAGAGAGGAGCTTTTCTGCCATATTCGGAGGATTTCCTGGACAGGGCCACGACACAAAAAAACACAGTTCCAAAAAGAAGCCAATAGTCAGCCCTCTCGTCAGTCAGAGTAAGTCTGCTTTGTAGCAAGCGTCCTGCTGGACTATGAACACCACTAGGTTAGGGGAGTTAAAGGTACTTCAGCTATTTAAGGATAGCACCGTGTGAGCGTGACATTCATGGGATATACAGATCTGCATACCATGGTGATTCTTTTTCTTTCCTGCATTGCTTACAACAGCCAGACCCTTAAACTCCTTTCTGGCACTGATTTGGCAGGATGGTTGTGTTGTTACTGACTGACATGGACATCTCCTGTCCCTGCTGCTGTATGTTCACAATGGGGATCTGCCAAACATCATCCAGAAAATCTTCCAAGTTTTCCCCTCTGACCTCTCTTGACGATCCCACCAATCCAGTGTTACTATGAGCTGGGTTAATTTCAGTGTCATTTCTAAGACCATTTTTGTTGGAAATGCCCCTTTAAATTGCCAAAGGCCTTCAGATGGTGCTGCAGCACACCTCCCATCTCCAAATGATGAGCTTCCAAAGATGCATCCATGATGATGGCCATTTGCTGTTGTTACTTTAAAAAAAAAAAATTTAGAGTACCCAATTTATTTTTTCCAATTAAGGGACAATTTAGCGTGGCCAATCCACCTAGCCTGCACATCTTTGGGTTGTGGGGGCGGAACCCACGCAAACACGGGGACAATGTGCAAACTCCACACGGACTGTGACCCAGAGCCGGGATCGAACCTGGGACCTCAGCACCGTGAGGCAGCAATGCCAAACACTGCGCCACCGTGCTGCCTGCTGTTGTTACTTAAAGTTGGCTGACATGTGCTGCAGTTTGGGTCAGCTCATTCGGGAAGTGCAAATTGAACCATGTCCAAGCAAAAGATCTAGGCTTAAGTCTCCTTACTGGATTAATTGTTGTTTTGTTATCAACACTGCCATCTTCATTTTTAACCTGACATAATTGTCAGCTCAACAGACAGCCCTCTCCCGAAAAACAAATAGTACAAGAGAGACAGACCACATGCATCTCAGTCAAATAATATGGGGACAGGAGGAATGTGGAGACAACATTCGAAAATGATATTCACTTGATAGAAGATAGAATAGAGGGAGGAGGGTGAGAAGTAACCAGATCCCACATAAGACACATTGTAGGGCAAAGGATTTAAATTTAGATGTATTGTCATGTGTACCGAAGTACAGTGAAAAGTATTGTTCTGTGTACAATCCAGGCAGATCGTTCCATACATGAAAAACATAGGACTTACGATAGATACACGATGTAAATACATGGACACAGACATCAGGTGAAGCATACAGAGTGTAGTGCTACAACAGTAGAGGAGATGCGTTGAAAGATCAGTTCAGTCCATAAGAGCGTCATTCAGGAGTCTGCTAACAGCAGGGAAGAAGTTGTTTTTGAATCTGTTACTGTGTGTTCTCAGACTTTTGTCTCTTCTGCCCCATGGAAGAGGTTGGAAGAGTGAATAACCCGGGTGGGAGGGGTCTTTTATTATGTTGCCCACTTTCCTAAGGCAGCGGGAAGTGTAGACAGAGTCAATGGATGGGAGGCTGGTTCGCGTGATGGACTGGGCTGTATGATATTCAACAGATGGGTGCATTGACACAATAATTGAGAGATGTATACATTCACATCAGAAAGTAGATATTGGAGACATGAAAGAAGATGGATCTACATCAAGATGCAGACACAAAAAACACTGGGGTTGGTAAGCTCAGTTGACTAGCCAGCTAGCATGCAGTTCAGAATAGCGCCAACAGCACAGGGTTCAATCGCTTTTCCAGCTGAGGTCGACCAGGGTGCTACGTCCTCGCTCTTCCCTGTTAGGATCTTTATTCTTTATTCTTTCATGGGATGTGGGTGCTGCTGGCAAGGCTAGCATTAGTTGCCCATCACTAATTGCCCTTGAACTGAGTGGTTTCAGAGTTAATAGTCAATCATGTTGCTGAGGGTCGGGAGTCACATGTAGGCCAGACCAGGTAAGATTTCCTTCTGTAACCACCTAAAATGGCTGATTCCCGATTAGAATGGTCAAAACCCCGATTTAAAATGGCGAACGAAAGAGGCTGATGGGAAAATCAGCCAACAGGACTCAAACGGACAGCTGCAGGTAAAACAGTGTATTCGCCTCTGGGGAAGTCAGCCCAGACCGATACCTGCAGCCATCAACATCACAACAACCCAGCCATCTGCATAGTAATCAGCCATCCCCGGGAACAATTGCTACAAATTAGCAATTGAAAGCCGACCCAGACCTTTCGGCGCCAGCAGCGGCTGACACAAAGAAAGGTAAACGCCCACCCCCCGATCAAGGAATCGCTCCAGTATTGGAGTATATCGAATCAAGTGATTGGGACCAAGTCCAATCACTTGGAACCAGATACAAGGTCCGCCCCGAGAGGCAGGAAGCCCCTGGGGACTATAAGAATAGGGGCCAAGTTCAAATTGACCCTTCTCTTCCTGCTCGCAACCTTCGAGACCCTTCGACAAAGAAAACCGTAAGTCTTACTCCAGCGATCACTACCAGATAGGCGCTCCTGACTATTGACTTGTACCAGCTTTTGAATCCCGCAGGCTCAGAACCATTTCGAAAGACCATTCATTTCCCTGACCTGGTGGGCCATTTCCAAAGTTAAGTATTGGCCTTTAGTGGTAGGTAGTAGTCTAGAAGTAGGATTATTGTATAAGTATTAATTGCTGTATATAATAAAAGAGCGTTGATTTAACTCTTACTAAGCGATGTGTTGCATTATTAATCATTACTTGGATTTGAACCACGTGGCGGTATCAGAAAGATACCTGATGACTCATGAGCAAAGGTGACAGAATAAGAATAAAGTAGACTAAGGCTAAAACGAGCAACACTTCCTTAAAGGACATTAGTGAACCAGTTGGGTCTTTACAATAGTCAATTATAGTTTCATTATTGATAATTTCATTCAATTATTGCTGAGAGGAGCTTTACATTCCAGATTTATTGATTGAATTTAAATTCCACCAGCTGGCATTTGAACCCATGTCCCTCAGAATATTAGCCTGGTTCTCTGGAGCTCTACTCTTGTGACTGTACCATTATGCTGCCATCATTTCCTCTGATATTTTTACATGACCCGAGCAACATACAGGAAATGGGAGCTACGGCAACTCTGGGGGACTGACCAAGTTTAACACAATATGAAATTCAGTTATAGCAAAGGATTATAATGTTAACATGGTTCAATTCAAAGGAATAAAAGGAAAATTAAGACAAATTGAATGGAAGAACATGTACATGAATACTTCAGTAGAAAGAGAATAATGTTGGACACGTACATACCTCAGATCAGCAAATTCGGGCGAAACACATTACGTGACCAACCATCTGTGCAAACAAAATAAAATAAGGAAGGGAAATTACCTCCAAAAATCTTTCAGGAAAAAAGTGGAAGGGAGAGGAATATGCCGAGAGGAATATAGGATCATGAAGAAGTACATCAACAAGCTGATCCGAGGGCAAAAGAGGCTGAGGTAAAACATCTTGAGGTCATTTCTTTTTGATACAGGGCAGAAGGAGAAAGAACTTCCATTTAGAAAGTGCCTCTCCAGACTGCAGGACATGCCCACATATTTCAAAGCTAATAAAATACCTTTGAAAAATAATTCCGGTTGTAAGCCAACAGCAGCCAATTTGTACAAAAGGAGCAGAACTTTATGGCCTTCCCTGGCAGGTTTGCAGTCGACAATCCCCCCACTACACCGCTGACCTCGCTGTCATTTTACAGGTGACGGTTGAGGCATAAGGGGCTGCCTGCCCTCACACTAATTGAGGCTCTTAAATAGCCAATTCATGGCCCCATAAGGACTACTTCCCACCCCAGCTGCAGTTATCTGGCCAGTGGGAGAGGGTCCGGGATGCGGGTGAAGCCCATGTTTGGACATCCGCCAGGAAAGGAGGGGTGTCTCCTTCACCCCCTCCTATCCTTGCCTTTGTGTCCCATCCCCACCTCCTCCCTGCTCTGACAGTAATCCTCATCAGGGGCCTCCAGCCTTGGCCCTGCCAAGTGGCCCCCTGAAGTACCTTGCATCCAGCTCCTGGCTCTTCTTCATTGGGACTGGACCCTGTTCCAGCCGTGTCCATCACTCCTGAGCACTTGAACTCGAAAGAGATAAAATAAGTGGTCAAGGTGGGATCTTCAGCTCCAACGCCAGAGTCACCACTCTCCAGAGAGAGCCAACCATCTGTGCAAACTAATGCCCGATTTCCAACCTCCGTTCCCTTTCCAAAGTTCTTGAACACGTTGCCGCCTCTCAAATCCTTCCTGGAAATCCACGTTTGAATCACTTCAGTCAGGTTTCTGCTCCTGCCACAGGACTGAAAAAGCTCTTATCAAAGTCCCAAATGACACCTTGTGTGACTGTGACATGGGTAAATTATTCCTCCCTTTCCTTCTCCACATGCCTGGAGCCTTTGACACTATTGACTGCACCATCCCCCTCCAGCTGTCCACAGGCACCCAGCTGGGTGAGACTATACATACCTGGTTCTATTCTTATCTGTCTAATCATAGTCAAAGCATCCCCTACAATGGTTTCTCTTCCTGCTTCCACACCGTTACCGCTGGTGCCTCCGTCCCCACCCCTCCCAAAATCTATTTCTCATCCACCTGCTACCTCTCGGTAACTTAATCTGAAAACACAATGGCAGTTTCCACACATACTGCTAAAATCCAGCTTCAGTTCTCTCAACCCTTCCACTGTCTCTAAATTGTCAGGCTGCTTGAGTGACATCCAGTGCTGAATGAACAGAAATTTCCTCCAATAAAATATCAGGAGGATCAATGGCATTGTATTATGGTCACTGCCTTCTGCCCTATTTCCTATAGCAATCAATTCCATTGCTACACTGGGCACTGTCTCAGCTGAACCAATCTGTTCGCAACCTTGGTGTCAAATGTGATGCTGAGAAAAATGTCCAAGCACTCATCGGCGCCAACACTAAAACCACCTTGTTCCAGCTTCAGAGCATTGCCTGGTTCTATCCCTGCCTCAACCCTTTTGTTACTGAAAACCTCATTCATGCCTCTGTTATCTCTGGATGTGACTGTTCCAATGCATTCCTGGCTGGCCTCTCATATTTTACCCTCCAAATAATTGAGGTCATCTCAAAAAAACCTCGCTGATTGTGCCTTAACTCTCAGCCTATCCCATTTGTTAATTAGCTTCATGCTGAATGACTGACATTGATTCCCGGTTCAAAAGTGCCTCCATTTTAAGATTCTCATCCTTGCTTTAAAATCTCTCCGTTACTTTATCCCTCCCTCCCTCTATATTCTCCTCCAACCCCTCTAAAATAACCAAGGTCCTCTAATTCTTGATTTGATTTAATTTATTGTCACGTGTACCGGGATATATTGTTCTGCGTGCAGTCCACTCAGATCATTCCATACATGAAAAAACATAGGGCACACATAAATACACAATGTAAATACATAGACTCAGACATCGGGTGAAGCATACGGAGTGTGGTACTACTCAGTAGAGAAGATGTGTGGAGAGATCAGTTCAGTCCATAAAAGGGTCATTCAGGAGTCTGGTAAGAGCGGGAAGAAGCTGTTTTGAACCTGTTGGTGCGTGTTCTCAGACTTTTGTATCTCCTGCCCGATGGAAGATGTTGGAAGAGAGAATAACCTGGGTGGGAGGGGTCTTTGATTATGCTGCCCTCTTTCCCGAGGCAGCGGGAGGTGTAGACAGGGTCAATGGATGGGAGGTGGTTTTGAGTAATAGACTGGGCTGTGTTATGACTCTCTGAAGTTTCTTACAGTCTTGGGCTGAGCAGTTGCCAGGCTGTGATGCAGCCAGATAGGATGGTTAATATGGTGCATCTGCCCTCTTTCGCTTCCTCGATTTTAGGTGCTTCTTCATTGACTGTTGACACCTCCCTCCCTGAGCTCTGGAATTCTATCTCTAACCTGCTCTGCCTTTCGGTCTCTTCATTACGAACATAAGAAATAGAACAGGAGCAGACCATGCAGCCCATTGGGCCTGCTCATTTAATATGATTGATCATAGCTGATCTTTCGCTTCAATTCCACTTTCCTGCCCGCTCCCCATATCCCTTGATTCCCTGAGTGAGCAAAAGTGCCTATCCCACCGGAGCAGAACCCCAGCGAATGGCAGGAGTTCTTGTGAATTCTCACAAAGTGTGCTACCGTGAATGGTGAACCTGCACGTGTGCAGAGTCGACACATGTGCAGCACATGCTTTCTACATGGGAATGATGTGGGAAAGGTGAAAGTTGAACCTTCTAAATCACAGACAAATGACGTTTTGGGGCCACGGTTACATATACAATCATAATCGCATGGGTGAACAAATTCACAATCGAGGGGTCGTGAGAGGCAGGTGTTGACAGTAGTTAGAAAATGAGAATGCTGAAGCCTCTTGGGTAGAGAATTCCAAACATTCACAACCCTTTGCGTCAAGACATTTCTCCTCACCTCAGTCCTAAATGGCTGGCCCCTTGTCCTGAAACTGTGCCCCCATTTACTAAATTTCCCAGCCAGGGAAAACAATCCCTCAGTGCCTACTCTGTCAAGCCTCTTCATAACATTGAATGTTGCAATCAGATCACCTCTTATCCTTCGAAACCTCAGAGAGTATAGACCCAATTCTCTTGACTTCTCATCATAGGATAACCCTCAGCCTAGGGACCAATCCTAACCTTTGTTGTATTGCCTTCAAAACAAGCATATCCTTCCTTAAATATGGAGACCCATATTGCACACTGGATTTGAGCTGTGGGGACCAATTTAGAACATAGAACATAGAACATAGAACGATACAGCGCAGTACAGGCCCTTCGGCCCACGATGTTGCACCGAAACAAAAGCCATCTAACCTACACTATGCCATTATCATCCATATGTTTATCCAATAAACTTTTAAATGCCCTCAATGTTGGCGAGTTCACTACTGTTGCAGGTAGGGCATTCTACGGCCTCACTACTCTTTGCGTAAAGAACCTACCTCTGACCTCTGTCCTATATCTATTACCCCTCAGTTTAAAGCTATGTCCCCTCGTGCCAGCCATTTCCATCCGCAGGAGAAGGCTCTCACTGTCCACCCTATCTATCCCCCTGATCATTTTGTATGCCTCTATTAAGTCTCCTCTTAACCTTCTTCTCTCCAACGAAAACAACCTCAAGTCCATCAGCCTTTCCTCATAAGATTTTCCCTCCATACCAGGCAACATCCTGGTAAATCTCCTCTGCACCCGTTCCAAAGCCTCCACGTCCTTCCTATCATGCGGTGACCAGAACTGTACGCAATACTCCAAATGTGGCCGTACCAGAGTTTTGTACAGCTGCAACATGACCTCCTGACTCCGGAACTCAATCCCTCTACCAATAAAGGCCAACACTCCATAGGCCTTCTTCACAACCCTATCAACCCGGGTGGCAACTTTCAGGGATCTATGTACATGGACACCTAGATCCCTCTGCTCATCCACACATCCAAGAACTTTACCATTAGCCAAATATTCCGCATTCCTGTTATTCCTTCCAAAGTGAATCACCTCACACTTCTCTACATTAAACTCCATTTGCCACCTCTCAGCCCAGCTCTGCAGTTTATCTATATCCCTCTGTAACCTGCTACATCCTTCCACACTGTCGACAACACCACCGACTTTAGTGTCGTCTGCAAATTTACTCACCCACCCTTCTGCGCCTTCCTCTAGGTCATTGATAAAAATGACAAACAGCAACGGCCCCAGAACAGATCCTTGTGGTACGCCACTTGTAACTGAACTCCATTCTGAACATTTCCCATCAACCACCACCCTCTGTCTTCTTTCAGCTAGCCAATTCCTGATCCACATCTCTAAATCACCCTCAATCCCCACCCTCAATCCCCAGCCTCCGTATTTTCTGCAATTTAATGGAAATGAAACAGTCCTGTTTTGGGCGTGTTTAGCGGAGTGCTTCCTGATGTTTGCAACGCCGAGAAGGACCCCGCTATGAAACGTGAGTACTTCGTTTTGGGTCTCGGTGAAAAATGCCTCACTGAGGCTGCACTTAGCTTAATTTTCTGCACTAAAGAGCTCAGCTTGGTGCGCCATTTTTAAATAGCGTCCTTATCTCTGGAACCCCCACCATGGCCTCCGGACACCCCCAACACTCAACTTAACAAGCCCCCTGTGTCCCACCTCATATGGACAGGACACCCCTGGGCCCGATCCCCAACACTGGCAAGATGCCACCTGGGCACCTTGGCACTGCCATCCTGGCACCCTGGCAGTGCCCCTTCCAGCCTGGAAGTGCTACAGTTCCCGGGTGGCTTCGGGAGTGCCTGAATACCACCCTAAACAAAGCCCAACCACTGTGAACCTCTGATCGCCTGGGAAACTCCCCAAAGTGCCCGTAAACCTGGTCCACGTTTGTGTAAACCTGTGCGAAACAGCACCCGCAAGGGGTCTCCGAGGCAACGCCATTTTGTCCCACACCTTGTGTAACTCTGGCGCAGACATAGTCAAGTGAGGTTTACTACTCACTTGAATATGCAAATCTGGACCATGCCTATTTGCATCATCAGCAAAATTAGATACATTTCTCTCTGTCTTTTTGTCTAACTCATTGATATAGTTGGTAAATATCTGAGGCCCCAGCAATGATTTTTATGACACTCCATTAGTCACAGCCTGCAACCTGATGCTACTTTTTGCTTCCTCTCTGTTAACCAATCTTCTATCCATGCTAAAATATTACCCTCAACTCCATAGTGCTTATCTTCCTTATTATCCTTTTGTGTGGCACCTTATTGAAAGTACAAATACTACATCTACTGGTTCCCCTTTATCTACCCCACTAGTTACATCCTCAAAAAGCACTAATACATTTGTCAAATGGTTTCCCTTTCGTAAACCATGTCGACCTGTTCTAATCATTCTATGGTTTTCTAAGTGCATCGTTATCACTTTTTAATAGACTCCAGCACTTCGCCAATAACTGACGTCTGGCGAACTGACCTGTAGCTCCCTGTTTTCTCTCCCTCCTTCCTTGAATAGCGGTGTTACATTTACTAACTTCCAATCTGCTGGGATTGTTCTAGACTCGAGAGAATGTTGGAAAATCCTAACCAGCAGGTCCACTATCCCTGCAGCTATCTCTTTTGGAACCTTATAATGTGGGCCCTCGTTGCCTCCGATATCTCTGCAGTGCCAGCATCTGAACTGTTGACAGCAATGTTAGACGAGGGGCCTCTTCGTCAGTGCTATGCTGCTGTTCTCCCTCTTCCTTATTGGGCTGCTGTGCTTGGGAAGGTGGCAATTGTTCAGCATCTGAAAGTAGAATTTCAGGGGAAAAAGTTGATGTGAGCAAAGGATGGTGCGGTGAAAAGTAAGAGGTTCATGAACATACTATCGGAAACTTATTCACCATGCCAGGTAGCAATATGAGGGTGAGATGTAAGTTGAGAAGGGGCGTAAGCCAGGAAACACACGTTCGATCTCGATCTTCCCGTTGATGAGGAATACCCAGGGCCTGTGTAGGGTGAGGGATGCAGGCGTCCCTGTCCACTCCTTGTGCTGCTCTGATCCCTTCTGTTGTTTGCAAGAAAAAGGATGGCACGTCAGTGATTATGTTGCACTGTGTTTGCTTGATGTGCCTGCTATAACTGAATAGCTGGAGCCATAAGGAAGCAGCAAGAGGTGCCAGACTTGGTGGGAGTTTGAGGTGAGGGGGAGCATCTGGATATTAGACGTGTGTCCTGAGTGCCAGTGAGTGGTGCTGGGTGAGTAATGGGAATGTTGAGCAGGGTGAGAGGTTGGTGGTGTTTGAGGCAGGAGATCTCATGTGATGATTCATTCACTGACCCTGACCATCCAGATTAGGCCATTATCCTTCTTGTGGCACGTCCACCTTGAGTCTTGAGGAACTTGATGTGTTGGGTGTTCTGGATCACAAACAGGTTACCAACACTGGAAGTGGTGCAACTCTATTTTATTATGAGGTTAACTATATTAGCATACTTAAACTGTGGGTAAATGCAATATCAGCTTTAACTGTTGACCCTTGCCTAGTCCTAACCAGGTGATGCACTCAGCACATGGTGAATGTCTGTGTTGCAGGCTGTGAGCTCTGTGCTCCGAGCTGGCTGCTACGTGAATGAACGGGAACTCTCCTGTCCCCTGTCTTTATAGTGCGTGTGCTCTCACTGGTGATTGGCTGCGGTGTTGTGTATGCTGATTGGTCCCACTGCATGTCCATCAGTGTGTGTGTGTGTGTGTCTGCACCATGATATACTGGTGTATATTATGACATCCCCACTTTTATATAAAGAATATGTGCCTGCGTGACAATAAATATCGTGTAGTGAATGGACCTGACTGTGTGTGTGCGTGTTATTTACATGACTATGTACATGAGGCTAATCTATTTACACGGGAAGGTGCCTGGTGCAGAGAAATAGGGTGTCACACCAACAACGGAATGAACATCATATACAAACTACTGGAACGATGAAACAGGATAACAGAACAGGAAAAGAGTCCAACATCATAAAACTCATAAGTCAAGTCTCTGAGGTGGGCGGCGAATTCGGTTTGACCGCCTCAAGGGTGGGTCGGGAGCCACCGGCTGAGGAACGGGCTGGGCCACGGCAGAGTGAGGAGGATGCAGAGTATTCGGAATCTCCACCTGGTCCAGGTTGGGGACAACAGGAGGGCGCGGCACCGGTGGAGGATCACGTAGCGAGCGTGGAACGAGACAAAGGACATGCCGATTGCGGCGACGAATGGAACCATCTGGCAGACGAATTAGGAACAAGCGGGGAGACACCTGCCAAAGAACCACAGCAGTTGCAGACCAGCCACCCTCTGGAAGATGGATGCGGACGTTGTCATCCGGCGCCAGAGCAGGAAGATCAGTCGCCCGAGCGTCATGCGCCGCCTTGTGTTGTGCACGAGACTGTTGCATCCACTGAAGGACCGGAACGTGGTTGAGGTCTGGGACGTGAATGGATGGCACCGTGGTCCTGAGGGTGCGACCCATGAGCAGCTGGGCTGGCGACAGGCCCGTGGAGAGTGGGGCCGAACGATAGGCCAGCAAGGTGAGGTAGAAGTCAGATCCTGCATCGGCAGCCTTGCAGAGGAGCCGTTTGACGATGTGGACGCCCTTTTCCGCCTTGCCATTGGATTGGGGGTGCAGGGGACTGGATGTCACATGCACAAAGTTGTACCTGCTGGCAAAGGTGGACCATTCCTAGCTCGCGAAGCAGGGGCCATTGTCCGACATCACAGTGAGTGGGATGCCGTGACGAGCAAAGGTATCCTTGCAGACGCGGATGACCGCCGATGATGTGATGTCGTGCAGGCGTACGACCTCCAGGTAGTTCGAAAAATAGTCTACAATCAGAACATAGTTCCTGCCGAGTGCATGGAACAGGTCAATGCCTACCTTAGACCAAGGGGATGTGACCAACTCATGGGGCTGTAGGGTCTCACGTGGTTGGGCCGGCTGGAACTGCTGACAGGTGAGGCAGTTGAGCACTGCGTTGGCGATGTCCTCATTGATGCTAGGCCAGTACACAGCCTCTCGGGCCCTCCGTCGGCACTTCTCCACGCCAAGGTGGCCCTCGTGTAGCTGTTCCAAAACGAGCTGGCGCATGCTGTGCGGGATCACGATGCGGTCCAGCTTCAGGAGGACACCATCAACTACTGCCAGCTCGTCTCTGATATTGTAGAACTGCGGGCATTTGCCCTTGAGCCACCCGTCCGTCATGTGGCGCATGACACGCTGTAGTAGGGGGTCAGCCGTAGTCTCGCGGTGAATGTGGATATGGGGTTCATCCGTGGCCGGCAGGTTGGAGGCCGTGAAGGCCACATGGGCGTCAACCTGGCAGACGAACCCCTCTGGGTCACACGGGGTGTTGACTGCCCTGGACAGAGCGTCGGCTATGATCAGGTCCTTGCCCGGCGTGTATAGGAGTTGGAAATCGTACCGCCAGAGTTTAAGCAGAATGCGCTGGAGGCGAGGGGTCATATCATTCAGGTCTTTTTGTATAATGTTGACCAGCGGGCGATGGTCGGTCTCGACGGTGAATTGGGGGAGGCCGTACACGTAATCATGAAATTTGTCGACCCCAGTCAACAGGCCCAGGCACTCCTTTTTGATCTGCGCGTAGCGCTGTTCCGTGGGGGTTATGGCACGTGACGCATATGCAACGGGGGCCCATGATGAGGCCTCATCGCGTTGCAGGAGCACCGCTCCAATACCGGATTGGCTGGCATCCGATGAAATTTTTGTTTCCTTCGTGGGATCAAAAAATGCCAATATCGGGGCCGTGGTAAGCTTGGTCTTAAGCTCCTCTCATTCGCTCTCGTGGGCGGGATGCCATTGGAAGTCTGTCGTCTTCCTGACCAGGTTCCGGAGAGCTGTGGTATGGGAGGCGAGGAAGTTGACCATGCCCAAAAATCGGAGGACCGCCTTCTTATCCGCTGGCTTCTGCATGGCAGTGATGGCTACCACCTTGTCTGCATCCGGCCGCACACCCAACCGGGCTTGAGTTCCGTCTGGCCGAAGGAATATTTGGCTCTGTTGAGGCGAAGGCCTTGGTCCCGTATTCGTTTGAAAACGCGCTGGAGGCGACTGATCTGCTCCTGCGGGGTGGTGGACCAAATGATGATGTCGTCAACATAGACGCGCACACCCTCAATGCCCTCCATCATTTGCTCCATGATCCGGTGGAATACTTCTGATGCCGATATAATCCCAAATGGCATCCTGTTGTAGCAGTATCTGCCAAACGGGATATTAAAGGTACACAGCTTTCTGCTGGACTTGTCTAGTTGAATTTGCCAGAATCCTTTCGAGGCGTCAAGTTTGGTGAAGATGTTGGCCCGAGCCATCTCGCACGTGATCTCCTCGTGCTTGGGGATAGGGTAATGCTCCCTCATTATGGTGCGATTCAGATCCTTTGGGTCAATGCAGATCCGGAGCTCGCCGGAGGGCTTCTTTACGCACACCATGGAACTGACCCAGTCGGTTGGTTCCGTCACTCTGGAAAGCACTCCTTGGTCCTGGAGGTCCTGCAGCTGCTGCTTGAGGCGGTCCTTGAGGGTGGCTGCGACTCTGCGAGGTGCATGAACCAGAGGCGTGGCGTCTTGTTTGAGCAGGATTTTGTAAGTGTATGGAAGCGTCCCCATGCCTTCGAAAACGTTGTGGTGCTGGTCGATGATGGCATTGAGTTGCGCCCTGAAGTCCGCATCCTGGAAGGCAGACGTGTCCTCTGGAGAGAGAGAGTGAACTCATTGAATGAGGTTTAGGAGTTGGCACGTCTGTGCGCCAAGCACAGAGTCCTTCGAGGAGCCCACGGTCTCGAAGGGAATGATGGCTTTTCGCGAGTTGTGCGTCACTTCGAGTTGGCATGAACCGGTAGCAGGAATGACGTTGCCATTGTAGTCCACTAGTTGGCAGGTCGACGGAAGAATGGTTGGTTTAACTCCAAGGGTCTGAACGGCTGACCACGCTAGGAGATTAGCGGAAGCACCAGTGTCCAGGCGGAATCGTATCTGGGATCGGTTGACTGTCAGGGCGGCACATCACTTGTCGTCTGGATCAGTGCTGTGCACCGACAGCGGCTGGTGGTTTTGATTCGGGGACAGCCAGTTCTTTGTTATAACAGCGACTCAAAAAGTCTCCCTCGGGTCCTCGGTGTCACTGGTCTGCAGGATGTCGGAATCGGACTCGGTTTGGGGGTAGGTAACTGCTTATTGCAGGGTTCTTCGGAGGTTTATTTCATTTCCTGGTTCAATTTGAGGCATTGTGCTGTCATTCCAGGTGAAGGAAGGTTGTTTTACAGCTTTAAATGATTTTTTCTTTGATTTGGGACGTTTCCCCTTTAAATGGGCATGGTCCAGTGCCTCTAACATCATGACGCGCGTGACGTAGCACGTAGGAGGTGTTTGCACATGCGCAGATCGCGGTTTCTTTACTGATGGCCGTTTTTGTGATTGCGCATGCGCGGCGTCGCGCAACTGCGCAAGTGCAGTCCCTTTAGAAAGATGGCCGCCGACCAAAATCGGTCTCTGCTCCGGGATTTCGGCCTCAAGGTGAGTACTGGTGCTTCTCTTACTTTTCCTTGCTGGTTGGAGTGTGTTTTCCTCACAGCATTTGCCGAATTTGTCCAGGACTGCCTGGAAGTCGCTCCTGTTTTGCCCCTTGGAGAACTTGAATTTTAAAAAGATTTCTTCTGCTCTGGCACCGGCGATGGTGAGGAGAAGCTCTGTTTTTTCAGGATCGGCCAGGTCTTCTAGTTCGGCTGCCAGCAGGAAGTTTTCAAACTTTTGCCGGAAAGCCCGCCAGTTCTCGCGGTGATCGCCGTGGCACTGGAGCTGCTGCGGAACCCGGATCTTGAACATCTTGCCTGGTTATCGTTACTGGTTGTCACTGTACGCTGAGGTGCCGGCAATGCGGAGCGGCGGCGGCGGGTTGATGTTCTCCGTACTTCAGGATGCCGGAATGCTGATTAGTTGCAGGTGGGTCTCAGAAGTGCTAGTATGCAACCACTCCTTGTACCATGATGTGTTGGGTGTTCTTGATCACAACCAGGTCACCAACACTGGAAGTGGTGCAACTCTATTTTATTATTAGGTTAACTATATTAACCTACTTGAACTGTGGGTAAATGCAATACCAGCTTTAACTATTGACCCTTGCTTAGTCCTAACCAGGTGATGCACTCAGCACATGGTGAATGTCTGTGTTGCAGGCTGTGAGCTCTGTGCTCCGAGCTGGCTGCTACTAGAATGAGCGGGAACTCTCCCGTCCCGTCTTTATAGTGCTTGTGCTCTCACTGGTGATTGGCTGCGGTGTTGTATATGCTGATTGGTCCCACTGCATGTCCATCAGTGTGTATGTGTGTCTGCACCATAATATACTGGTGTATATTATGACAGAACTTGTCTCCTTGACTGTCTGCTCCGACTCCCTCCTGAGGGTGGTACTTGAGGGCCCTCCCATACCCATGAAATGGGACCACTGAATTTTTCGCCCATTGGGTTGAGTACTGCAGTAGCTTATTTGTTTTCACCATAGCTTTAGTGGGGCTTTTGCCTTTTACTCCTTCTGTGGCTTTCGTCAAGCCTCCCTCAGTTTTTACCCTCAATGTGTCCTTCAGTTGTTGCCAGGACAAGGCTGCTGAAACAACACCTAAAAAGAAAGAATGTGAAAAGTTACCGTGATAAGGAAGGGGAGTGAGATTAGGTAGAATGCTCTTTCGGAGAGTCAGTGCAGGCTCTATGGACTGAATGGCCTTCTTCTACACTGTAAAGATTCTGTGATCATTTCCAATCTCCATACTTGGATGTCTGACTCTCTCTAACTGTACTTCACAATCCTTTTTATTTCTCAACTACTACCCTTGACCTAACTCACTCAGCACGGTAGCACATTGGTTAGCACAGTTGCTTCACAGCTCCAGGGTCCCAGGTTCGATTCCCCGCTTGGGTCACTGCCTGTGCAGAGTCTGCATGTTCTCCCCGTGTTTGCGTGGGTTTCCTCCGGGTGCTCCGGTTTCCTCCCACAGTCCAAAGATGTGCAGGTTAGGTGGATTGACCATGATAAATTAGTGTCCAAAAAGGTTGGGTGGGGTTACTGAGTTACGGGGATAGGGTGGAGGCGTGGGCTTAAGTGGGTGCTCTTTCCAAGGGCCGGTACAGACGCGATGGGCCGTATGGCCACCTTCCGCACTGTAAATGCTATGATCCTATGATTTGCCTTTTTGTTCCTCCAGTGCACACCGAGCATCCTCCACCATGCCACATTTCAAAAGCATTTACCCTTCCCTCATCCTCTTTTGACAGGGTCCACCTCTCACGTGCATCAAGTTCATCATTACACACTAGTGACTGACTATACTAGACATTTCTTCAGCTTCATTCATTCTTCCCAGCCATTGGGACTTCCAGATACCATTCAATACCACTTCACTCTTGGATGTAACTTTGGTGTTTATCATTGATCCAAGGACTGGGAAGTGGGTTTGTTCACAAAAGGAAGGAAGCTGAATAAAAAGAAAGTTAAATGCTGGATTGGGAGCACAGGCAAGTGTGGGTATGGAGTTCGGGTGGAGGCCGCTGCCTCCAGCTTCGTTCCAGCTGACGCTATTTCGAAGGGGCTCCATAGTTTTGAGGTTCTGCGAAAGAATGCTCGCACTACGTGCCTTGATTTGGAAAATGTGGGCACGTAGGGAGATTGAAGTATGTGCGTCGGCTAACATCCTTGTACCTCAGTGAAGTCGACAAGTTTACTCTGGTTGCTGCCGGCTATACAAGACCTGCATGTCAGCAGCAGCAGCCTCAGTAAACGTCATGTAAAAGCAGCTTACAGCTGCTGGTATTGGCCAGTCTGAACACAGCAGCACAGTACTAGTGTCAGGCTGTCAAACCTACACTCAGTGTGCAGTGCCAGCTACACAAGCAAAGAAACGTTCTCATACTCTTAATGATGAGTTAACAGAATGGCAGCAGGGAATTTTCACAGTCAGGCAGCGAGAGGCCAAACCCAAAACAAAGCAGTTACAAGCACTGCATTCTCAAATGGAGATTCTTATCTCAGGAATTGGGTTACAAAAGAGATCCAGGCAGGCCCAATGAAGTTCTGCTGTGTTGAGAACCTTCAGTCATGGGGTGCTTGAGTGCATGTGGCAATGCCGCTCTGGGAGAACAGGAATGCTCAGCAACTGATAGCATTAATCAAATTAAGCCACTGTCCTATTTGCACGTCAGGCATCTTAAAATATATTTGTTTGTAAAAAATAAATTTAGAGTACACAATTCTTTTTTCCACAATTAAGGTACAATTTAGTATGGCCAATTCATCTACCTTGCACATCTTTGGGTTGTGGGGTGAGACCAAAGCCGACACGGGGAGAATGTGCAAACTCCACACGGACAGTGACCCGGGGCCGGGATCGAACCCGGGTCCGCAGCGCCGTGAGGCAGCAATGCTAGCCACTGGTCCACCGTGCCGCCCTAAAAAAAAAATCTGAAGAGGAAAGGAGTGTGGCCTGCTTGTGCGGGGAGGAACAGGAGCGGGTTCTGGTTGCTCTGTACTTTGAAACAAACTCTTATCATTTCCCTATCAGCTATAAGTTGAAGGGAATGCTGTCTGGCAGTCAGTCCCAGGCTCTCTGTCAAACTGTTCCTTCATAAAGCAGCTGCTGGTATTGAATGAACTCAATCAACTGCCGCCCCGGCAACTGCTTCTGTTTTCTTGTACACAATGTTTAGTTTGAGTTACGAGATTAAAAACAGGCTGACCTAAGTGACGGTTCCGACAACCTCTGCTGAGCACTTCCAACATCCTGAACACAGGGGAACGTGTAGAATGTATCCTGCATTGTCGACCAGTGAAGTGAATAAAAAGACAGGTTGGCAATATCTTTGTATTTGTAATCAATTCCAATTGGCCTTCTCACGCTTCGTATTGAAAAAGACCATAATTTCTGTCCACTTTCTTACACTTCTGAAAGTCTTTAATGGACTTGCATTTCCTGTTGATTACTTACAGATGGGTACGATTCTACTATTGCTGCACTCCATAAATATACATCCGTGTGGACATGAATTGTATTACATTCATTACTTCTCGCTCAATAATTAACAGCTTCCCATTTTGATGTAATTCAGAATAAAAGGACACAAAATCCCCGAAAGAGCAGCTACATTTAAATATCACAATGAAAATGAATGAATGAAATGAAAATCGTTTATTGTCACAAGTAGGCTTCAAATGAAGTTACTGTGAAAAGCCCCAAGTCGCCACATTCCGGCGCCTGTTCGGGGAGGCTGTTACGGGAATCGAACTGTGCTGCTGGCCTGCCTTGGTCTGCTTTCAAAGTCAGCGATTTAGCCCTGTGCTAAACAGCCCCAGGCCCTGTGCTAAACAGCCCCAATGAAAGCATTTCAAAGATAAAAATTCACCCGCTCAAGGTCACCTGTGATTTCTGAGCTCCTTACTTGGCACTGAAATGGCTTTATTCACAAATTGTTTTCATTTGAAGCACCAGCTATAGTATACGCAGCCCTTCTATCTCGTCTCTGTGAGGCCTATCTATTATACTATCTGTCAGCTCTAACTATAGCCAATGTGAGCTCTATTTATACTGAATAGGAAGTCTATTTATAATGAATAAGAGGTCTATTTATAGTAAATGCACCATCCATTTGAGGTGTATCAAACTTATTCAGAGTGGATATGAACCGTAGCTGTAATGAATGTAAGATCTGATGTTGGTGAATATGAACCTTACCTGCAGTGATCATAAGCACTATAGAGAATGAGACATCAATCAACAACCTGTCTAGATTGATGGGTAGTTCAATTCACATCACCTCACAAGTTGTACTGGTAGACTTGGAAGTTTCCGCAGAAATTTTACTTTAAATCCTTGTATTCAACTTATGTTTTTTTGCAATTCCAGCAAAAAGGTTATGGTTTAGCTCCCCTGGTGGATGTGTGGGTTATGTCAGGCACAGGCACGCAGATGAGGATGGTCCCAGATTCCATTTTACAATATGTGTCACAGTAGCCCTTTAAAAATAATCAGTTCTGGGATGGGAGCCTCGTAGGCCAAGCTGTATTTGGCACTTTGAGAGGGTGATGGGTGACCTTATTACTGAGCTGCTCCAGTGCCATGGGCAGTCAACCATGCTGGCTCGCTACTGAAGTTACATATAATCCAGGTCAAGTAAAGATAGCGGGTTTTCTTTCGCAAAGGATGAAGAAGCAGTTCATTTTTACAACAATCTGACAGCTTCTTGGTACTTTTGTTCACAGCAGCTTTTTATTTCCTGATTTTTCTTCAAGGTGAATTCAACAATAAAATAAAGAACAAAGAACAAAGAAATGTACAGCACAGGAACAGGCCCTTCGGCCCTCCAAGCCCGTGCCGACCATGCTGCCCGACTAAACTACAATCTTCTACACTTCCTGGGTCCGTATCCCTCTATTCCCATCCTATTCATGTATTTGTCAAGATGCCCCTTAAATGTCACTATCGTCCCTGCTTCCACCACCTCCTCCGGTAGAGTTCCAGGCACCCACAACCCTCTGCGTAAAAAACTTGCCTCGTACATCTACTCTAAACCTTGCCCCTCTCACCTTAAACCTATGCCCCCTAGTAATTGACCCCTCTACCCTGGGGAAAAGCCTCTGACTATCCACTCTGTCTATGCCCCTCATAATTTTGTAGACCTCTATCAGGTCTCCCCTCAACCTCCTTCGTTCCAGTGAGAACAAACCGAGTTTATTCAACCGCTCCTCATAGCTAATGCCCTCCATACCAGGCAACATTCTGGTAAATCTCTTCTGCACCCTCTCTAAAGCCTCCACATCCTTCTGGTAATGTGGCGAGCAGAATTGAACACTATACTCAAAGTGTGGCCTAACTAAGGTTCTATACAGCTGCAACATGACTTGCCAATTCTTATACTCAATGCCCAGGCCAATGAAGGCAAGCATGCCGTATGCCTTCTTGACTACCTTCTCCACCTGTGTTGCCCCTTTCAATGACCTGTGGACCTGTACTCCTAGATCTCTTTGACTTTCAATACTCTTGAGGGTTCTACCATTCACTGTATATTCCCTACCTGCATTAGACCTTCCAAAATGCATTACCTCACATTTGTCCGGATTAAACTCCATCTGCCATCTCTCCGCCCAAGTCTCCAAACAATCTAAATCCTGCTGTATCCTCTGACAGTCCTCATCGCTATCCGCAATTCCACCAACCTTTCAACTTCTCAAACAGTCATGTCTACTGAAACCCTGTAGTTAAGAATGTCAGTCAGGGTGGGAGTAGAATGTTTCTATTGTTCCTCAAGGCCCTGAGCTTGAAAATGCAATTCAAATTTATTGTTAGACTTTCCGTGTGTGTGGCCATTAGGTTAGGAAGGAAGAATGTCGATTATCAGGAAATGTGATTGAGTGGTGCTGCCGCTACTATACAGCAGATACAGTCAGCAGATTTAGAAGTGTAGCCATTGGGGATGGCCACTTCCAACTAGGTACAGAGCAACTCGCAAAGACTGATGGGTAAAATGGACAAGCCAAGATTCAGGCAGGCTCAGAGCCTGAAATGCATATTTGTCAGCAAAGTTCAGACGGCATCGAAACTCCGTCCCATTAGCATGTTAATGAGGCCGATTGCTAACTTTTGCCTTAGTTTAATTGCTCTGTTTTATCACCTTTGCTCTTGAGTCGCCAGGTATATTTCTGATACCGCCACGTGGTTCAAGTCCGAGTACTGATCAATAATCCAACACACCGCTTAGTAAGATTTAAATCAAAGCACATTTATTATACACAGTAATCACTACTTATGTAAAAATTCTACGTCTAAGCTACTTCTACGACTAACTGGCCAATACTTAACTCAGAACTGGCCCACCAGGTCAGGGAAACGAATGGCTTTTCGTTCGGGTTCTGAGCCTGCGGGATTCAAAGTTGGTACAGATTGGTAGCTAGGAGCGCCTATCTCGTAGCGAGCGTTGAAGTAAGGCTTACTGGATTTCAGCGATGGCTGGACCGGTCACTGTCAAGGGTTGGTTCGCATTGCTGAATGACCCGGTCAAGAAGAACGATTTGAACTTGGACTCTATTCTTATAGTCCCCAGGGGCTTCCCGCCTTTCGGGGCGGACCCTGTACCTGGTTCCAAGTGATTGGACTTTGTCCCAATCACTTGGTTCGATTTTCTCCAATGCTGGAGCGATTCCTTGATCGATGGGCGGTCTTGAGGTGGTCGTGCATCTCCCTTTGTGTAGGCTTCTGCTGGCGCCGACGAGTCTGGGTTGGCTTTATGTATCTAAATGTTGCTCATTGTTCCTGGGGATTGCTCATTAATATGCAGATGGCTGGTGTTTTGTTATGCTGATGGTTGCCGGTATCGATCTTGTCTGGCCTTTCCAGAGGTAAATACACACTCACCCCGCAGCTGCTTGTTTGTGTCCTGTTGGCTGACTTTCCCATCAGCCTTTGCCGTTCGCCATTTTAAATCGGGAGTTAGCCATTCTAAATCGGGAGTTAGCCATTTTAACTGGCTACATCTCCAAAACAAAGGACTGGTACTCCAGCAACCGGGACAGTCCCAGACATTTCAGCACCACTCCCTGTCCAAGGGAAATGCAAGCAACCAATGGCCAATGACCGCTTGGGACACACCCAGCCATCCAGATCCCCGCCCACTTATTGGCTAAGGAATCGAACAGAGTGATCAGGGATCACCCAATTAGTAAGGCCTAAATCGAAGGACCACCCAAAAGAGCGTGAAAACTCCCCGAGTATGAAAGAAGAGTTCGCCATATGTTCACTCTCTTTTGGCCTTGGTACCCCGGTCACAGCCATTGCCAACTGCAGCAACACCAGAAGCAAGTTTGAGTTCAACGCCCACTACCAGACGGATGAGCCCAGCTGAGCAGCAGTTACCCCTTCGAACCCGAGAGATCCAGAATTGAACAGCGGCCACTGTATCCTGACCTAAGCCGGGTGCCCGAAGTTAAGTGCAGGTTGTCTTAGTAATAGGTGTAGTTGACTAGTAGTGTTTATGTTGCATGACTGATTGTATGTAAATAAAGTACCCTTGACCTTGAACTAACTAACTGGCGTTTGGCTCTTTGATCGATAGCCGGTTGAAACTTGTGGTGGTATCATTCGATACCTGGTGACTCTAAGCATTCGGACATAGACAATATAGAAAGAAGGCAAATTCACAGATTGCCCTAATTGGAATAGAGGCACAGAAAAGACCAAGTAGTAGAGAAAACGCACAACAGTTATTGGCGACATCTGACGGGATCCGACCCAGAAGTGACTGTGTCACTCCAAGAGAACCCACAAAAGCAATTGAATTAGAATCCAAATTGTCAAAGTAAAAGAAACCACAAGCGAAACCAGTAGCGATCAAACCTCCAGAATTCGGAAGTGTGTAATTTGCATGCGTACTAACAAACGGATATAAGGTAAACTCGATAGATTTTGTTGCGTGAAACTTTCGGGAGTTGCGTAAACCGGAAAATAGCCATACCTGTGTTTGCACCACCGCTTTATTCCCCCTTGTTCCAAATTTCCGGTAAGAGACAGAGTATTTGTAGGGAGATCCACATATGCATCCACAAGAGCCCGAGGTCGCAGCGACCAATAGATTAGAACAGTGTCCCGTATGGGTAGAAGAGATCAGGAAGTACCTAAAGGGGAAAGGATGGCCCCTATGGTCTGAGTTTTGCACGAATGAAGAGACAGGTCCTGGCAGCATAGGACAGACTTGGTGGATCAGCCTGACTGAGATCCATAAAAGAGTTTGACTAAGGTTCGTAAGCCGATAGCAATCGTGTCCTGTCTGGCACAATTGCGAGGCACAGAGGAGGTCGTGAAGACGCTCCGCAAGCAACTAGAGGAGAAGGGGAAGAGTAGAGAGTGAGATTTAAGTGAAAGCGAGAGATTAAATGTACAGCTTCGGGAGCAGTTAGCAGCGAAGGACAAGGAAATGGATGATGTCAAGAGGGCACATCAATCCTGTCCCGCCCACCTTAGCAGCTTCCAAATCCAATATGATAAGGCCTACCAGGACACACAGCGTGATGTACTTGTCATGATATTCAAACACACACATCATGATGGACACACCAACAGACAAATCAGAGCACACAACACCACAACCAATCACACACAAGGACACCAACCACATAAAAGCACGAGCACGACACCTAGTGAACAGTAGGTCTGGGGACAAAGACACGGACAAGACCTGTTACAAGATCACAAACAGGGAATCCCCACGTGCAGAGTATCAAGACAAAACTGTACATAGAAAGTTTAAATAAAATAGCGTTGTACCATATACAACCGTGTTGGCTCATCTGTGTGTCAGAACGCCCAACACCACATGGTACAGGAGTGGATCGATACCTGCCAACTAACCTGCCATTCTGGACATGGACCGCACCGACAAACCGCAGCCATTGCAAGTCGCGGGGAACCTAGGTACCAATTGGAAGCTCTTCAGGCAGCGATTTGACCTGTACATCCGAGCCAACGAAAAACAGAGTGCCTCGGATGAAACGAAGATTGCAATGCTCCTCTTCTACGCAGGTCAGCACGCCACCGACGTCTTCAACTCACTGGTGTTCGAAGAAGGCGAAAACCAATCCAAATATGACACGGTCATCCTCAAACTGGACCAGCACTTTAAGGTTGAAGTGAATGAAAGTTTTGAAAGATACCTCTTTCAGCAACGCCTGCAAGGTAAGGAGGAGCTTTTTCAACCCTTTTTGACGCACCTCCGAATTCTAGCGCAGTCCTGCGGTTACGGCAGCACCACAGAGTCCATGATCAGGGACCAGATTGTTTTTGGCGTTGCCTCTAGTGGCCTACGCCAGCAGCTTCTTAAAATAAAAAGCCTCACCTTAGCGTCTGCTGTGGAAGCCTGTGTCCTCCACGAGAATGCAACCTGCCGTTTTGCCCGATTTCAGGCGTCCGAGTTGGCACGGAGGGGGTCCCCAGCCGTCGAATCGGCAAGCCAGGCCGCCCACGATGCCGAACGCATCCAGGCCGTCGATTACTTCCCGACCCACGGCCCGGACGGCAGCGGCCGCTTCCCGCGCTTTTCGCGGTCTCCCGCGCTGGTGCGCGCCAAAAATAGCGGCCACATCGAGGGACGCACTGCGCAGGCGCGCCCACCGCAAGATCGCACTGCGCATGCGCAGTGGCACAATGAACGCCGTGACGTCATGACGTGCGGCAATTGTGGAGCTGTACACTTAAAAGGGCAATGTCCTGCTAAAAACCGACAGTGCCTCAGATGTGGCAAGATGGGCCACTATGCTGCCCACTGTCGTTCGGCTCAACCCATGGATCCTGCACATCCCCGACAATCTCGCAGACAAGTCAGGACCGTCCAGCCCACGCATCAAGACTTCCAGTTAAGTGATGCAGATGACCAGGATGCCTTCCGCGTTTCCGTCATCGATGTCAACAAGGTCAATGCCATCAATCCAGCCGATGAGTGGTGTGCCACCCTGACGGTCAACCGGTCGCGCGTCACCTTCCGTCTGGACACCGGCGCATCTGCCAACCTGATTGCATATTCTGCATTCCAGGCCATGAAGGTCAAACCACCCATCACGCCATCCCGGCTCAAGATGGTTGATTATAACGGGAACGTCATCCCGTCCATAGGATCTTGCCAGCTACAGATAACTCACAAGATGCACACGGCCACACTCCCCTTCGAAGTTGTCGGCTCATCAAAAGACTCGTTACTGGGCGCACAGGCGTGTAAAGTCCTTCACCTGGTACAGCGCATTATGTCTCTCTTTCCAGATGAGATATCCGACTTCCCGGATGCTGAGTTCCACGCAAAGCTCCATTCCCTCCTTGCTCACAACCAGGAGGTTTTTGAAGGCATGGGGACATTGCCATACACGTACAAGATTCGACTCAAACCGGACGCCATCCCTGTCATTCACGCACCTCGCAGGGTTCCTGCGCCACTCAAACACCGCCTCAAGTTGCAGGATCTTCAGGACCAAGGGGTCCTATCCAGGGTCACGGAGCCAACGCCATGGGTCAGCTCCATGGTCTGTGTAAAGAAGCCCTCTGGCGAGCTCCGCATATGTATAGATCCTAAAGATCTGAATAACAACATCATGCGGGAACACTATCCCATCCCGAAACGAGAGGACCTCACCAGCGAGATGGCGCAAGCCAAAATATTTACCAAATTGGATGCGTCCAAAGGATTTTGGCAGATCCAATTGGACCCGGCCAGCCGAAGGCTATGCACGTTCAACACCCCTTTTGGCAGATTCTGCTACAACCGGATGCCATTCGGCATCATTTCAGCATCTGAAGTTTTCCACCGCATTATGGAGCAGATGATGGAAGGCATCGAAGGGGTACGTGTATATGTGGACGATATCATCATTTGGTCCACCACTCCGCAGGAACACATGCATCGTCTACGACGTGTCTTCACCCGCATACGACAAAATGGCCTGCGTCTCAACCGCGCCAAGTGTGCCTTCGGCCAGATGGAGCTGAAATTCCTCGGGGACCACATCTCACAATCAGGGGTCCGTCCTGATGCAGACAAAGTTAGCGCCATCACAGCCATGCCACGGCCGGCTGACAAGAAGGCTGTCCTAAGATTCCTGGGCATGGTCAACTTCCTTGGGAAGTTCATTCCCAACCTGGCTTCTCATACACCGAATATGCGCCATCTCGTAAAAAAATCAACAGAATTCCACTGGCAGCAATCGCATCAGCTGGAATGGGAGGAGCTCAAGCACAAACTGGTCACGGCACCAGTGCTGGCGTTCTTTGACACGACTCGCCCTACAAAGATCTCAACAGACGCCAGCCAATCTGGTATTGGAGCGGTACTCCTGCAAAAAGACAGCACGTCATCATGGGCCCCAGTTGCATATGCCTCATGAACCATGACCCCTACCGAACAGCGCTACGCGCAAATAGAAAAAGAATGCCTGGGCTTGTTAACTGGACTGGACAAGTTCCACGACTATGTGTATGGCCTGCCACGATTTACGGTTGAAACTGACCACCGCCCCCTGGTCAACATCATTAACAAAGACCTGAACGACATGACCCCTCGCCTTCAGCGCATCTTACTTAAACTCAGGAGGTATGATTTCGAACTGATCTACACTCCGGGGAAGGATCTCATCGTGGCGGACACGCTCTCCCGAGCAGTGAGCACACCACCAGATGCGGAGGGGTTCGTGCGTCAAATTGAGGCACACGTGACTCTGACAGCAGCAAATCTGCCAGCTGATGATCCAAGTCTGGCCCACATACGCGCAGAGACGGCGACTGACCCCCTTCTGCAGCGAGTGATGCGCCACATGACGGAAGGGTGGCTCAAAGGGCAGTGCCCCCAGTTTTATAATGTGCGAGATGACCTTACCAACATAGACGGGGTCCTTATGAAATTAGACAGGATCGTTATTCCGCACAGCATGCGCTAGATGATTCTTAATCAACTACATGAAGGCCACTTGGGCGTCGAAAAATGCAGACGAAGGGCCCGAGAGGCGGTATATTGGCCGGGTATTAATGAAGACATAGCCAACATGGTGCTCAATTGCACAACCTGTCAGAGGTTTCAGCCGGCGCAACCTCCGGAGACGCTTCTACCACACGAGTTGGTGACGTCCCCCTGGGCGAAGGTGGGTGTTGACCTATTTCACGCGCTCGGCAGAGATCACATCGTTATTTTCGACTACTTCTCAAACTACCCGGAAGTCATGCCTCTCCATGATCTGACGTCGTCCGCAGTCATTGGGGCCTGCAAGGAAACATTTGCTCGCCATGGCATTCCAAGGACTGTCATGTCAGACAATGGACCCTGCTTCGCCAGCCGTGAATGGTCGTCCTTTGCCGCAGCATATGGTTTCACTCATGTGACATCCAACCCTCTACATCCACAGTCGAACGGGAAGGCTGAAAAGGACGTCCACATTGCCAAGCGGCTCCTGTGGAAGCCGGCTGCTGCCGGATCGGACTTTAACCTCGCCTTGCTGGCCTATCGATCGGCCCCGCTATCCACGGGTCTCTCGCCAGCGCAGCTACTAATGGGTCGCTCCCTCAGGACGACGGTACCGTCCATCCTGGCACCAACAACAGACCATGACACGGTTCTTCGGAACATGCAAATGCAGCGTGATCGCCAGAAAAGTCAGTATGACACACGAGCGACGGACCTGCCCCCCCTGTCCTCCGGGGACAAAGTACGCGTCCATCAACCGTATGGTGGCTGGTCAGCACCGGCCGAAGTCCTCCGACATGTGGCTCCTCGCTCGTTCCTGGTTCGCATGCCGGATGCTTCAGTGCGTCGCCGCAATCGGCGCGCCCTTCGCCGACTTCCACGCTCGCAGCCACACAGTACGCACACGCCAGATCCTCAACAGGCTTCCGAGGATGACTTTGTGGAGCTGCCGCAGATCACGCCCTCTCCATCGCCACCCATGGCCAGGCTTGCACATCAGCCGGTGGTTCTTGACCCACCCTTGAGGCGGTCAACCCGAACTCGTCGCAAGCCCATTAGACTGGACTTATAACACCGTTCATATGTCTAACAAGTTACACAATTTTATATGATAACCTGTTGTTGTTTGTCGTTCCAGATATCGTCTGACTGGACCACTGTTCAAGTTTTATTTTCTCGTTCGCATTCATGTTCTGTTATGGTACAACATTGCTCATGTGACGCACCCGACATCGCCCCATGTAAATAGTTACGTCATATGCACATGCTGTACACAACACACACACACTCTTAGATGCACTCACGACGCGATCATATTTATTACCACGTAGGCACATATCTTTGTAAAAAGGGGGGATGTCATGATATTCAAACACACACATCATGATGGACACACCAACAGACAAATCAGAGCACACAACACCACAACCAATCACACACAAGGACACCAACCACATAAAAGCACGAGCACGACACCTAGTGGACAGTAGGTCTGGGGACAAAGACACAGACAAGACCTGTTACAAGATCACAAACAGGGAATCCCCACGTGCAGAGTATCAAGACAAAACTGTACATAGAAAGTTTAAATAAAATAGCGTTGTACCATATACAACCGTGTTGGCTCATCTGTGTGTCAGAACGCCCAACACCACTGTACTGGTAAGAGAAGAGACAGAGAATCAGGTACAGCAGCTAAAGAAACAATGTGAGGACCTATAAGCAGCCCTCCGAGCACTCCACAGTTCCACCACGGAACAGAGGCAGAGTTCGGTGGACCACGCCAAATGCAGGCATCAAATTGCAAGGTTGCAATCCCTGCTATCAGTTCAAAATGGGTTTAGAGACACCTTTGGCCCACAGCTAGACCAGGAAGATGGCCCCGATTGGCAGGAACTCAGTGAAACGGCCCAACGGTACGTAAACGAGACCGAGAATCAAAATAGAGCCCCCCCAGGCCCCGAAGAAGAAAAGCACCCGCACCACCGACTGCACAAGCAGCACCCAACCCAATTAACCCCATCACTACACAGCGCAGGGTTACGACGGTAGACCAACCCGATTCGTGTACACCACCCCATTATCGATCACCCAGTTACGAGACGCCCGCGAGAAGATAGATACTTTCCACCCCACAGCGGACCTCATCCCACAGACAAAGCCCTGAGAATTTATGTAGATGGATCCTCCACAGTCCTTGAGGGAAAAAGGATAACAAGCTGTGGCATTTATGTAGAGGACACGCAGGGGCGCACTTTAGAAGAGATAGCTTTAAAGTTGCCTGAACACTTAGGTTCGCAAGCCGAGTTAGCGGCCGTTGCTTACATTGTCCAGCACCCCGATTCATTCCCGACCCCTGCAGACATATATTCGGACAGTTTGTACGTCTGCAACAGTCTTACGGAATTCCTACCCCTGTGGGAATCGAGAGGATTTATTTCCGCGGACGGAAAACCTATACCCTCAGCCCCATTACTCAAACATATCCTTCAGACAGCTAAAGGCAGAGAATACGGCATCATCAAAGTAAGAAATCACCATCGCTCCTCCTCACCCGGTAACGTGAAAGCTGACACCCTAGCGAAGGCAGGCTCACGACATGGCCACTTTTGGCAACCCCCGAGAGTGCCCCAGTACACGCAGTTCAGGTCTCACAGACCAACATCCAAGACCTAGCCCAGGCACAAAAAGAAGACGAAGCATTAAAGGAGATTTTAAAAGGAACCTTCCCAGCCCCCTATGAAAAATTTAGAGATTCTTTGACGGTCCATGAGAGAATCGTTCTCAAAGATGGAGTTTATGTAGTCCCCACCCAGGACAGAAACGAGATAATTTGCAAGTTCCATGACGGACATGGACATCAAGGGATTGAATCCACCCTTGCCCTCCTCCGACCCCCGACCTGCTGGTGGCCCGAGATGAAAACCGACGTGTCGCACTACGTCGAAAACTGTTTAATTTGTGCTCAAAACAACTCCGACAGCTATGCAAGAAAAGCCCAGCTCCGACACACCCGCCCTGTAAATGGCCCGTGGACAAACCTCCAATTGGAATATATTGGTCCCCTCCCCCCCCTGCAGAAATGGTTACAAGTATGTGTTAGTGTTGATAGACGCATTTACGAAATGGGTCGAAGCGTTCCCTTTGAGAACAAACACAGCCAAGGCCACCGCAAAGGTCTTAACAGAACAGATTTTTACAAGATGGGGACTCCCCCGTAGTATCGAGTCGGACCAAAGTTCCCACTTTACGGGAAGGGTCATGAAAAATGTAATGTCGATATTTGGAATGAAACAAAAGTTCCACATTGCCTATCACCCGCAGTCCAGCGACATTGTGGAGCGCATGAATCGGATGCTAAAGGCCACCCTTAGGAAAATGGTGTAGCAGCACAACACAACATGGGACACAGTGCTCCCATTCGCACTGATGTTTATCAGGAACACAGTGTCGAGCTCTACAGGATATACCCCCCATACCCTCATGACCGGACGATCCATGAAGGGTACCGAATACTTATTCAGACTTGATTTGGCCAGCCCCGCAGTCACCGCCCTGACCCATGAGAAAGCAGTCCAGAACATGGTAGAGAATATTAAAGCATTACAGCTCGCTGCAGCTATTTGACTAGGCGCTAAACGAAAGCAGAGTAAGGCCTGCTTTGACAAAACAATACACCCAACAGAGTATACAGTCGGACAGCAAGTAATGATCACCTTGTGCAGCCCTAGTTCGCTCCTCTCCCCTAAATTTGCAGGACCCTATTCAATTTCAGACAAAGTAAGCCCCTCGGTTTATAAAATCACGTTTCCAAACGGAAAATCAGGATGGTTCCATGTAAATCAGCTTAAGGTTTATGGAACACAGTGCAGCCACTCGCACCACCTCTCATTGGCGATGGCAGGCACTGAGGACCCGCCCATTGATAACCCGAGTTCCCCCTCCCCCAGCAGCAGCAGCACGTCCACAGACAAGACCTTGACCACGTCCCCAGAATCAAATTTCACCCTGACGCTTGATTCGGCTGCCAGCGACAGCGACAGCGGCAGCGACAGCACTACCGAAGCCCCTGAGAGACCCGAACAAAGATCCCTCGAACCAGGCCCCAGTCCCTACAGGCCCAAAGAACCCGATGATCACCGCCCTACCTTGCGATCCCACCCATTCTTGCCCTGCCGCGGATCATACGTACCACCCCATTCGACTACTTGGTTTCGAAACTCTTTTTCTGTTTTTTTTTTTCAAGTCCTGTGGTTTAAAGAATGCTCTTTGCCACTACTTTTTCCCTTCCAGCAACCCTTCAGTTCTATCCCCCCACATACTATTTACATGTAAGAAATACTTGGTTGGAAAAACAAGTTTGCAGAGGACGGAGAAATTGTCCGCCCACTCAGCTCATCGACCACAGGCTGCGAGAGTGTTCACGCAGTGACACAGAATTTTTGGGAGGATGTCTTGTCTCCGCAAATGGATGTTAAAAAAAAAATGAGGGAGTCACATATGGTGACGATTATAATGGGAAAATTGATGGCCCATCTTCTCCAAAACAAAGGACTGGTCCTCCAGCAACCGGGACAGTCCCAGACATTTCGGCGCCACTCCCTGTCCAAGGGAAACGCAAACAACGGGGTCAATGACTGCTTGGGACACGCCCAGCCATCTAGATCTCCGCCCACTTATTGGCTAAGGAATTGAACAGAGTGATCAGGGATCACCCAATTAGCAAGGCCCAAATCCCCGAACAGGCTCCGGAATGTGGCGACTAGGGGCTTTTCACAGTAACTTCATTGAAGCCTACTTGTGACAATAAGAGATTTTCATTTTATTTTCATTCCGAGCGTCGGGAAAGACTCGGCTAAAAGAGCTCATTATGGGACTCTGCTCCCATTTGGGTAGATAGCGACCAGAGTATGTGTGTGAGAGAGAGTGTGTTTGTGTGTGAGAGGGAGGTGAACCTGTGTGAGTGAGAGAGTAGGTGTGTGTGAGGGAGCGGAGAGAGAAAAAGAGTGATTGTGTATGTCTCTCTGGCTCACACCCAGTCTTCAGGTGCTCCCTCACTCCACATGTCAACACATACACATGTTCACTCACACAGTAGGTGCAGTTGTAGGTGAGTGAGTGAGTGAGCGAGTACCCCAAGACTGGGAGTGAGCAGCCACACACACTCTCACACTATAAAAAATGAGTAATTAATAAAGATGACAATTAAAATGATCAGTTTATTGCTTTGACATTGCTTTATTTTTGCTCAGCAAGTTGTCTCTGTTCTTCACATCCCAACTTTTTGTTGAAATTCGTGTTTATTGTTGTACTTTATTCTTCTGAAATTTGCTCATCCGCCCCTTGAGTGAGAAAAAAATTGAACCGTGTCCCCTCACGCAAAGAGATTGGATAAGCCTGAGATAGACTATTACCACACACGGGAAATCCTTGAACGAAAGATGCAAATTAAATGGTCTGCTCTTTCAATTCCACACCATCCCCGATTTGTAATGCCCTCTTGTGCCTTTATTATACAAAGATAAACACATCCCACTGCTAAAAAAGTCTCTGCTTTTCTTTTTTCTTCAAGAATTGTGTGACCGTGATCATTTTGGTTTGCAAAGTGACCGTATATAGCCCTCTGCTGAGAGAACAATCACAGAAAAGGTTTGATTATCAAAGTGAATATATACAAGGAGCCTCCTCTATCATCTGGTTCTGTTTTCCATTTAATCCCCAATTCTTTACACAGACATCATTTTGAGAGTGTATTTGAAATCCTGAGTGTCTTTTGCAAGATGATCTGCACGTGTTGAAGCTTTGATGTACTGACTGATGTCATCTCATTACTGGGCTGTATCGAAGACCCATCAGAACAGCACTTGTTTGGCCTGGCGGACTTCACTGGCACATTGCCGCAGCTTGTTCACTGCTCCGACATCACAATCCTCACTCTTCCCTCAGCCTGACTACTTTCCCAGGCAAAAATGCGCTTGTCGTCCCAGCCTCACAGCAGACGTTCTCCCAGGCTTTGCAAGCTGACACCGCCAACACAAATTTATTTCTCTTCTTTAAGAAAACTGGAAAGTGTACACTCATCATGGCATTGTCATATCCGCTGGCTGTTCTACTTTGGTGTCAGCCAGGCTCAGCGAGTAACAATCTTTCCTTGTTGTGAATGATCAAGTCATGGCTTCAAGGCCGGTGCTCCTGTATTGTTAGACAGCAGGCAGTCCCGTACTGAAGGAGGTCTGTACAGTTAGCAATGCTGCCTTTTGGATGAAATATCAGATGAAAGGTCTGTTCAGGTGAACATCAAAGAAGCCGTAGCACTTAATTGTTTTGAGCAGCAGTTCCTGGCAGCATTCACCCCTCAGATAACAAGGCCAAAATAACAATTTACTTATATCTTTCACTGTTTGTGGGATGTTGCTGAGTCAGTGACCTGCTGCATTTGCCATCATAACAACAGTCGCTGTAGTTCAAATAATAATTTCTTGGGCATGAAGTACATAGGCTACACGGTAGCACAGTGGCTAGCAATGTTGCTTCACAGCGCCAGGATCCCGGATTCGATTCCCGGCTTGGGTCACTGTCTGTGCGGAGTCTGCACGTTTTCTCCGTGTCTGCGTGGGTTGCCTCCGGGTGCTCCGGTTTCCTCCCGCAAGTCCCGAAAAATGTGCTGTTAGGTGAATTGGACATTCTGAATTCTCCCTCAGTGTTCCCGAACAGGCGCCAGAGTCTGGCGAGTGGGGGATTTTCACAGTAACTACATTGCAGTGTTAATGTAAGCCTACTTGTGACACTAATAAAGATTATTATTATTACATTGAGATGTTTGAAGATTGCAGCGTGGTATGAATGCAAGCTCTTTTTTAATTCTACAGTACTTACCTTTCAACAAGACATGCAACCAGTTCCCTGCTCTTTCAGCAGAGCCACCCAAATAATATAAATGTATTTGTGCACGCCCTCTTTTTTTTAATATGTATTTTATTTCCAACATGTATCAAAACAGGTTACAACACACAAACAAACTGGGAAACATACTTCCCGGGCTGCACGGTAGCACAGTGGTTAGCACTGTTGCTTCACAGCGCCAGGGTCCCAGGTTCGATTCCCTGCTGGGTCACTGTCTGCACGTTCTCCCCGTGTCTGTGGGTTTCCTCCGGGTGCTCCGGTTTCCTCCCACCGTCCAAAGACATGTAGGTTAGATGGATTGGCCATGCTAAACTGCCCTTAGTGTGCAAAAATGTTAGGAGGAGTTATTGGGTTAAGGGGATAGGGTGGAAGTGAGGGTGTAAGTGGGTCGGTGCCGACTCGATAGGCTGAATGTCCTCCTTCTGCACTGTATGTTCTATGTTCCCAGCAATGAACTATACAGTCTGTACAATTTTTCCCCCATTATTTCACCGCCCCCCCCCCCCCGCCCCTGCGGCGAACAGCTCCTCAAACACGCTCACAAACACCCCCCACCTTTTCCCAAACTCATACTTTATCTTCTCTAATTGCAGGAATGTCACTCAAACAAGCCGCTACCCCCACTGGCGATGACGACCGCCACTCCAGTAAAATTTGCTGCCGTGCAATCAGAGAGGCGAAGGCCACAACATCGGCCTTCCTCCTTTCCATGAGCTCCAGCTTCTCTGAAAGCCCAAATATCGCCACCAAATGGTCCAGGTCCACCTCCTCCTCCACTGTCCTGGCTAAGACCATGAACACTCCGCCCAGAATCTTCCCAATTTTTCACAACCCCAGAACATGTGTGCGTGATTCGCTGGCCTCCGCCCACACCTCTCACACTCATCTGTTACCCCCTGAAAGAATCCACTCATTCTCGCCCGCGTCATATGCACCCTGTGCACCACCTTAAATTGTATCAGGCTCATCCTTGCACAAGAGGAGGTCCCGTTTACCTGACAAAGTACCTCACTCCATACTCCCTAATTGATCTCCCCTCCCAACTCTGCTTCCCATTTCTCCTTGATCTTCACCACCCACTCGCCTCATTGTCCCCACCCCCAGTCACTTGTATATACCCCAATTCTTCCTTCCCCTTCCACATCCGGAAGCAGCAGTCGCTCCAGCAGGGTGTATCCCGCCAACCTAGGGAACCCCCTCCAGTCCTTTTGTGCAAAGTCCCTAACCTGTAGATACCTGAACTCACTCCCCCTCGGCAGCTCTACTCTCTCACTTAACTCCTCCAGACTGGCAAACACTTCCTCCAAATACAAATCCCTCACCTTGGCCAACTCCACTTCCCTCCACCTCCTGTATACAGTATCCATCCATCCCCCGGCTAATTGTGCACCCCCTCAAACCTCTTTACATAGGAACATGGGTGCAGCAGGATCCATGTAGCCCCCTTGAGCCTGCTCCCTGTTTAAACAAATTCATGGCTGAGTTTCGGCCCAATTCCATCTCCCTTTACCTCTTTGGTTAACAAGAAAATGATCAATCTCAGTATTAATTAACAATTGACCTGGCATCAAGGACTATGGAAGAGAGTTCCAAACTTCCACCTACCTTTGTACATCAAAGTGTTTCCTAATTTCACTGCTGCGAGTCAAGTTTTAATTTTCAGAATATGTCCCCGCGTTTTCCCCAACCAGCAGAAATTGCTTCTCTTTATCTACCATATCTTTTCCCATTGAAAGCTTTGATCAAACCCACCCCTTAATCTTCTAAACTCCAGGGAACACAACCCCTAGATTGTTTAATCTCTCCTCGTAATTTACCCCCTTCGAATCTAGGCATTATTTGACGAGGTCTTCACCGTACTCCCTCCGTGACCAATTTATTCTGCCTAGACCTACAGGCAGTGCTATAAACATGGTCTTGTATAGTTGAAGCATAATTTCTAATCCTTCTATTCTTAATTCTTTGACATCGAAACGTAGAAAATAGCAGCAGGAGGACGCCATTCGGCCCTTCGAGCCCGCTCCGGCATTCATTATGATCATGGCTGATCATCAAGTTCAATACGCTGATCCCGCCTTACCTCCATATCCCTTGATCCCTTTAGCCCCAAGAGCTATATCCAATTCCTTCTTGAAATTACACAACGTTTTGGCCTCAACTACATTCTGTGGTAGTGAATTCCACAGATTCACCACTCGCTGAGTGATGCACTATCAATTACACCGAGACGAGAGTAGAGTGGAATCGAGGCTTTATTACGCAGAGATGTGTAGCCTCTGGCAGCTGCTGCCGAAATGGCTGCAGCTCGGTGAGCCCACACATTTATACTCCGCCTACTGGGTGGAACCAGCAGGGAGGGATCTACCCCCGTACCTGTAGTACAGGGGCCTTATCGTAATACCCCTCGTATGCGGTATATGCAATACAACAGTGGTGACTATCACATTTACCCCCTGTTAAAAAGAGTCCAGCGGGGGTGGTGGAAAACTATTTACATTCAGGTGTTTAACATTTTAAGGAAAAGTTTACAAATTCAGACGATGATCGGGCGCCTCGTTCCGTCGTTGGGAGCGCCACAGTTCTGGTGGCGATTTCGGCGTCGGTTCGGTCGTCGGTGACTCCGGGAGCGTGTCGACCTCATCTTCATCCCTGGGTGGGACCAAGGGGGGGACAGATTGTCCTGGAACGGGGGCTGTGGTGGGGTGCGCTGAGGGGGGGGAGGGTGGCACCGGGGCAGAGGGGGGGGACCCAGCTGGTGCCAGGTCCCTGAGGGAGACTGTGTCTTGGCGGCCGTCGGTTGTGTAGCCACACGTGCTTGCAGAGGAGGACGTGTCCTGGACCTGCCAGCCACGTTGGGAGCGAAACCCCGGAGGTGGACTTCCTGGGGAAGCCAAAGAGACGTCCATGGGGAGTTTTGTTAGTCGCAGTGCACAGGAGTGACCAAATGGAGTGAAGGGCGTCGGGGAGGACCTCCTGCCAGCGGGAGGCCGGGAAATTTCTGGACCGTAGGGCCAGCTGGACGGCCTTCCAGACTGTCCCATTCTTCCGCTTCACCTGCCCGTTTCCTCGGGGGTTGTAGCTGGTCATCCTGCTCGAGGCAATGCCTCTATTGAGCAGGTACTGGCGCAGCCCATCGCTCATAAATGAGGATCCCTGGTCGCTGTGGACGTAGGCGGGGAAACCGAACAGAGCGAAGATGGTGTTGGTGGCAGACATCATATCGGGCATGGGACGGTGAAGGGGAATCTGGAATATTCGTTGACCACATTAGAAAGTACGTGTTTCGGTCAGTGGAGGGGAGGGGCCCTTTGAAGTCCACACTGAGGCGTTCAATGGGGCGGGAGGCCTTCACCAGGTGCGCTCGGTTTGGCCGGTAGAAGTGCGGTTTACACTCCGCGCAGACCTGGCAGACTCTGGTGATAGCCCTGACTTCCTCGATGGAGTAGGGCAGATTGCGGGCCTTTAGGAAGTGATAAAAGCGGGTGACCCCTGGGTGACAGAGATCGTCGTGCAGGGTCCGGAGTCGGTCCACTTGTGCACTGGCACAAGTACCTCAGGACAGGGCATCGGGGGGCTCGTTGAGCTTACTGGGGCGATACAAAATCTCGTAATTGTAGGTGGAGAGTTCGATTCTCCACCTCAAAATCTTATCATTTTTGATCTTACCCCGCTGTGTGATGTTGAATATGAAGGCAACCGACCGTTGGTCAGTGAGGAGAGTGACTCTCCTGCCAGCCAGGTAATGCCGCCAATGCCGCACAGCTTCAACAATAGCTTGGGCCTCCTTTTCGACAAAGGAGTGCCGGATTTCGGAGGCATGGAGGATGCGGGAAAAGAATGCCACGGGCCTGCCTGCCTGGTTGAGGGCGGCGGCCAGAGCGACGTCTGATGCATCGCTCTCGACTTGGAAGGGGAGCGTCTCGTCGACCGCGTGCATCGCAGCCTTGGCGATGTCGGCCTTGATACGGTTGAAGACCTGGTGAGCCTTGGCCGTCAGGGGGAAACCGGCGGAGTGAATGAGTGGGTGGGCCTTGTCTGCATAGTTAGGGACCCACTGGGCTTAGCACAAGAAGAAGCACAGGCATCGTTTGAGGGCCTTGGGGCAGTGGGGAAGGCGGAGTTCCATGAGGGGGCGCATGCAATCGGGGTCGGGCCCCAGCACTCCGTTCTGGACCACATAGCTGAGGATGGCTAATCGGGTCGTGCTGAACACGCACTTCTCCTTGTTGTAGGTTAAGTTGAGGTGTTTAGCGGTGTGGATGAATTTGGAAAGGTTAGCGTCGAGATCCTGCTGGTCGTGGCCGCAGATGGTGACGTTATCCAGGCACGGGAAGGTGCCCGCAGTCCGTACCGGTCAACCATTCAGTCCATCTCCCGTTGGAAGACTGAGACCCCGTTAGTGACGCCAAAGGGAACCCTAAAGAAGTGGTAAAGGCGGCCGTCCGCTTCAAACGCGGTGTATGGGAGGTCCGCATTGCGAATGGGAAGCTGGTGGTAGTCAGATTTTAGGTCCACTGTCGAGAAAACCCGGTACTGTGCAATCTGATTGAACATATCAGGTATGCGTGGGAGGGGGTACGCATTGAGCTGCGTGTACCGATTGATGGTCTGACTGTAGTCAACGACCATCCTGTTTTTCTCCCCAGTTTTCACAACTACCACTTGGGCTCTCCAGGGGCTGTAGCTGGCCTCGATAATAACTTCCCGTAGCAGCCGCTGGACCTGATAAAGGTCCTGTCCTGGGCGCTGTACCGTCTGCTCCTGGTGGCGACGGGTTTGCAATCTGGGGAGAGGTTTGCAAACAGAGAAGGCGGGTCGACCTTAAGGGTTGTGAGACCGCAGACAGTAAGGGGTGGTTGTGTCCCGCCAAATTTCAGGGTTAGGCTCTGGAGGTTGCACTGGAAGTCCAGGCCGAGTAGCAAGGTAGCGCAGAGGTCGGGGAGGGCGTAGAGCCGGAAGCCACTGAACTCTACGCCCTGGATGGTGAGGGCAGTGGTGCAGTACCCTGGATTGCCACGGAGTGGGATCCGGAGGCCAGGGAGATTTTCTGGTTAATGGGGTGTACCGTGAGGGAGCAGCGCCTTACCGTATCGGGGTGGATGAAGCTCTCAGTGCTCCCGGCGTCCAGAAGGCAGGAGATCTTGTGCCCGTCGACCTTCACTGTCGTTGACGCGGTCGCGAGGTTGTGTGGGGACTGGGCGATCGTGATGGAAGCCAGATGCGGCTGGTCGGCGGCGGTTGCAGGCGATGAGCGGCCCAATGAGGTGGCCAATGAGCAGGGGTTCTGAGGCGGGGAAGATGGCGGCGCCTACGGGCCGCACGTGTTGTGAGGCAAGCAAGATGGCGGCACCCATGGGCCGCACGTGTTGTGAGGCGGGGAAGATGGCAGCGCCCACGGGCCGCACATGTCCAGAGACAGGCAAGATGGCGGCGCCCACAGGCCGCACATGTTGTGAGGCGAGCAAGATGGCGACGCACACGGGCCGCACGTGTTGTGAGGCGAGCAAGATGGCAGTGCCCACGGGCCGCACGTGGTGTGAGGCAAGGAAGATGGCAGCGCCCACGGGTCGCACGTGGGGGGGTGCAAGGATAATAGCAGCAATCGAGCGGGCCTGGCACACAGCAGCGAAATGTCCTTTCTTCCTACAGGCCTTGCAGAGCGTGCTCTGTGCCGTGCAGCGCTGCCGGATCCACAGAAGTAGCACTTGGATCCCCCGGGGTTGGTTGGCTGCCGCATGGAGCAGGCCTGGGGTTGGCTGGGGGCGGTCGCTGATGGGGTGTTCGCTGGTGGGGTCCACGATGCCCAGGTGGGGCGGGCCGTGCGGTCGGGGGCATATGCCTGTACGTTGCGTGAGGCGACTGTGAGTGAGATTGCTATTTTCTTGGTCGCCACGAGGTCGAGGATAGCCCCTTCTAAGAGGCGCTGGCGGATGTAGGCCGACCCTATGCCCATAATGAACGCGTCTCTAACTAGCAGGTCAGAATGTTCAACGGCCGAAATGGCCTGGCAATCGCAGTCTCTCACCAGGACGTGCAGGGCACACCAGAAATCTTCCACAGACTCACCGGGGAGTTGATGCCACGTGGACAGGAGGTGCCTTGCGTAGATTTTGTTGGTCTGCTGAGTGTAGTTCTCCTTCAGTAGCGCCATGGCCTCAGCGTAGGTCGGCACGTCCCGGATGAGGGGAAAGATATCGGAGCTCAGCCGCGTGTAGAGGATCTGTAGCTTCTGTGCCACTGAGGGTGGTTCTGTCGCAGACCCGATGTATGCTTCAAAGCAAGCTAGCCAATGTGGGAAGGCTGACTTGGCTTTGTCTGCTTGAGGGTGCAGCTGCAGGCGATCAGGCTTGATGCGGAGATCCATCGTTGTAAAATCTCTGTGTAATAAATTGATGCGCTATCAATTACGACGAGACGAGAGTAGAGTGTAATAGAGGCTTTATTACTGTTATTGAAAATATGGAAAGATGTGTCATTTGAAACATGGAAGTCTGGCAATATCTGGCCTGAGAGAAACATGAGAGGATACAGGGAAAGATCCCACGAAGGGTGAACAGCAGCTGCAAAGAGCAGGATTGTAAAATGCAGATATCCTTGGTCAAGCAGGCCCCTGCTTGGTCAAGCAAGCGAGACAAACAGGATTTTGAATGAAGCCGAAAACAATGGCTCACACCTTCATTGAAAGTAACTATCTTAGTAAGCATCTGGAAAGGAAAGGATGAGGTTCAGTTGAATTTGGTGACAATTCTAGGTGTGAAATTTGCTAATACCAGGTAAATTAAAGAAAACTGGAGACTATCAGTCTACGAGAAACATAATTTAAAGCCAAAATCAAAGTCAAAATTATGAGCTGAGGGCACAATTGGAAAATAAAACTATAGAAATGACAGGAACCAAACCAAAATTCACACCTCTTGAAACCAAAGCATTTTGAACATCACAAAGGAAACAATGTAATCAGAGACCTGAGAGCTGAGGTCATGTCAAAATGAGTACTTAGTTGGATTAGAATGTTTAGATCAAAGATACTTTTTACAATCAAAGTGAAAAAAGTTACTTTACAATAAAGTCATAAAAACTTAATAACTGTTAGAAAGAGAATATAAACCTCGAGACCAGAGCAGGAAGAACCAGAACTCAGAGAGAAGCAGAGAGGTGGAGAAGCTGAGAAGGAGCAAGCAGCTCAGAGTCAGATTACAGTCAGCTCGGCCATGGGAAAGGGACAGGGCAAAGCAGACGAGCTAAAATAGCTAATACATCTAAGGAAGACTAGAATTTAAAGAGTAGGCAGATTCAGCTCAGAGATAGCCAGCAGAGTCAGCTCTCATAGCTCGGTACATGGGAAAGATAGGACACAGCAACCGAGCTCACCAGCGAATACATCTAAAGAAGACCAGATTTTAAAAAGAAGATTGATTGTCAAGTTGGGCCTGAAGGTCCCTTCAAACAACCGGAGGGATCCAGAAGCAAGATCTTTTTACCTTTCTCTAAAGACAGGGATTGCAGCTTTTAAAAGAAAAAATATAATAATAAAATAACTTAATTTAACTTGAAATCGTGGTTATTCCAAAGTCTACTTTACTTACTTAGCAATGCGGGACCCAGGATTGATGCTACTAAGTGGTAAGTAGATGAAATCTTCGGTGAAGGTATGGGTTATACCGGGGGATAACTTGAAATCGTAGTTTGACCTGAATAGCACCCACTGAAGCCTGTATCGGCGTCGGGGAGTGAGAATCCCTGATCACTATTCAGAATGTCGACCCTTTTTGGTATAGGGGGACTCCTAAGAATAGTGGTGAGTTTTCAACAACATTACGCAGAGATGTGTAGCCTCCCGCAGCTGCTGCCGAAATGGCTGCAGCTCGGAGAGCCCACACATTTAGACTCTGCCTACTGGGCGGAGCCAGCAGGCAGGGATCTACCCCCGTACCTGTAGTACAGGGGCCTTACCGTAATACCCCTCGTATGCAGTATATACAATACAGCAGTGGTGACGACCACACTGAGTGAAGACGTTTCCCCTCACATCAGTCCAAAATGGTTTACCCCTAATCCTCAAACTATTACCTCTAGTTCTGGACTACCCCACCATCGGGAACATTTTTTTTGAATCTACCCTGTCTAATCCTCATTACTCAATGATCAGCACCTAAACTTTGAATTCAAGGCCCGTAGAAGCTGTCATGCGAGCTCCATGACAGCTGTTAGCAGGCAGCTGTCAAGGAGCTCGCAGCTCCAGTTACCGATACGCCCCCCCGCACTATCGGGTCAGAGGCCACGCATGCGCATGACGGTGGCCTCCAGCGGCCGCGTTGTGCTCCATGGCGGACTCAGCCCGCGGACCAGAACCACGGAAATAATGCCCCCGATCGGCCACTCGCCCGACCTGGACCGCCCGCACAAAGAAACCGCATTCCCGAATAAGGCCCCTCCCTGCCCTCCGATTGGCCCGCCCCCGACTGTGGCGGCCGTGGACTGAGTCCGCAGCTGCCTCACGAGTTTCCCGAACGGCTGGGACCACATTAGAAATACGCCGTCGGGAATTTGGCCGGTCGGGGGCGGAGAATAGCGGGGCGGTCCTCAGGCAATGCCCTCTGGTGGTGGATACTCGGCGGGCGTACTGCCCGAGTACGCTGCTTTTTTGGGGGCAGAGAATCGCGGAATCGCCGCCGGTCCCGATTTCATGGGAGAAACTGGATTCTTTGCCCCGTCGACGAACGTGATTTCGGGGCCAGGGTGAGGAGAATCCAGCCCACAAAGTTAATCTGTTCCTGCCTTTGAATGTTAGCGTGAGTTAAGCAGGACTACTCTCCTAGAGCATCATTACATGATAAGATGGATATAACGGCCCATAGCTTCTTCAGACAGGCAATCCTTAAAAACACACCTTCTATGGCAAAATTCGGCTCCAACTCCATCTACATATTTGTTGGTGACACAAACGTAGTGGGTTGGATCTCGAACAACGATGAGTCAGAGTACAGGAGGGAGATAGAGAATCTAGTGGAATGGTGCAGTGACAACAATCTAGCCCTCAATGCCAGCAAAACTAAGGAGATGGTCATTGACTTCAGGAAGCGTAGTTTTGTACACATTCCTGCCTGCATAAACGGGGCCGAGATGGAGATGGTTGACAGCTTCAAATTCTTAGGTGTGCACATCACCATACCAGCCTCCCCGAACAGGCGCTGGAATGTGGCGACTAGGGGCTATTCACAGTAACTTCATTTGAAGCCTACTTGTGACAAAGAACAACAAAGAACAAAGAAATGTACAGCACAGGAACAGGCCCTTCGGCCCTCCAAGCCCGTGCCGACCATACTGCCCGACTAAGCTACAATCTTCTACACTTCCTGGGTCCGTATCCTTCTATTCCCATCCTATTCATATATTTGTCAAGATGCCCCTTAAATGTCCCTATCGTCCCTGCCTCCACTACCTCCTCCGGTAGGGAGTTCCAGGCACCCACTACCCTCTGCGTAAAAAACTTGCCTCGTACATCTACTCTAAACTTTGCCCCTCTCACCTTAAACCTATGCCCCCTAGTAATTGACCCCTCTACCCTGGGGAAAAGCCTCTGACTATCCACTCTGTCTATGCCCCTCATAATTTTGTATACCTCTATCAGGTCGCCCCTCAACCTCCTTCGTTCCAGTGAGAACAAACCGAGTTTATTCAATCGCTCCTCATAGCTTATGCCCTCAATACCAGGCAACATTCTGGTAAATCTCTTCTGCACCCTCTCTAAAGCCTCCACATCCTTCTGGTAGTGTGGCGACCAGAATTGAACACTATACTCCAAGTGTGGCCTAACTAAGGTTCTATACAGCTGCAACATGACTTGCCAATTCTTATACTCAATGCCCCGGCCAATGAAGGCAAGCATGCCGTATGCCTTCTTGACTACCTTCTCCACCTGTGTAGCCCCTTTCAGTGATCTGTGGACCTGTACTCCTAGATCTCTTTGACAATGTGGTCCCAGCCGTTCGGGAAACTCGTGAGGCAGCTGCGGACTCAGTCCACGGCCGCCACAGTCGGGGGCGGGCCAATCGGAGGGCAGGGAGGGGCCTTATTCGGGAATGCGGTTTCTTTGTGCGGGCGGTCCAGGTCGGGCGAGTGGCCGATCGGGGGCATTATTTCCGTGGTTCTGGTCCGCGGGCTGAGTCCGCCATGGAGCACAACGCGGCCGCTGGAGGCCACCGTCATGCGCATGCGTGGCCTCTGACCCGATAGTGCGGGGGGGCGTATCGGTAACTGGAGCTGCGAGCTCCTTGACAATAAGCGATTTTCATTTCATCACCTTTTGACACAGTTTTCCTGGCGTAAAAGACCACAGTTTTCACAACGGCGTTGGGACATAGTCCCGAATACGAGAAATCCAGCCCCGTGTTTCTAGGTTTTTTTTAAAAACGCACATTTAAAAACATTTGTTATTTAAATATAAACGGCAATAACTTTTTGGCTCTTGGATTTTCCATTCTAAAAGCAGGCATAAAAGAAAAATGTTTCTTCATAGAATTTACAGTGCAGTAGGAGGCCATTCAGCCCATTGAGACTGCATCAGCCTTTGGAAAGAACACCCTGTAGGCCCACGCCTCTCCCCTATCACTGTAACCCAGAAACCCCACCTAACCTTTTGGACACTAAGGGGCAATCCACCTAACCTGCATATCTTTGGACATCTTGGAGAAACACAGCTTAAAATGTAGCAGAATTTATTTTTCTGCATCCTAGATTCACCTTATAAACTCGTGTCAGATTATTATTTAATTATAACACACAAACTTGTAACCAAAATTTCCCAAATACATGCAGCTAATTACAGGTTTAGCAGTTTAAATGTTAGAATGCAAACCTCTAGTCTCTGCTCAAATTGACTTCAGGAAGCAAAGTACTGTACACACCCCTGTCAGCATCAACGGGGCCGAGGTGGAGATGGTTAGCAGTTTCAAATTCCTAGGGGTGCACATCTCCAAAAATCTGTCCTGGTCCACCCACGTCGACGCTACCACCAAGAAAGCACAACAGCGCCTATACTTCCTCAGGAAACTAAGGAAATTCAGCATGTCCACATTGACTCTTACCAACTTTTACAGATGCACCATAGAAAGTATCCTATCGGGCTGCATCACAGCCTGGTATGGCAACTGCTCGGCCCAGGACCGCAAGAAACTTCAGAGAGTCGTGAACACCGCCCAGTCCATCACACGAACCTGCCTCCCATCCATTGACTCCATCTACACCTCCCGCTGCCTGGGGAAAGCGGGCAGTATAATCAAAGATCCCTCCCACCCGGCCTACTCACTCTTCCAACTTCTTCCATTGGGCAGGAGATACAGAAGTCTGAGAACACACACAAACAGACTCAAAAACAGCTTCTTCCCCACTGTCACCAGACTCCTAAATTACCCTCTTATGGACTGACTTCATTAACACTACACCCTGTATGCTTCATCCGATGCCAGTGCTTATGTAGTTACATTGTATATGTTGTGTTGCCCTATTATGTATTTTCTTTTATTCCTTTTTCTTCTCATGTACTGAATGATCTGTTGAGCTGCTCGTAGAAAAATACTTTTCACTGTACCTCGGTACACGTGACAATAAACAAATCCAATCCAATCCAATCCAACTAATGATCAACCTACTCAAGGAGTACTGTGATTGTACTGTAGCTTGAATAAAAACTTGAAAGGAAATGGACCAAGTTAAAAGAAAATACCTTGGGGCTGGTGTGGGGTGGGGTGGGGGTGGGGGGGGGGGGGGTGATGATGCACTCCAACCCCTGTGGTACCCACCAGTCACGGAGACCTTAAGCATACCAATGGAAACCGGGTGCTCCCTCTCCATGGCATCTAGATGTGGATGTGACCATGGAAGAGAGGCAGAAATTGCCTCTTTATCTTTTTTTGATTAATCATTAAACAAATGAGCAAATAAACAAGTCAAACCTTTAAAGGGGCACTTTCAGGTTATTGGCACAAAAACAAAAATCATGAAGGAAACCGAATGGGCGGAATTCTCTGTCCGTTCGCTGACGGCAAGATTCTCTGGACTGGCGGCAGCGCACCCCCGCCTGTGGGTTACCCAAGGGGAAATGGGAATTTCCATTGACAGCGGTGGAAACCGAGAATCCCTCTGCCAGCGAACAGCGCGCCGCTTCCTGTCGTTGAGAAACAGGCGGTTGGGAGGCTGGAGAATCCCACTCATCAAATTTATGTGTAAATAGTACATTGTGGTGGGGGGTTCGGCAGTGGTGAGTGATGGTGCACTGCAGCCTCTACAGCACCCACAAGTCGCAGAAGGTCTCATGTGAATCAATAGACGATATGTGCTCCCTTCCAGGTGAAGATCTAACCATGGAAAATTGACAGGAAGTGTCTCTTTAGATGCTTTTGGGCAATGAAATACACAAATGAACAAATAATTAAATGATTAACCCCTTAAAAGGGACACTGTGACAAAGACAAAACTCAAAAGGAAACTTAGCGAAATGAAAGGAAAGTGTGTTTTGGGGCTACATTCCATCCCCTGTGGCACTCACCAGTCAGGAAGAACCTCAGGTCTAATGGTCACAGAAAGGCTCAAACCTACTGGTGGACCCCACGTGCTCTCTCACCAGAGTCACCTGGGCACGGACATAACCATGGATGAGAGTCATGGAAGTGTAGAAGATTGTAGTTTAGTCGGGCAGTATGGTCGGCACGGGCTTGGAGGGCCGAAGGGCCTGTTCCTGTGCTGTACATTTCTTTGTTCTTTGTTCTTTGTTCTTTGAATTGTTGAACAATTGTCAATGTAGCAAACTAACTAATTTATACATTCTGCCATTTTACCTTTATGCCACTATCAGCACCTCCTTTAGTCTTTAACACTACCATTAACATTCCTGTTGTCTAGTGTCCATGACATCTTTGTCAAATCTCTCCTGAGTTCCCACCTATCGCTGACCTTCTATTTTGCGTCATTTCCTCCACCCCCTTTTCAACAGTATAAAATTCATCACATTTCTATCTCTCTTTAGTCTTGAAGTCTAAATATCTGAGTCACATTGGACTCAAAACATGAACTCAGTTTCTCTCCACAGATGCTGCCAGACCTGCTGAATCCTTCCAGCATTTTCTGTTTTTATTTTGGGTTTCCAACATCCACAGTATTTTATTTTTATTTAATGATTCAACAAAGTCTTAAAGGGGCAATGAAACTGAAACAAAACTTTAAAGCAAACGTATTAACATTACTAGGGCTGATGATGCACTCCAGCCCTTGTGGCACCCACCAGTCACAGAAGGCCTCAAGTATACCAGTGGACACCACAAACTCCCTTTCAAAGGGCACCCAGGCACAGACGTAACTGTGGAAAAGAGAAAAGTTGAAGTAATTAACAAATTAACTAATAAACACCTCAGTTAACAGTCCCTGAAAGGCAAAGTGTCTCTTCATATGCTCTTTTAAAACCAATAAAATGGACAAATTAACTAATAAACAAATTAACATCCCCTGAAAGGGGCACTGTAATTAAAAAATGACAATAATGTTCTTGGGCCTGATTGATGCACTCCAGCCCCTGCACCGCCCCCTGGTTGTGGAAGTCCTGAAGCACACTGGCAGATACCACCTGCTCCCTCTCCAGGGGCACCCAGACACGGACGTAATCATGGAAGAGAGAGAAGAAACTTGAACGAATTAACATGTAAACAAATTAATTTGTTAACAACCCCTTAAAGAGGCAAAGAGTGGACGTGCTTTAACGGGAAAAAAGAGCCCCGTTTTGGGCATGATTAGTGGGGTCCAAGTGGGACTGTGGTTTTCTTTTGGCTTCAGTGCCAAGGCAGCACTTACCTTCATTTCCTGCACTGACAAGATGAGCTTTTTGAGATCAGGTAGAGATTGGGGCGCCTTTTTAAATGCTGCCACAATCTCTTGACCCTACACCGTGGCCTCTGCACCCCTCCCAATGCCCCAACTTACCTCTTAGGAGGTCTTCAAGCTTTCCCCTCACCCCCCCCCTCATAAAAACAGGGCAACCCTTGGTCAGGGTGACATTGCCAGAGTGTCAGGGTGGCAGTGCCAAGGTGCCCAGGCAGCAGGAATACCAGAGTACCATCCTGCACAGACCCCGCCCTCCGGGGTCTCCGATGGCCTGGGAGTCATCCACAAGTGCCATTATGCCTGGTCCACATTTAGACCAGTGCTAAACAGCACCATGGGAAGGTCGTCCAGGTAATGGCATTCGATTCCGGGCCTTGGAAGAATCCAGCACACACATATTTAAGTGAGCCTAACTGCTCACTTAAATGTACAAATCTGGATCCTGCCCGGTGAGTGTGAGATCCAGATGGCGACATCTTGCGAGATCTTGTTGGATCTCGCGGGGCATCCCAAGCGTCATGGCTCTCGCGAGAGGCCTCTTCCGAGATTTAACGGCATCGCTGCTTCACTGAGTCAGGGATGACAAGGCCACTCAATCGGGTCCTGTATCTTAAAATCCTCTTTTCACTGAAAATTAATGGTCAATAAAATGATGGAAGGAGGCAACCGCTCCTGTTGGGAATTGTAACAGAAATCAAATTAGCCAATCAAATTCAAATGTAATTCCTGCTGCTGCTGATGCACGCCAGCCCCCACAGTGCCCCCCGGTTGTGGAAGGTCGTAAGCATAGCTCCCTCACCAGGAACACCCAGACACAGATGTAACAATGGAAGAGAGACAAGAAGTTTAAACTAACTAACAAATTAATTACTAAACAGATTAATTAGTTAACAGCCCTTATATCAGACTTAATTGAATGGCGGAGCAGACTCGATGGGCCGAGTGGCCTAATTCTGCCACTGTGTCTTATGGTCTTAAGGAGGCAAAGTATAATCTTTTGATTTGAATAAAAAACATCAATAAATTAAACTAAAATCACAGGGGATGACACCCCCGTGTGGGCCGCTCAAAAGGAAATGTAACTAATTAAAGTGTCATTACCGGGAGTGATGATGCAACTCAACCCCCCCTGTGCTGCCCTCCAGACACAGAAGGCCATGAAACATGCCGACGGGCACCATGTGCTCCCTCTCCAAGGATACCTGGACATAGATGTAACCATGGAAAAAAGACAGGTTGTGGGATTCTCCGTCGGCAGGATCCTCCAATTCGCCAGCATGTACTCACGCTGCGGATTTCCCAATGGCGCGCCGGAAAACGGGGCTGGCGGGATGGAAAATCCTGCCCAAGAATTTTAAACTAATTTCGAGATTAACTGCTCAACAAATTAACTAGTAAACAGACCCTTAAAGATGTAAAGTGTCCCTTTGTATGTGTAGACGTTATTATGCAATGAGTGTCCCCTCACCTGTAGACACTTAACCTTAATTTAAACAATTAACAAAGTCATTGAAATGCCAAGACACATTGTGCAGGAAATAAATAAATTCTAATAGATATTAGAATAGATTCTAATAGATATTAAATGAGAAATGCTCATGTTTCATGTGAAAATCTTTCATTTTAGAGGGAAAGGCTGAAGGGGGTTTACAAGCAGAAGCTGGAATCATATATCTGGAAATCAGCTTAATGACAATGTAAGGAGATGAAGGATACATAGAGGAAGCAATAAAAGGGAAATGTTTAAAATAATACCATCCGTAAAGAAAGATAATGATGAAGAGGGGCAAGTTGGGGAAAGGTCAGAAGCTTTTTCTTCTCCCTTTTTGAACCAGTGAGAAGACTGCCCACTGATATTGGACTATGGAAGGATTTGCTATCAACAGCACCTCACCAAGCTAACTCCAGTTCAGCACTGTGCAATGTCATGAATGTGACACTATTTCCATTTACCTGTCTCAATCATTCACCTTCCTGACTTGGACCGATATATTGCGTTTCCACCATTGTTGCTTGATCAAAATCCTGCAGTTCCTTGCAGATGAAAGCTGTATCATCAATATAAACATCGCAGAGTTTCAAATAGAGGGCCATCACAACTGACAATTATTTGTGAATAATTCTGCTTCTGCTTGTGAATCGCCCTCAGCCTTTCCCTCTAAAATGAAAGGTGGGCAATAAAGGCACCACTGCCCACATCATCTGAATAATATTTTGAAAAAGATGGCATGTTATCCCATAATCATGCAGGGCACACATTCCAGCAGCCAAGAAAACCTCTTAATTATGTGGCAATTACTTATCAGAAAGTAGTGCAATCATCCTTGACCAGAATCCCACCCCTAAGTTTTTGTTAGGATCCGTTTTGGGGCCAATAATGTTTTGTTTAAGGTAGATGACGTTTGAGATTCAAGGTGCTCACTGATTGAATAAAGCCACAAAGTCCCAAGGGTTTTGCACAAACAAAAATGCAATACAAGATCAAAAAGATAAAAAATTAAAATATATATCTTATACTCTAGTATTCAGAGTTAATATGAGGTACGTGTGAATTAGCAGACAAACTGTGGTCAAACTCACAACACTGACAATAAATAGCAAATGCGACCAAGACAGATTTCATGGATTTCTCAGTGAACCACCCAGATATCAGTAAACACGGTGAGCCAACCTATCCTATTGAAACACTTTCTCCCTCACGAGGGACTCCAAACTTTTCAATTTCAAAGATCAAGCCTTTGAATTCCATCAAAGCTGTTCGAACTCTGATTGCTTCATTTCCCCCCAGTGTGTGAATCTCATCTCCCTTGACTCTGCTCCCTGGATTTACAAGACTTCCCTCCAGCCTCGACTCACTGGCACAATTTCAGCTTTTTAAAAATCAGCTAGTTTCACTTGGCTGGCCCTTGGATTTCACCAAGTTCCAATCTCCTAGCTACACCAAGCTATAAGTAGCTCCCAGGGCTTCTTATGAGCCTCAACTCTTTTCAACATGGAACCAGTGACCTTCTGCCACCTTCTCAGCTCCCAGGGCTTTCCTGGAGCCCTAGTTGCACAAAAGCATCAAATGGCTCTTGAGACTTCTCCTGCTTTAGTTGCATTTTCTACAGTTAAACCTTCATCTTTCCAGAACTAAAACAGGGCAGCACGGTAGCACAGTGGTTAGCACAGTTATTTCACAGCTCCAGGGTCCCAGATTCAATGCCCAGCTTGGGTCACTGTCTGTGCAGAGTCTGCACATTTTCCCCATGTCTCCCCATGTAGGGGCTGCTTTAGCACAGGGCTAAATAGCTGGCTTTTAAAGCAGACCAAGGCAGGTCAGCAGCAGGGGTTCAATTCCTGTACCAGCCTCCCTGAACAGGCGCTGGAATGTGGCAACTAGGGGTTTTTCACAGTAACTTCATTTCAAGCCTGCTTGTGACAATAAACGATTTTCATTTCATTTCATTTTCATTTCATGTCTGCGTATGTTTCCTTCGGGCGCTCCGGTTTCCTCCCACAGTCCAAAGGTTAGGTGGATTGGCCATGCTAAATTGCCCTTAGTGTCCAAAAAGGTTGGGTGGGGTTACTGGGTTACAGGAACAGGGTGAAGGTGTGGGCTTAGGTCGGATGCTCTTTCCAAGGGCCGGTGCAGACTCGATGGGTTGAATGGCCTCCTTCTGCACTGTCGATTCTATGATTCTATAAAATTGATCTCTAAAATATCATTGTGAAGCATGAACTAGGTATTTATACCAGTAGGATTCACCAACAGCAGCATGCATGTTTGGACTTAATTCTAAATTTCTTTCTTACTGCTGCAATGGAAAGGCCATAACAGAAGAAAATCTAAACGAGCAGCAAAGTCCTCAAACCACCTTCATGAAATGGCCATTCGGATTGTTGATCGGATTGTTGAAATGGAGAGGATCATGCAGTGCTCAAGCCCATGTCCCCAGACTGGTACTTGTTAATGCAATTTGATCTTCTTTGCTCTCATCTTTCACCTATTCAGGCATTCGCGAGCTGAATAAACACCATGAAACCGTAGCCCGGCATCTGTTGGTAAAAATACTACCATCTCACAATCACACGCACACAAAAAAACATCATGTACACACACCCGTAGGAAATTCCATGTGGGAAACAACTTTGGAAGCATACCCATTTTCTCATAGCAGTGAGTGAAAATAATGCATTTCAGTCGGGGAGGAAGGACCTCTCAATCTCATCTCTTCCACTCCCTTTATGAAGCATTGCCTCAGTGTCAAAGTGTGAGTCTGATTGGAAATAACAGGCAGTAATGCACTTTTGAGGTAACATGGAATTATTTGATCACCAAAAACAGTGGAATAACTACACAATAATTGCGTTATTGAGATCGAAATTTGAGAACGATCTGAACCATTAGGAAAAGGCTGGAACAGTGCATGAATTTTGATATGAGTAGCAGCAAGACAAAAATGAGTTTGAATGGGCAGTCGGATGATTTGAGTATTGAGATTTTGTTTTGTTTGTTCCCAATTTTGTGATCTTGAAAGTCACTTTCTGCCATGCATGAGAATATATATGGGAACATAGGAACAGGTGTCGGTCATTTAGTCCCTCAAACCTGTTCTGTCATATAATTGATCTGCAACTATATAAGGGGCAGGACCTTCTCCCCCCCCCGCGGCATGTTTTGTGCCCATTGACCGGTGGTGGGATCAGAAGATCTCACCGGTGGGCACAGGCAAAATATTTTGACCAGTTTTTTCGCCAGATCCCTTAACACCTTTGGCTAATAATGATTGGGAAAGGAGTAGGGGGCATGGAGGACATGGAGAAGGAGAGCCATTAATTCAACTTTACATAGCATGAAGAGAATTTATAGAAGCAGAATTTGAACCAATCGAAGCTACCTCTGATGTAGAATAATATTATGTTCTCAGCCAACCCTCTCCATCCTTGGTGTATACTCATGTCGGGTATCATCCCTCCATTGGAGAGAAAGAAATGTCCTGCACCATCATGTTCAAGGAGGTTTCAGAGATCCTGGGGGGTGGGGTAGGGGGTGGGGACAACTTGCATTTTACAAGATAAATGGCAGCAACGTCACTAAGATCTCCCAATCACAGAGGTGAATTCTTGATTTACTTTTTTTTTTAATTTAAAGTACCCAATTATTTTTTTCCAATCAAGGGGCAATTTAGCGTGGTCAATCCACCTATCCTGCACATCTGTGGGTTGTGGGGGTGAAACCCACACAGACACAGGGAGAATGTGCAAGAATTCTCGATTTAAGTAGGCCCCTGGATGTCCATTGTAAATTACACTCAGACTTCTGGTTTGTGATGTGATCGAGTGAAAAAAAACCTCCCTGTTATATTTAAATGAGTGGTTATGAGTAGTTCTGAAATTCGATCAGGAGTGGGGAAGCTGAAATCCTTATCAGCTGGTATGTCCTACATCCATCCCATCACTTCCCACCGAAGGCCCACTCTGGATTACAATAGTTTTGCTAGTCATACATGATCAATGTTTAAGGTTTGACACTCATTCCTTGTGGAGTTGGCTGATTATCGCTGGGGGCGGTGGCTGAGGTGCTACTATTAACTGCATAAACCTGGGAAAGAGAAAATTGGTCACTTTCCCACTCCTGATCGGTATCCGATCAGCCCTGATCGAAACTCACAGACAGAAAAGAGAGCTGGACTCAATGTGATCTATTATAGGATAGCCCGCTGACACTCGGCATCCAAACTCACACACGTGCAAGGAAGTGGAAGATTACCGCTGCTCGTGCATCGAAACCTCGGTGACAGGGTCAAAGCCTGCAGGAGAAGAGGTGAGAGGAGAAAACTGCAGGGGGGAAAAGACAGGGACATACTAAATGAAAATGCATAATTCACATTAAAATAAGTTCCAGTGAACCACTGCCCCCTGAGCATATGTTGGTACCAATGTACCAAATCAGTATTCAGTTCCCAGTAAACAAAATCAATTTTGATCAATGGAACTGAACTTACCTTGTGCCAAATGATACTCAGATTCAGAATTCCAGCTATCTCCTTATTTAGGAGCAGACACTCTGGCTCCTCCGTCTGTCTGGGGATCCGTTCAATACTCAATTGAGTTCTTTGGGGCTATTTATTCAACAAAGCATCTGAAAGGTTTCCCATGTTATTCCATTTTAAAAATCACGTACCCATGCCCTTCTCTTTGAGGGGTGTGTGTGTTCAATCAAATGTGTGCCTGACAAAAGCGGCGTGAAAGGAAAATAAAATTGTAAATTTTGTTCTGCGTGCCCTTTTCCAAAAGTGGATGGAGGTGAGAGGTCAAGTATAAGTCACAATACCAAGATAGGACGTATTTGTATTGCTTCATTGACATAATCCCAGGGCCAATTTTATCACAACTCAAACTATGTGGTTGTGACATCCTGTAGCCTGTGTTTACAGAGCAAAGAAAAGAATGTTAGACCTTGATTCAACGCCAAACTCATATTAAAAAAAAATCTATTCAGGCAGTATTTTGTTTATAAGTTACAAAGGAAGTAGACATGATGGAGACTGAAAGACACATTCAACTCTGGCCCATTCCAACTCTAAAATATGAGTGTCCCAGGCATCTGGCATAGTAACTGCCGGCATTGCTCCTGGAATCCCCACAAATAACCTTTTAATTACAGAATGTTTCTAAGTAATTTTGACATGTTCAGCCAATGTTAATCGGCAATGCTAATGCTCAGATGACTCAATATGCTGTATAAATGCATTGGCCACTCCAGAACTTATGCAGAACTTAAAGTGACACAGAGCATTTCCGACAGTGAATGTAATAGTTGAAGATGGCAGGGCAGGTTGAGGAAGTGACTGACTTATGGAAGAGAAACAGTTTATAGACAATTGGGAAGGTCCATATGGTATACATGTTAATATAGAGCCAAAGAGGTTGATAGGGGCATACAGCCGAACACACAGAAGGCATAATCAAAGAACAACAAAGGTATCATTGATCAAACCTGAGAAGCAAGGGAGGAAGTTACCATCCAGCAGTCTCAGAAAGCAGACATGCCAGTTTCCAGCCACCAAGCCTGAAAGTCAAGTTTACAGCAAGCACGCTTCCAAGTCTTAGAGCCAAGGCATGGCAAAAAACCGTTGTGACAGCAGTTTTAAAATATCTTCGCTGGACCAGAAAAAGGCAGTTCCCAGATTTGGGCATCATCCCGGTATTGTGTCGTAACTGTCGCTGGTTATTCAATTTGAATGTTGTTTGGGTAACAGGGGAAGTCTTACAGAGTTCAGATATCATAGATATATTTTGTAACAAGCGGTATGTTCTATATAAACTATGTGTTTAGTAATTCCGACATTTTAATTATGTGACAGTAGAGTAGTCAGGTTTGTGTGCATTTTTCTTTTTGTTACTTCAATAAATAGTCTTTAATCATAGAATCGTAGAATCATAGAATTTACAGTGCAGAAGGAGGCCAGTCGGCCCATCGAGTCTGCACCGGCCCTTGGAAAGAGCACACTACCCAAACCCACACCTCCACCCCATCCCCATCCCGTAACCCAATAACCCCACCTAACCTTTTTGGACACTAAAGACAATTTAGCATGGCCAATCCAACTAACCTGCCCATCTTTGGACTGTGGGAGGAAACCGGAACACCCGGAGCACCCGAAGGAAACCCACGCAGACACGGGGAGAACGTGCAGACTCCACACAGATAATGACCCAAGCCAGGAATCGAACCTTGGACCGTGGAGCTGTGAAGCAACTGTGCTAACCATTCTGCTACCGTGCTGCCCACGGACCATTAATAATTATTACCCGATGGCTGGACTATTTATTCTCACTGGGGTTTCATTTGTCCCCTCACACCAAAGCAAAGCAAAACTGTACACCCCCACGAACTGGTGTTCCAAGTTGGTCTACCCTCCCAGATAACATCATCGTGGTTTGTGAAAATGGCCACTTAACGGCCATGCAGGGACCTTTCCCTCTGAAACATCAACTTTTAGGTTGGTGGGCACCCGCTGACAAAGGGTGTTAAACAGAAAAAGTTCTCACCCTCAATCTCAAAGAAAGGGGTGGGGGAGGGGGGATGAAAGCTCAGTGCCTCAATTGGAAGGCCCTTTCAGACTGGGGACACCTTTCCCTCAAGGACCTGAGACTTATAGCCCTCCCCCCACCCTCAGCCTAGCCCACAACAGTGAGATTGCCCGCCTCGCCAACACCCCAGGACATCCCCTACCCTCCCCTGATCCCTGTGGATCCCTGATACTTACCAGCACGGTGGTTTCTGAGACTTAGTCTCAGACACACGTTGCAGTCCCTCCTGCGGCCACAGCAGCGCTATGTGTGGATGGACTGGAGAGCTGTTGAACAATCAGATTGGTCGACAGCTCCTAAGGTGGGTCTCTTTCCAAGCATGGACAGAAGTCCTGCCAGCTGCCAATCATTGGTCATTAGAGGGTGAAATAGCCACGGGCCTGTTGGCCCCGGCGGGTATGTGTTTTCCCGCTTTGACTCTCTGGATGATGAACACCGAGGACTCACCATCCTGAAAATTTAGGCCTTGAATCTGCAATGTTCACTGCCTGGGAGTTGTCATAATATACACCAGTACATTATGGTGCAGACACACACACACTGATGGACACACAGTGAGACCAATCAGCATACACAACACCGCAGCCAATCACCAGTGAGAGCACACGCACTATAAAGACAGGGGACAGGAGAGTTCCCACTCATTCTAGTAGCAGCCAGCTTGGAGCACAGAGCTCACAGCCTGCAACACAGACATTCACCATGTGCTAAGTGCATCACCTGGTTAGGACTAGGCACGGTTCAACAGTTAAAGCTGGTATTGCATTTACCCACAGTTCAAATATGTTAATAAAGTTAACCTTATAATAAAATAGAGTTGCACCACTTCCAGTGTTGGTGACCTGTTTGTGATCCAGAACACCCAACACATCAGGAGTGTGGTGGAGGGAGCTTCCATCATGGCTTGCAAAAGACAACTGGACAAGCAGCTGAAGAGAAAAAACTGCAGGGCCTAGGGGAAAAGGCTGAGGAGTGAAACTGGTTGAGTTGCTCTTACGGATAGCTGGCAAGGCTAAGTCCTTTTCTGCACGAAACCATTCTATGATTCTATAATTTTTCTAGCGTCATTGGAAGCATGCATTTGACATGATAAATTGCGCCCTTAGATCATTTTTGTTGCCGGATGCCAGAATTGATTCTTCAAGCTAGAAGCATGAAAAATAACATTTTCAGCCTTCAAGTAGAAATCACATGAATGACTAAAATACTTTGGGATGTTCTGAGGTCAGGATAGCATAGGAACAGGGGTAGGTTATTGGATGCCTTGAACCGGTTCCACCATTCAATTAGACCATGGCTGATCTGTACTTCAACTCCATTGCCTTTGCTCATCAATCTCTTGATACCCATATCTAACAAATACCTATCACTCTCAACCTTGAAAATTCCACATCGACAGCATTTAAATTCCCATTACCCTTCCCGATTTCACTCTGTCATGGCCTAATCTAATTTTATGATCATGCCCTCTTTTGCTGGTATATTTGTACAAGCAAGTTTTGCCAGTGAGCAGAGGACCCAGTGCAGTGCAGTACTAAGCCAGAGAGACTAGTGATTTTCCAAGCTCAGTAACATTGTCTGTGCTGAGATATTTTTCCAAGTCTGGTAGAGATTGGGGCCATCATCATCAGCAATCCCTTGTGTCCAGGATGTTTCTTCCTTACGGATGTATAGGTTTGAGTGGGATGGCAGTGTTGGTTCAGAGTTCATAGGTGACGTATGAGCCCTCTCTTAGCTTTGCAGGCTTTTCCACAGTGAAGACACTGGTTGTCGGCCAGTGGACCGTTGGCTCGAGCAGCTATTCTTTCTTTCTGCCTGCCTCTCCACAGTCTCACAGTGGCTGCTCTTGTTTATTGGAAAGTCTTGATACCATTTTCTTTTTAAAAAAAATATATTTATTAAAGTTTTTTAACACAATTTTTCTCCCTTACAAACAATAACCCCCCCCCCCCCCGTAACAAAAAAAACCGAGAAATCGCGCAGAGCAAGATATATACATGGCAAAATGATATATGTACACAGCTTTGTACACTGGCCCTCACCTGTACGTGCCAGTTTCCCCAACCCTTCATGTTATCTCTTGCTCATCCACCCTCCCAGGCAGTTCCCCCTTTCCCCCCCACTCCCCCCCCTCCCAGGACGTCCCCTCCACCCCCACCCCCCCAAGGTTGCTGCTGCTGCTGACCGACCTTCCTTTAACGCTCCGCGAGATAGTCTAGGAACGGTTGCCACCGCCTGTAGAACCCCTGCGCAGACCCTCTCAAGGCGAACTTAATCCTCTCCAAGAACAAAGAACAAAGAACAAAGAAATGTACAGCACAGGAACAGGCCCTTCGGCCCTCCAAGCCCGTGCCGACCATACTGCCCGACTAAACTACAATCTTCTACACTTCCTGGGTCCGTATCCTTCTATTCCCATCCTATTCATATATTTGTCAAGATGCCCCTTAAATGTCCCTATCGTCCCTGCCTCCACTACCTCCTCCGGTAGTGAGTTCCAGGCACCCACTACCCTCTGCGTAAAAAACTTGCCTCGTACATCTACTCTAAACTTTGCCCCTCTCACCTTAAACCTATGCCCCCTAGTAATTGACCCCTCTACCCTGGGGAAAAGCCTCTGACTATCCACTCTGTCTATGCCCCTCATAATTTTGTATACCTCTATCAGGTCGCCCCTCAACCTCCTTCGTTCCAGTGAGAACAAACCGAGTTTATTCAATCGCTCCTCATAGCTTATGCCCTCCATACCAGGCAACATTCTGGTAAATCTCTTCTGCACCCTCTCTAAAGCCTCCACATCCTTCTGGTAGTGTGGCGACCAGAATTGAACACTATACTCCAAGTGTGGCCTAACTAAGGTTCTATACAGCTGCAACATGACTTGCCAATTCTTATACTCAATGCCCCGGCCAATGAAGGCAAGCATGCCGTATGCCTTCTTGACTACCTTCTCCACCTGTGTAGCCCCTTTCAGTGATCTGTGGACCTGTACTCCTAGATCTCTTTGACTTTCAATACTCCTGAGGGTTCTACCATTCACTGTATATTCCCTACCTGCATTAGCCCTTCCAAAATGCATTACCTCACATTTGTCCAGGTTAAACTCCATCTGCCATCTCTCCGCCCAAGTCTCCAGACAATCTAAATCCTGCTGTATCCTCAGACAGTCCTCATCGCTATCCGCAATTCCACCAACCTTTGTGTCGTCTGCAAACTTACTAATCAGACCAGTTACATTTTCCTCCAAATCATTTATATATACTACAAAGAGCAAAGGTCCCAGCACTGATCCCTGTGGAACACCACTGGTCACAGCCCTCCAATTAGAAAAGCATCCCTCCATTGCTACCCTCTGCCTTCTATGGCCTAGCCAGTTCTGTATCCACCTTGCCAGTTCACCCCTGATCCCGTGTGACTTCACCTTTTGTACTAGTCTACCATGAGGGACCTTGTCAAAGGCCTTACTGAAGTCCATATAGACAACATCTACTGCCCTACCTGCATCAATCATCTTAGTGACCTCCTCGAAAAACTCGATCAAGTTAGTGAGACACGACCTCCCCTTCACAAAACCGTGCTGCCTCTCACTAATACGTCCATTTGCTTCCAAATGGGAGTAGATCCTGTCTCGAAGAATTCTCTCCAGTAATTTCCCTACCACTGAAGTAAGGCTCACCGGCCTGTAGTTCCCGGGATTATCCCTGCCACCCTTCTTAAACAGAGGAACAACATTGGCTATTCTCCAGTCCTCCGGGACATCCCCTGAAGACAGCGAGGATCCAAAGATTTCTGTCAAGGCCTCAGCAATTTCCTCTCCAGCCTCCTTCAGTATTCTGGGGTAGATCCCATCCGGCCCTGGGGACTTATCTACCTTAATATTTTTTAAGACACCCAACACCTCGTCTTTTTGGATCACAATGTGACCCAGGCTATCTACACCCCCTTCTCCAGACTCAACATCTACCAATTCCTTCTCTTTGGTGAATACTGATGCAAAGTATTCATTTAGTACCTCGCCCATTTCCTCTGGCTCCACACATAGATTCCCTTGCCTATCCTTCAGTGGGCCAACCCTTTCCCTGGCTACCCTCTTGCTTTTTATGTAAGTGTAAAAAGCCTTGGGATTTTCCTTAACCCTATTTGCCAATGACTTCTCATGACCCCTTCTAGCCCTCCTGACTCCCTGCTTAAGTTCCTTCCTACTTTCCTTATATGCCACACAGGCTTCGTCTGTTCCCAGCCTTTTAGCCCTGACAAATGCCTCCTTTTTCTTTTTGACGAGGCCTACAATATCATTCGTCATCCAAGGTTCCCGAAAATTGCCGTATTTATCTTTCTTCCTCACAGGAACATGCCTGTCCTGTATTCCTTTCAACTGACACTTGAAAGCCTCCCACATGTCAGATGTTGATTTGCCCTCAAACATCCGCCCCCAATCTATGTTCTTCAGGTCCCGCCTAATATTGTTATAATTAGCCTTCCCCCAATTTAGCACGTTCATCCTCGGACCACTCTTATACTTGTCCACCAGTACTTTAAAACTTACTGAATTGTGGTCACTGTTACCGAAATGCTCCCCTACTGAAACATCTACCACCTGGCCGGGCTCATTCCCCAATACCAGGTCCAGTACCGCCCCTTCCCTAGTTGGACTGTTTACATATTGTTTTAAGAAGCCCTCCTGGATGCTCCTTACAAACTCTGCCCCGTCTAAGCCCCTGGCACTAAGTGAGTCCCAGTCAATATTGGGGAAGTTGAAGTCTCCCATCACCACAACCCTGTTGTTTTTACTCTTTTCCAAAATCTGTCTACCTATCTGCTCCTCTGTCTCCCGCTGGCTGTTGGGAGGCCTGTAGTATACCCCCAACATTGTGACTGCACCCTTCTTATTCCTGATCTCTACCCATATAGCCTCACTGCCCTCTGAGGTGTCCTCTCGCTGTATAGCTGTGATACTCTCCTGAACAAGTAGCGCAACTCCGCCTCCCCTTTTACATCCCCCTCTATCCCGCCTGAAACATCTAAATCCTGGAACGTTTAGCTGCCAATCCTGCCCTTCCCTCAACCAGGTCTCTGTAATGGCAACAACATCATAGTTCCAAGTACTAATCCAAGCTCTAAGTTCATCTGCCTTACCCGTAATGCTCCTTGCATTAAAACATATGCACTTCAGGCCACCAGACCCGCTGTGTTCAGCAACTTCTCCCCGTCTGCTCTGCCTCAGAGCCACACTGTCCATATTCCCTAGTTCTCCCTCAACGCTCTCACCTTCTGACCTATTGCTCCCGTGCCCACCCCCCTGCCATACTAGTTTAAACCCTCCCGTGTGACACTAGCAAATCTCTCCAACTTTATGAACCCAGCCATATCATTTATCCAGGCCTCCAGGCTGGGGGGCTTCGCCTCCTTCCACATTAGCAAGATCCTTCGCCGGGCTACTAGGGACGCAAAGGCCAGAATGCCGGCCTCTTTCGCCTCCTGCACTCCCGGTTCGTCCACTACTCCAAATATTGCTAGCCCCCAGCTTGGCTTGACCCGGACTTTCACCACCTGAGTTATTGCTACCGCCACTCCTCTCCAGAACCCCTCCAGTGACAGGCATGACCAAAACATATGGACATGGTTCGCCGGGCTCCCTGAGCACCTTCCACATCTGTCCTCTACCCCAAAGAACCTACTCAACCTCGCCCCCGTCAAGTGCGCTCTGTGGACCACCTTAAATTGTATCAGGCTGAGCCTGGCACACGAGGAGGAGGAATTTAACCAACCTATGGCATCAGCCCACAGACCTTCCTCGATCTCCTCCCCCAGCTCCTCCTCCCATTTACCCTTCAACTCTTCTCCCAGCGCTTCCCCCTCTTCTTTCAACTCCTGGTGTATTTCCGACACCTTGCCCTCCCCGACCCATACACCCGAGATCACCCTATCTTGAACTTCTTGTGCCGGGAGCAACGGGAATTCCCTCACCTGTCGCCTCACGAAAGCCCTCACCTGCATATATCTAAAGGCATTTCCCGGGGGTAACTCGAACTTCTCCTCCAGTGCCCCTAGGCTCGCAAACGTCCTGTCGATGAACAGGTCCCCCATTCTTCCAATCCCCGCCCGATGCCAGCTCTGGAACCCTCCGTCCATTTTCCCCGGGACAAACCGGCGGTTACCCCTGATCGGGGACCACACCGATGCTCCCATTGCACCCCGGTGCCGTCTCCACTGGCCCCAGATCCTTAGCGTTGCCGCCACCACCGGGCTTGTGGTATACTTTGTCGGCGAGAGCGGCAGCGGTGCCGTCACCAACGCCCCCAGGCTCGTTCCTTTACAGGACGCCATCTCCATCCTCTTCCATGCTGCCCCCTCTCCCTCCATAACCCACTTGCGGATCATCGCCACATTTGCTGCCCAGTAGTCACTCCCCAGGTTTGGCAGCGCCAACCCTCCTCGGTCCCTACTGCGTTCCAGGAACCCTCTCCTTACTCTCGGGGTCTTATTCGCCCACACAAACCCTATAATACTCCTGCCTACTCTCTTAAAAAAGGCCTTAGTGATCTCGATGGGAAGGCACTGAAACACAAACAGAAACCTCGGAAGGACCACCATTTTGACCGATTGCACTCTACCCGCCAGCGAGAGCGGTAACATGTCCCATCTTTTGAAATCCTCCTCCATTTGCTCCACCAACCTCGTCAGAATCAGTTTATGTAGGGTCCCCCAACTCCTGGCTGTCTGGATTCCCAGATACCGAAAGCTCCCCTCCGCCCTCCTCAGCGGTAGGTCCCCTATCCCTCTTTCTTGGTCCCCCGACTGTAATACAAAGAGCTCACTCTTCCCTACATTGAGCTTATAGCCCGAAAACTCCCCAAACTCCCTTAGAGTCTGCATGACCTCCACCATCCCCTCCATTGGATCCGCCACGTACAGCAACAGGTCATCCGCATATAGCGACACCCGATGCTCTTCTCCCCCTCGGACCACCCCCCTCCATTTATTAGACTCCCTCAATGACATGGCCAATGGTTCGATCACCAATGCGAACAACAGGGGGGACAGGGGGCACCCCTGCCTCGTCCCTCGGTACAGTCGAAAGTAATCTGACCTCCGCCGGTTCGTCACTACACTCGCCATCGGGGCTCTGTAAAGGAGCTTAACCCAATTGATAAACCCTACCCCGAACTCAAACCTACGCAGAACCTCCCAGAGGTACTCCCACTCTACTCGGTCAAAGGCCTTCTCCGCGTCCATAGCTGCCACTATCTCCGCCTCTCCCTCCTCCGATGGCATCATTATCACGTTTAAGAGCCGCCGCACATTAGTGTTTAGTTGCCTGCCCTTCACAAATCCCGTCTGGTCCTCGTGGATTACCCCCGGGACACAGTCCTCGATCCTCGTGGCCAGCACTTTTGCCAGCAACTTTGCATCCACATTGAGGAGCGAGATCGGCCTGTACGATCCACATTGCAGTGGGTCCTTGTCCCGCTTTAGGATCAAAGAAATTGTCGCTTCCGACATTGTCGGGGGCAGGGTCCCCTTTTCTCTTGCCTCATTAAAGGTCCTCACCAGTAGCGGGGCCAACAGGTCTACGTACTTCCTGTAGAACTCCACCGGGAATCCGTCAGGTCCCGGGGCCTTCCCCGCCTGCATGCTCCCCAAACCCTTGCTCAGCTCCTCCAACCCAATTGGTGCCCCCAAACCAGCCACCTCTTGCTCCTCCACCCTCGGGAATCTCAGCTGATCTAGGAATCGTCTCATCCCCTCTTCCCCCGCTGGGGGCTGGGATCTGTACAGCTCTTCATAAAAGGCCTTGAATACCTCGTTTATTTTCGTCGCACTCCGAACCGTGGCTCCCCTTCCATCTTTGACTCCCCCTATTTCCCTCGCTGCCATCCTCTTACGGAGCTGGTGTGCCAGCATCCGACTAGCCTTTTCCCCATACTTGTACGTCGCCCCCTGCGCTTTCCTCCACTGTGCCTCCGCCTTCCCTGTGGTCAACAGCTCAAACTCCGTCTGGAGCCGTCGTCTTTCCCCGAGTAATCTTTCCTCCGTGGCCTCTGCATATCTCCTGTCCACTCTCAAAATCTCCCCCACTAACCTCTCCCTTTCCATACCCTCTGTCTTCTCCCTTTGAGCCCTAATGGAAATTAGCTCTCCCCTGATCACCGCCTTCAACGTTTCCCATACCACCCCCACCCGCACTTCCCCGTTGTCGTTGGCCTCCAATTAGCTTTCGATCCACCCCCTCACCTTCCCACACACCACCTCGTCCGCCAGCAGTCCCACATCCAGCCGCCACAACGGGCGTTGGTCCCTCTCCTCTCCCAGCTCCAGTTCCACCCAGTGCGGGGCATGGTCCGAAACGGCTATAGCCAAATACTCCGTCCCCTCCACCCTCGGGATGAGCGTCCTACCCAGAACAAAGAAATCTATCTGGGAGTAGGCTTTGTGTACATGGGAGAAGAAAGAAAATTCCCTGGCCTGCGGCCTTGCAAACCGCCATGGGTCCACTCCCCCCATCTGATCCATAAACCCCCTAAGTACCTTGGCCGCCGCTGGCCTCTTTCCAGTCCTTGATTTGGAGCGGTCTAGTGCTGGATCCAACACTGTATTGAAGTCCCCTCCCATTATCAGGCCTCCTATCTCCAGGTCCGGAATGCGCCCCAACATGCGCTTCATGAATCCTGCATCATCCCAGTTCGGGGCGTATACGTTTACCAACACCACCCACATCCCTTGCAGCCTACCGCTGACCATTACATATCGCCCTCCATTGTCCGCTACAATAGTCTTGGCCTCAAATGACACCCGCTTCCTCACCAATATTGCCACCCCTCTATTCTTCGCGTCCAGTCTCGAGTGGAATACCTGTCCTACCCATCCCTTTCTTAACCTGACCTGGTCCGCCACCTTCAGATGTGTCTCTTGGAGCATGGCCACGTCCGCCTTCAGTCCCTTTAAGTGCGCGAACACTCGAGCCCTCTTCACCGGCCCATTCAGGCCCCTCACATTCCACGTTATCAGCCGGATTGGAGGGGCTCTCACCCCCCGCACGCCCCGCCAACTAGCCATCTCCTTTTCTGGGCCAGTCCCGTGTCCACGCCTCCCTCACCCTCCAGTCCCCCAGAGGGGGGACCCCCGTCCCGACCACCTCTTCTATGTCCCATTCCCTTTCGGCCAGTGCAGCAGCAACCCTTTTTCACCCCCCTTCCCCCCCTCCCCTTCTACCCGCTAGACCCCTGTCTAGCTTTTTTGCTCCCCCCATGTCATTCTCGTAAGTCAGCTGACGCCTGCTGACCCCGGCTTCCCCCGCCGTCCCATTGACCTCCCCGCGTGGGAGTCTCCCAATCCATATGCATTCCTTCGTTCCCCTTCCCGCCTTTCTTCCCGCGCGCAGGAAAAAACCCCGCGCTTTCCAAAGCCCGCTCGGCCCCCTCTGGCGCAGCTCCTGTCGCGGCCTTGTCTCTCTCCCCCAGCCCATGTAACATTTCCTGCGCGTAATTGACCCCCTATATACAACAACCATCACACATCAAACCCCAAAACATCCCCCCCACCCTCAGTTAGAGTCCAAACTTTCGGCTTGTACAAATGTCCACGCCTCTTCAGGCGTTTCAAAGTAGTAGTGTTGGCCCTTGTATGTGACCCACAGTCGCGCTGGCTGCAGCATTCCGAATTTCACTTCTTTTCGGTACAACGCCGCTTTGGCCCGATTGAAACCCGCTCTCCGCTTTGCAACCTACGTGCTCCAGTCCGGGTATATTCCGGATCTCTGCATTGTCCCACTTACTGCTCCGCTCCTTCTTGGCCCATCTCAGGACCCACTCTCTGTTCGTGAACCGGTGGAACCTCACCACCATCGCCCTTGGCGGCTCATTTGCCTGGGGCTCTTTCGCCAGCACCCGATGTGCCCCGTCCAACTCCAGCGGCCTCGAAGGGGCCTTCGTGCCCATCATCGTCTCGAGCATCGTGCTCGCGTATGCCCCAGCATCAGCCCCCTCCACTCCCTCAGGGAGACCCAGGATTCGCAGATTCTTTCTCCTCGACCTGTTCTCCAGGTCTTCGAGTCTTCCCGCCCACCTCTTGTGTAGCGCCTCGTTCTGCTCCACCCTCACCGCCAGGCCCACGAGCTCGTCCTCGTTCTGACTGACTCTTTTCTGTGCCTCCTGGATCTTAGCTTCGTGGGCCTTCTGCGTGATACCAAGTCCTTCAATTGCCGAAAGCATAGGCGCCAACATCTCTTTGCGCATCTCCTCGCGCTGCTCCTCGAAGCAGCGCTTGATGAACTCCTGCAGCTCCCCTTTGTTCCTGGCCGCCGCCATTTTGTTTTCTTTCCCTCGCTTCTCCCGTTGCTCCAGTGCCGCTCCTTTGGCCGTTACACTTCTGGTCCGTTTCATAGAAGTTGGCAGTGTTTGCTTCACCAATCTGCCCCAAAAAGTCTATGGAAACTCCTGAAAAAGGTCTGAGAGTCGGTTCCAGACGGGAGCTGCCGAATGCGCGACCTACCCCTCCATGGCCGCCACCAGAAGCTTCGTCCCCGCCTCTTCAATGGCCCTGGTAGATTCTTTTACAGTTGTTCCCTCTGCTGCTAGAATTCACCTTTGATAGAGTCAAGTCAGATTGCAGCTTTAAGCTTGCCCTTCCCCCGCTTGCATGCTGGAAGGGGCCTCTGTCTGTTGCCGCAGCTCAAGCCAAATCCGTCACTGTTTCTGCCGGGTCTGGCAGCCAAAAGACACAACACTCCTGGGGGACACTGTCAGGGGAATGCTGCAGTCTTCTTCCCACACCGGGAAATGTCAAACAAATGCCGTGGGGGCCCTGTAAAAGAGCCCAAAAGTCCGTTCCAAGCGGGAGCTACCGAATATGCGACCTAGCTCTGCATAGCCGCACCCGGAAGTCCTTGATACCATTTTCAATAATGGTTCGCCACTGTGGTCGAGTTTAGACACCCCACGTCCCATGTGCTGATGCTAACAAAGTAGACTTTCTCAGAGGCTCTGAGATTGTCTCTGAAACATTTCTTCTGGCCTTCACATTTGAACCAGCTCTGAGTAGAGCAACAGTCTGGGCAGTCTGGAGTCAGACATTCTGATGACATGTCCGATCTCTATCCACTGATGTGAGATCATCATGTCCTTTTTATCTGTCAAGTCTGAATCTTGGTGGATGCTCATATTTATTCTTTTGTCCTCCCATTTGATTCACAAATCCTTCTAAGACGGTATTGGTGATGTTGTTCTAGTACCTCAATGTGGTGTCTATAAGTTGTCCATGCACCATGGAAAGAGTGGGAAAAATCACTGCCCATTAGAAAGTTTAGTGTAAGGCCTGATAGTATGATTCTCAAAAGCTCTAAAATTATGTAATTTATCACAGACAGAGCTAACACATTGGATTGGGTGGTGTACCTCTTTATCAATGTCAGCTTTTTGGGATAGATAGCTTCGAGGATATGGGAAGTGAGGGACATTTTCCAATCTCAATTGAAGTAATTGGGTGCGAAATGTTACAATTGACCTGAGCATAATTGGGATAGGCAAGGGAAAGAATTAGCCATGGCTTCCATGCCCAGTCACCATCCAGTGTCAGAATCAGTCAGTGAATGCCAGGTGAGGACAGCATTAAGTTTGGCTGACTTCAGTAGCCTGTTAAAACTCAGGCCTCAAAATTTGATCACAGTACGAATTCTTACAACACCAGGTTAAAGTCCAACAGGTTTGTTTCGATGTCACTAGCTTTCGGAGCGCTGCTCCTTCCTCATTCACCTGAGGAAGGAGCAGCGCTCCGAAAGCTAGTGACTTCGAAACAAACCTGTTGGACTTTAACCTGGTGTTGTAAGACTTTGTACTGTGCTCACCCCAGTCCAACGCCGGCATCTCCACATCAAAATCTGATGACAGCATGTTGGTCAGACGCAAAGGAAGTATCCCACATGGTGAGTGGATACGTCGTCTGGAAAACCAGTAAGGGCAGGAAACGAGGCATCCAGGTTCCATGCCTAATACAGGTATTAATACACAGATAGAGGACCTGATTTCTGTTTGACACCTTCATGACAAAATTGAGCTTCCCTGAATGCAGGAATGCTGCAGTGAGTAACTCACTTCCTGACTCCCCAAAGCCTGTCTACCATCTACAAGACACAATTCAGGAGCCTGATGGAATATTCTCCACTTGCCTGAATGAGTGCAGTTCAATCATCACTCAACAAACTCAGCACCATCCAGGACAAAAGCGTTCACTTGATTGGCACCGCATTCACCACCTTAAAAATGCTCTCCTTCCCCCACCGACACACAGTGGCAGCAGTGTGTACCATCTGCAAGACACACTGCGGGCACTCACCAACAGCACCATGATCACTGCCACCCGAAAAGACAAGGGCAGCAGATATATGGGAACACCACTGCCTGCAAGATCCCCTCCAAGACACTCACCATCCTGACGGAAATACATTGCCGTTCCTTCATTGTCGCTGGGTCAAAATCCTGGAACTCCCTTCCCAGCAGCACTGTGCATGTACCTAGACCACTTGGATTGCAGCACAAAAATGATTCCTGCTATGATGAACTGTAGCGATGAGGATAGATTGAAGAGGTTGGGATTGTTGTCCTTGGTGAAAAGAATGCCGAGACTTGATAGAGCTATTCAGAATCCTGAGGCGTATGGACAGAGTAGATAGTGAGAAACTGTTCCCACTCAAGAGAGCATCAAAACTAAAGGGGACAGATTGAAAATATTTAGCAAAAGGAGTAAAAACGACAAAGAAGATTTTTTTCATTTTGGAGTCTGGAACAAACTTCCTGAGAGGGTCGTGGAGGCGGGTTCAATCAAGGTATTCGGAAGGGAATTGGATTGCTATCTGAAAATAAAGATTATGGGGATGAGGCAGGGTTAGTAGGTCTAGGTAGAATGTTCTTTCAGAGAGCCGGTGTAGACTCGATGCGCTGAATGGCCTCCTTCTGCCCTGTAGAGATTCTATGATTCTGAGTTCAAAAAGGGGGCTCATCATCAGGGCAATTAGGGATGGGCAATAAATGTGGGCCTAGCCAGCGATGCCCACATCCTGTGAAATATTGGAAACAAAAATCTAGGTTAAAGCAATAGGAGATGAAATTGGTCCATAGCAGCAACGCAAAATAATAATAATAATCTTTATTAGTGTCACAAGTAGGCTTCCAGCAATACTGCAGTGAAGTTACTGTGAAAATCCCCAAGTCTCCTTGTTCGGTACACTGAGGGAGAATTCAGAATGTCAAATTCACCTAACAGCACGTCTTTCGGAACTTGTTGGAGGAAACCGGAGATCCCATGGAAACCCACGCAGACATGGGGAGAAGATACAAACTCCGCACAGGCAGTGACGGGAATCATAAGATCATAAGACCATAAGACATAGGAGCAGAATTAGGCCACTCGGCCCATCGGGTCTGCTCCGCCATTCAATCATGGCTAATATTTTCTCTTCCTCATTCTCCTGCCTTCTCCCCATATCCCCTGATCCTCTTATTAATCAAGAACCTATCTATCTCTGTCTTTTTTTTTTTAATTTAGAGTACCCAATCAATTTTTTCCAATTAAGGGGCAATTTTAGCATGGCCAATCCACCTAGCCTGCGTACCTTTGGGTTGTGGGGGCGAAACCCACGCAAACACAGGGAGAATGTGCAAACTCCACACGGACAGTGACCCAGAGCCGGGATCGAACCTGGGACCTCGGAGCCGTGAGGCAATAGGGCGAACCCACTGCGCCACCGTGCTGCCCTCTCTATCTCTGTCTTAAAGACACTCAGTGATTTGGCCTCCACAACCTTCTGTGGCAAGGAGTTCCACAGATTCACCACACTCTGGCTGAAGAAATTCCTCCTCATCTCTGTTTTAAAGGATAGTCCCTTTAGTCTGAGATGGTGTTCTTTGGTTCTAGATTGTCCTACAAGTGGAAACATCCTCTCCACGTCCACTCTATCCAGACCACAGTATCCTGTATCCTGTAAGTTTCAATAAGATCCCCCCCTCATCCTTCTAAACTCCAACGAGTACAGATCCAGAGTCCTCAACCGTTCCTCATACGACAAGCTCTTCATTCCAGGGATCATTCTTGTGAACCTCCTCTGGACCATTTCCAAGGCCAGCACTTCCTTAGATATGGGGCCCAAAACTGCTCACAATACTGCAAATGGGGTCTGGCCAGAGCCTTATAAAGCCTCAAAAGTACATCCTTGGGCTTGTATTCTAGCCCTCTCGACATGAATGCGAACATTGCATTTACCTTCTTAACTGCCGACTGAACCTGCATGTTAACCTTAAGAGAATTGTGAACAAGGACTCCCAAGTGCCTTTGTGCTTCTGATTTCCTAAGCTTTCCCCATTGAGAAAATAGTTTATGCCTAAATTCCTACTTCCAAAGTGCATAACCTCACACTTTTCCACATTGTATTTCATCTGCCACTTCATTGCCCACTCTCCTAGCTTGTCCAAATCCTTCTGCAGCCCCCTTGCTTCCTCGATACTACCTGTCCCTCTACAGATCTTTGTATCGTCTGCAAACTTAACAACTTAGTGCCTTCAGTTCCTTCTGCCAGATCATTAATGTATATTGTGAAAAGTTGTGATCCCAGCACAGACCCCTGAGGCACACCACTATTCACCAGCTGTCATCCTGAAAAAGTCCCCTTTATCCCCACGCTCTGCCTTATGCCAGTCAGCCAATCCTCTATCCATGCCAGGATCTTACCCTTAAGACTATGAGCTCTTAACTTATTTAACAGTCTCCTATGCAGCACCTTGTCAAAGGCCTTCTGGAAATCTAAATAAATCACGTCCACTGGTTCTCCTTTGTCTAACTTCCTTGTTACCTCCTCAAAGAACTCTAACAGATTTGTCAGACATGACCTCCGTTTGACAAAGCCGTGCTGACTCAGTTCTATTTTACCATGCCCTTTCAAGTACTTTGCGATCTCATCTTTAACAACAGACTTTAAAATCTTACCAATGACCGAAGTCAGGTTAACCGGCCTATAATTTTCGATCTTCTGCCTCCCTCCCTTCTTAAACAGTGGTGTTACATTAGCCATTTTCCAGTCCTCTGGGACCCTTCCTGCTTCCAGTGATTCCTGAAAGATCACCACCAATGCCTCCACAATTTCCTCAGCTATCTCTTTTAGGACCCTGGGGTGTATTCCATCCGGTCCAGGTGACTTATGCACCTTCAGACCTTTCAGTTTCCCCAGAACCTTTTCCTTAGTGATGGCCACTACACTCACCTCTGCCCCCTGATTCTCCTGGAGCTCTGGCATCCCACTGGTGTCTTCCACCGTGAAAACTGATGCAAAGTAACTATTCAGTTCGTCTGCCATATCTTTGTTTCCTATTATTACTTCTCCATCCACGTTTTCCAGTGGTCCAATGTCTATTTTTCCCTCTCTCTTACCTTTTATATATTGAAAGAAACTGTTCCTATCTTCTTTTTTATTACTGGCTAACTTGCACTCATATTTATTCTTCTCTCCCCTTATTGCTTTTTTAGTTGTCCTCTGCTTGTTTCTAAATGATTCCCAATCCTCTGGCTTCCCGCTAATCCTTGCCACTCTGTAAGCGTTTTCCTTTGCTTTTATATTGTCCTTGACTTCCCTCGTCAACCATGGTGCCTTGTCCTGCCCTTAATCCTCCTCCTTGGGATGTATTTCTGCTATGCCTCCCGAATAACCCCCCAAAACTCCTGCCATTGCTGTTCCACTGTCTTCCCTGCTAGTCTCCTTTTCCAATCAACTCTGGTCAGCTCCTCCCTCATGTCTTTGTAGTTACCCTTATTTTTTTAAAATAAATCTAGAGTATCCAATTCATTTTTTCCAATTAAGGGGCTGTCGTGTTGGGTGTTCCGCTATACAGACGAACCAACACGGTTGCAGATGGTACAACTCTGTTTTATTACTCTTGATAACAACATCTGTAAACTTATGACTGTGGTTCGTTCTTTACCCTTTAACCTGTGGACCCAGCCCGAACACTATCTTAGGGAGGCACTCAGCACATGGTGTATGTTTGAGTGGCGTGCTGTGAGCTCTGTGCCCTGAGCTGTCTCCTGCTGGAATGAGCGGGAACTGTGGTGTTCCCCATTTTATAGTGCGTGTGCTCTTGCTTGTGATTGGCTGTGATGTTGCGTGTGTGTTGATTGGTCCGTTGATCTGTCCATCAGTGTGTATGTGTCTTTGCACCATGATGTTTATCTGAATATCATGACATCCCCCTTTTTTACAAGAATATGTGCCGATGTGGTAATAAATATAGATGTGTACTGAGTGCAGCTGAATGTGTGTGCAATATCTACAACATGTACATAAGGCTAAACTATATAACATAGGAAGGTGTCAGGTGCAACAGAGCAACGAGGTTGCACCATAAACAAAACAAGTGTAATCATCAAACATCAAAACGAACTCCTGTAACGATAAAAAGAGAAACATATTAATATTGTGGCAAAACACTTTAGTGAGTCCAATGTTCAAACAGGCTCATAAGTCCAGCCTAGTAGGTGGGCGACGAATTCGGGTTGACCGCCTCTAGGGTGGGTCAGGATCCACCGGCTGAGGAATGGGCCTGGCCACAGGCGACAGAGGAATAGGCATGGTGGCAGGAAGCTCCACAAAGTCGACATCAGGAACAACAGGAAGGCGTGGCACCGGTGTATGATCACGTTGTGAGCGTGGAAACAGGCGAACAGTCCGGCAAATACGGCGGCGAATGGAGCCATCAGGCATGCGAACTAGGAACAAGCAGGGAGCCACGTGGCGGAGAACTTCAGCAGTTGCCGACCAGCCACCCTCTGGTAGGTGAATGCGGACGTTGTCTCCAGGCGCCAAGGCAGGAAGATCAGTCGCCCGAGTGTCATGTGCCACCTTCTGCTGAGCACGCTGCTGTCGCATCCTTTGCCGTACTGGAGCATGGTCGGGTGTAGGAACAAGAATGGATCGCACAGTGGTCCTGAGGGCGCGACCCATCAATAGCTGGGCTGGTGAGAGGCCAGTGGATAGTGGGGCCGAGCGATAGGCCAGCAGGGCTAAGCAGAAATCCGATCCAGCATCAGCAGCCTTGCAGAGGAGCCGCTTGACGATATGGACTCCCTTTTCCACCTTGCCATTTGACTGGGGATGCAGAAGGCTGGACGTCACGTGTGTGAAGACACACGAAGCAGCAAAAAGAAGACCATTCTTGGCTTGCAAGGCAGTGCCCATTGTCCGACATGGCAGTAAGCGGAATGCCATGGCGAACGAAGGTTTCTTTGCATGCCCTGATGACAGCGGACGATGTCAAATTGTGCAGGCGTATGACCTCTGGATAATTCGAAAAGTTATCTAGAATGATGACGTAGACCCTGCCGAGCGCATGAAAAAGGTCCACACCCACCTTCGCCCAGGGGGACGTTACAAACGCATGGTGCTGAAGCGTCTCAGGGGGTTGCGCCGGCTGAAACCTTTGGCAGGTGGGGCAGTTGAGTACCATGTTGGCAATGTCGTCGCTGATGCCCGGCCAGTATACAGCTTCTCGGGCCCTCCGTCTGCACTTCTCAACCCCGAGATGGCCTTCGTGTAATTGTTCGAGGACCAGCCTGTGCATGCTGTATGGAATCACAATCCGGTCCAACTTTAGGAGGGCACCGTCAATGACGGCCAAGTCGTCTCGGACATTGTAGAATTGTGGGCACTGTCCTTTGAGCCACCCTCCCATCATGTGGCGCATCACACGTTGTAGAAGGGGGTCAGCCGCAGTCTCCTGGCGAATACGGGCCAGACTGGAGTCATCGGCTGGCAGATTGGCCGAAGTGAAGGCCACATGCACTTCGACCTGACATACGAACTCCTCCGAATCGGGCGGTGTGCTCACTTCTCTGGACAGGGCATCCGCGATGATGAGGTCCTTTCCCGGGTGTAGATCAGTTGGAAGTCGTAACTCCGGAGCTTGAGCAGAATGCGCTGGAGGCGAGGGGTCATCTCATTCAGGTCCTTTTGTATGATGCCGACCAGGGGGCGATGGTCGGTTTCCACGGTGAACTGAGGGAGACCATACATGTAGTCGTGGAACTTATCTATGCCGGTTAACAAACCCAGGCACTCCTTCTCGATCTGCGCATAGCGCTGTTCTGTGGGGGTCATGGCTCGCGAGGCATCGGCGACCGGGGCCCATGATGCAGTGTCGTCCCATTGCAGGAGTACCGCCCTAATGCCGGACTGGCTGGCATCAGTCGAGATCTTCGTATCTCGAGAGGTGTCGAAGAACGCCAATACCGGGGCTGTGGTGAGCTGAATCTTGAGCTCCTCCCATTCCTTCTGGTGTGCGGGCAGCCACTGGAACTCCGTGGTCTTCTTCACTAGGTGGCGAAGAGCCGTTGTGTGGGATGCAAGGTTGGGAATGAACTTCCCCAGGAAATTGACCATCCCGAGAAAGTGTAGCACTGCCTTCTTATCTGCCGGCTGCGGCATGGCTGTAATGGCGCTCACCTTGTCTGTATCCGGACGCACGCCTGGCCGGGATATGTGGTCCCCCAGAAACTTTAGCTCAGTTTGGCCGAAAGAACACTTGGCTCGGTTGAGGCGCAGGCCGTGTTCTCGTATCCGAGCAAAGACACGCTGTGGTGTGGTGGACCAGATGATGACGTCGTCAACAGAGACACGCACCCCTTCGATGCCCTCCATTATCTGTTCCATGATTCTATGAAATACCTCGGATGCCGAGATGATGCCAAACGGCATTCTGTTATAGCAGTACCTGTCAAAGGGAGTGTTGAAGGTGCACAGCTTCCTGCTGGGCTGATCCAGTTGAATCTGCCAAAAACCCTTTGAGGCATCAAGTTTTGTAAAAATTTTAGCCCGGGCCATTTCGCTCGTGATCTCTTCCCGTTTGGGTATGGGGTAGTGTTCCCTGATGATGTTGTTGTTCAAGTCTATCGGGTCGATGCAGATCCTGAGTTCGCCAGAGGGCTTTTTTACGCACACCATGGAGCTGACCCATGGCGTGGGCTCCGTGACTCGGGAAAGCACTCCTTGGTCCTGGAGATCCTGCAGCTGCTGCTTGAGGCGGTCTTTGAGTGGTGCTCGGACTCTATGAGGTGCGTGAATGACCGGGGTGGCGTCCGGTTTGAGCCGTATTCTGTAAGTGCAGGGCAGTGTGCCCATGCCCTCGAAAACCTCCTGGTTGTGCGCTAGGAGCGAGTGGAGCTGTGCCCTAAATTCTGCATCTGGGAAGTCGGACGTGCCTTCTGGAGACAGAGTGTGTACCCGCTGAACGAGGTGGAGAACCTTGCATGCTTGTGCGCCTAGCAGGGAGTCCTTGGATGATCCAACTATCTCAAAGGACAGTGTGGCTGTGTATGTATTGTGTGTAACCTCGAGCTGGCAGGATCCCATGGCCGGGATAACATTTCCGCTGTAATCGACCATCTGACAGTGGGATGGCCGAATCGGTGGTCTGACCTTCAAGGCGTAGAAGGCTGGCCATGCTATAAGGTTGGCGGAAGCACCAGTGTCTAAATGGAATGTGATTGGTGATCGGTTGACCGTTAGGGTGGCACACCATTCATCACCCAGATTAACGCTGTTCACTGGCATCGGCTGGTGGGTCCTGCTTGGGGACATCCGGTTCCTGTCAATGACCACAACGCGGAAGGCTTCCCGGCCGTCGGTATCACCGGTCTGTATGTCGTCAGGGTATGACTCGGTGTATGGAGGCTGAATGGCCCGCACATCCCTGCGAGGCTGGCGGAATTGGGGAGCGTTGGCAGGTTGAGCTGCTCGACAGCAGGCAGCGTAGTGGTCCATCTTGCCACAGCGGCGACATTGTCGATTCTTTGCTGGACATTGCCGCTTTAAATGTGCGGATCCACAGTTGCCGCACGTCGTGACGTCATGGCGTTCGTTGCGCCATCGCGCATGCGCAGTTCGGTCCTGCATAAATCGTGCCTGCACGTCGCGTCCCTCTGCGTCGACGTCTCTTTTGGCGCGTACAAGCACGGGAGGCCACGGAAAGCACGCAAAATGGCCGCCCTTGTGCGGGCCGGGAGGAACTCAATCGACTGGACCCGCTCGGCCTCGTAGGACCCCTGCCGTGCCGATTCGGCCTCCTGGAATTGGGAGTACCGGTTGGTCGCGTTTTCATGGAGGACGCAGGCTTCGATGGCGGTGACTAAGGTGAGGCTCTTAATTTTGAGGAGCTGCTGGCGTAGGGTGCCCGAGGTGACCCCAAAAACTATCTGGTCCCGAATCATGGAATCGGAGGTGGCCTCATAACCGCAGGACTGCGCGAGGATACGGAGGTGTGTCAGGAAAGATTGAAAAGGCTCATCCTTACCCTGCAGGCGCTGCTGGAAGAGGTACCTCTCGAAGCTCTCGTTCACCTCGACGCTGAAGTGTTGCTCGAGTTTAAGAAGGACCGTCTTGTACTTCGTCTTGTCCTCACCTTCCACGAACACCAGGGAGTTGTAGATGTGGATGGCGTGTTGCCCTGCCGCGGAGAGGAGGAGGGCGATTTTTCTGGTGTCCGAAATATTCTCCCTTTCTGTGGCTTCTAGGAAGAGCTGGAAGTGCTGTTTAAACAGCTTCCAGTTGACGCTGAGGTTTCTAGCGATTTGGAGCGGCTGCGGCGGGCTGATGGTGTCCATGGCGCAGGATAGCGGATTCCTGAAGATGTGTAGGTAGGTCTCACAGTTGCTGGGTTCCAAACCTGGTACTATGTCGTGCTGGGTGTTCTGCTATACAGATGAACCAACACGGTTGCAGATGGTACAACTCTGTTTCATTACTATCAATAACAACATCTGTAAACTTATGACTGTGGTTCGTTCTTTACCCTTTAACCTGTGGACCCAGCCCGAACACTATCTTAGAGAGGCACTCAGCACATGGTGTATGTCTGAGTGGCGCGCTGTGAGCTCTGTGCCCTGAGCTGTCTCCTGCTGGAATGAGCGGGAACTGTGGTGTTCCCCGTTTCATAGTGCGTGTGCTCTTGCTTGTGATTGGCTGTGATGCTGCGTGTGTGTTGATTGGTCCGTTGATCTGTCCATCAGTGTGTATGTGTGTTTGCACCAGGATGTTTATCTGAATATCATGACAGGGGCAATTTAGCGTTGCCAATCCACCTACCCTGCACATCTTTGGGTTGTGGGGGCGAAACCCACGCAAACAGGGGGAGAATGTGCAAACTCCACATGGACAGTGACCCAGAGCTGGGATCGAACCTGGGACCTCGATGCTGTGAGGCAGGAATGCTAACCACAGCGCCACCTTGCTGCCCAGTAGTTACCCTTATTTAATGGTAAAACAGTTACATCTGATTCCAGCTTCTCCCTCTCAAACTGCAGGGTAAATTCTATCATATTGTGGTCACTGCTCCCTCAGGGTTCCTTCACCTTAAGATCCCTAATCAAGTCTGCCTCATTACACATCACCAAATCCAGGATTGCCTTTTCCCTCGTGGGCTCTGGAAACAAGCCATCTAATGTCTACCGTGACAGTTTATATTTTACATTGACTTCGAAAATATTGCCAAGATTTTTATGTTCAAATCAAATAGGAGTGACAGAAAGACAAGGTAGCAAGGCTCTAAAAAGAGCTTGAACTATCTGTCTGCAAAATTGAGTAGAAAGCAGATCAGCTAGCGAAATGTTGGTTCGTGATTTACTATGAATTCATACTGCTGCATGGACCATTTTCGTGCGCGGTGAGGCGCGGCTGGCGGGAGGTGGGCACTGCAGTCAGTGCTGTGGCAGACCCCCCGGATGGGGGATCAGTGCCGCAAGAAACTGCACGACCTTACCCGGGCTGCCAGGGTAAGTGCCATGAGGGGGGGGGGAAGTGGGATTGGGGGGGCGTTGAGAGTGTTGGGGGGGACAGGGGCATCAGGGGCGATGTTGGGGGGGTCAGGGGGTTTGGGGGGGTCACGGTGCCCAACTATCTACTCGACCCACATGAGCCCCGGGACCCCCCTGGAGCGAACCCATGGCGTGCTGTCTCCTGAACCAGCAGCAATGTAGTCTATATCTGCATGCCCTGATGATACCCGCCTAATAGTGCTGCTTTATCTAACCACCCCCCCCCAGGACAAGGCAGCGCATAACCAGCGGGAGCGCGTGAGAACCGGAGGGGGTTCTCCGGTCCTGCACCCCCTAACTGTTCACGAGCAGAGGGCCCTGGACCTCGCTGGGGGATCCGCCACCCGGGAGATCGCGCCATGCCAGGTCGGAGGCGCAGGAGCAAGTGAGAGAACCCTGCATGTCCTCCCCACCCGCAACCCGTCATCGCCCCCCTCACACTCTGGCCACTGCACCCCAGATCCCATCCCCCCTCACACTCTGGCCACTGCACCCCAGATCCCATCCCCCCTCACACTCTGGCCACTGCACCCCAGATCCCATCCCCCCTCACACTCTGGCCACTGCGCCCCCGATCCCATCCCCCCTCACACTCTGGCCACTGCACCCCAGATCCCATCCCCCCTCACACTGTGCACACACCACCACCACCATACACCCGGGCCACCGTGTCTAACGAACCCCGAATCTTTTATGTTCCCCAGGGCCATCCACCGAACCTTCAGGGATGTCTCGCCCAGGAAGCAGCGCAACGCCACCCACCGCAACGGCACCCAGGGATGCACGCCAGAGGTTGGCAGTTGGTCGGACAGGAGGGCAGACCTCACAGTCTGGGACACAGGACTGGGACACTGAGACCTCTGGGACAGACATTAGTCAGGGGCACAGGGTGGACAGTAATGCCGAAGCCCACATCACGGCCACACACCCGCTGGATCGAACTGGAGGTCAAGACGACATGGCCCGCATGGAGCTTGCGCCTGGCCATGAGGGGGACCAGTACACACCAGACTTCTTGACGGATGATGACCTCGAGCTTGCGGCACTGCTGTCTCCCACACCGTTCACCATCGCAGAGACACTTACCTCGGTTGGGCATGTAAGTGATGAGGCTCCCGGGTCACGGTCTGGTGCGCACCCCACAGCCGAGCCGGTACAGTAGGTGGAGTTTGGAGCAGCCGAGGGGCTGGACGGTCGGAAGGCAGCCCAGGCCCAGCAACCAGCTGCCACCCAGACGGTTCCCGGGTTCCTGGATGTAATTGACCCACCCGGACAACTGATGCGTATGGACACCCAGGGACTGAGTAACGGGATGTGGGCCATCTTCCAGGACCTGCACACGCAGCTGGAGGAGTCTATCCGCGTTCAGGGAGTGGTGCCGCTCATCGCAGCCACCCAGGCCGACACCGCACGGGTGGGGTCTGCGGTGGAGGCAATGGGTGAAGGGGTTTTGGCCATGGGTCAGGTTCTGCAAGGCGTTGGGCTTCACGTGCGCGTGTCATCCATGGCCCAGGAGCGGGCTGCCCTCTCACAGGTAGCCATGCGCCAGAGCCAACACAACATTGCCGCCGCTCTCCGGGCCCTGGCTGAGTCTCACCATGCCATGGCTCGGTCCCAGCAAGCGATGGCTCAGTCCCAGAGACAGTCGCGGAGAGCATAGACCGCCTGGCGCACGTGATGGATGGCGTCGCGCACTCACAGGTCGAGATAGCACAGTCCTTGGCAGGAATGTGGCACTCCATGGGCCCCGTCTCGGCGAACATTCGGACCATGGTCGATACCGCTGCAGGCCTCCAGGACTGGCAGCGCCAGGTGTCGGGGGTGCGACGGGGCATGTCTTCGAGCGCATCTCTGTCCCACAGTGAGGCCCGGGGGCCACCGGGCTCCCCGAGGGAGGAGGAAGTTCTGGGGCCCGTCCCGGTAGCTCCATCAAGGGACGTCCCGGTACACTCGGCCTCCCCCCGTTCTGTCCCTGGCGCATCTGGTGGGGAGCGGGTAGGTCAGGGTGGCACCACGCCATCCAGCACGCCCGCAGAGCAGCCTGGCCCATCGAAGCCGGGCAGCCCCAGGAAACGTGTGCCGAAGGGGAGCCATGTCGAAGGGCGTGATTCTCAGCAGTCCGCCTCCACTCCTGCTGTACCATCTGGGAACACACCTAGACGTAGTGGTAGGGCCCGTAAGGCAAAGTCGTTAGGCACGTAAGAAATTGGCACGGGTGCAGGGCACAGTCTAGTTGTAGTGGGTAGGGCACCTATGTTCACCACACGAATAAACGCACTGTTAAATTTGACTTGTAAGACTGTGTGCTATGTCCGGTGCCAGGGGGTTCGGGAGGGTGCCCGATTGGCGTTGTGGTATACGAGCCGTTCAAGCTCTGTTCCGGATGTGGTGACCCTTCCCCCCCCCGCCCCCCCCATAATCGGACACCGTTGTCCTCGGCACACCGACGCCAGCCACCCCACACGGGCATGTGGTGAAATATCCGTCACGAAGGCTGTGACCACCGGAGTGCATGTTTCAGCTATAGCCATGAGTCAGACCTCGGCTGGCGAATCTGAGCACAAAGCTCATCGCAGAGTGGGCTGTCATCATTCAACATGGCACTGATCACACCCGCTTACCCAATCATCAATGTTGTGCAATCCTGTAGTGCCGCAATGGTAAGGTGATGTGGAATTGTTGCCGTGAACGCGGTGCGGGGGTGCGGGGGTGGGGGGCATGGGTGGGGGGGGAGGTGGTGGGTGCTGTGTGGTGCCCGTGTACAGGAGAGACGGTGCAAGTGGCAGTGTTCAGCGAATCCCACCCCCACAGTGCGTGAAACGTGTGGCCACCAACGCGTTGCGTGCCCGCTCTCCCCGGCGGTGCCGTCGCGCAGCCTCCTGGGCGTAACGAGCTGCCGGGCAGTGTCTGTGTCCTGCGCCCCTCCCCCCACCCTGATGCGCCCCATCATCCTCATCCTCCTCTTCCCCATCCCCCTCGTTTGCGTTGGCTCCGGTGCTGTCGGGTCCTCCCTCCGACTCTTCCACCAGATCATCTCCCCTCTGCATGGCAATGTTGTGCAGCGCACAGCAGACCACAACTATGCGACCGACCCTGTCGGGCCGGTACTGCAGGGCCCCTCCTGATCGGTCCAGGCATCTGAATCGCATCTTCAGCAGCCCGAAGCACCGCTCCACCACACCCCTGGTTGCTGCATGTGCCTCGTTGTATCGGCTCTCCGCGTTGGTGTGAGGCCTCCGTATTGGCGTCAGCAGCCATGACCTCAATGGATAGCCCTTGTCGCCCAGCAACCAGCCCCTCAGCTGGGGGGGGCATCCATCGAACATTGCGGGGATGAACGACTGTGCCAGAATGTAGGCGTCATGCACACTCCCGGGGTACTTTGCACACACGTGCATGATCTTCATGTGGGAGTCGCACACCACCTGAATGTTCATGGAGTACGCGCCCTTCCTGTTCATGAACACGTCCCTGCTGCCTGCAGGCTGGCGCAGGGGGACGTGCACACCATCGATGACACCCTGGACCATCGGTATCCCGGCCACCTTGGCGAATCCACGTGCCCGTGCTTCCTGCTGTGCTCAATCCTCGGTGAATTGAATGTACCTGTCCGCGATGGCGTACAAGGCGTCGGTGACGGCCCTGATGCACCTGTGGACCGATGCCTGTGATATCCCGGAGAGGTCCCCGCTCGGCGCCTGGAAGGAACCGGTCGCATAAACGTTTAGGGCCACCGTCACCTTGACGGAGACTGGTATAGCGTGTCCTCCTCCCATTCCACGTGGTGCAAGGTGCGCCACGAGCTGGCATATATGTGCGACCGTCTCCCTGCTGAACCGTAGTCTCCTCCTGCATGTGATGTCCGGTAGGGCCTCGAACAACATTCTGTCATGGTACACCCTCGGCCTTGCTGGACGCCTGTGGCGCCCTGGCACCACCATCAGTGGATCCTCATGCTCCACCTGCACCTCCTCCTGCTCCCCCCCAAGCACTTCCTCTGCATTCCTCGCCGTCTGGCGGTCAATGTTCCCCTCGGCATCCCCCTGTACATTCGGGTCCTGAGTGCCTGCGGCCTGCGTGTCGACGACGGGCCACTCCGCGGCCATCCCCTCTGCTCCACCGGCGACTGCTGCATCTGCAGCCACTGTGGGCCGTCCGACTCTACGCTGCCGGATGGCAAACTCCAGAGCTGCGGCTCCAACCACGGCAGTTAACATCGCTGTCTGGTTGGCAAACATGGTGACCTGCAGGAGGGTGGTGGGGGGCAGAGAAACGACATGTTACACGGAGGTTCTTCCACACCTCACCAGCCGGGTTGTATGGGATACCTGTGTACCCCGGTGGCCTGGTCGCGCTGCAGATACGCAGCCAGCCTAACACCTGGTCACTGTCTGCGCCCAACAATCACTTCACACCGTACTGCTCGCCAGTGTGCCACTCGCCTGTGCCCATCATCCACACGCACCCTGCGGCCGTGTCCTCGTCACCGTCCTGCCATATCAGGGCGGCTGACATGTGGCATCCGCGAAAGGACGATACCATCCACACTCTCCCTCATCCCCCCTCCCACCTGCACACTCTCCCGCACCCCCCCTCCCACCTGCACACTCTCCCGCACCCCCCCCTCCCACCTGCACACTCTCCCGCACCCCCCCCCCACCTGCACACTCTCCCGCACCCACCCCCCCCCCCTCCCCCTCCCACCTGCACACTCTCCCGCACCCCCCCTTTGGCCGCAGACTTCTCAGGGAAGCCGACCCGGTCTCCGGGCGCTGCACTACAGTCCGCTCACCTCCTCACTGCTCAGCGTCAGCGAGCACGACTGGCTGACGACTTTAAATAGCAGGTGTGAATGGCGATGGCGTGAACTGGGGTCACGCCGTCGGGACTTCGGCCCATCCGGGCCTGAGAATAGCAGGGGTGCCGGAGAATCGCCGTTTTGGGTGTCTCGGGCGATTCTCCGGCCTGCGGCCCGCGAAACTTGACCGTGCCGTTCCCGCCGCTTAGGAGAATCGCGGGAGGGCATCAGACCGGCGTCGCGTGAAATTTTGGCGGCCCAGGCGATTCTCCCAACCGGCGTGGGAGTGGAGAATCGCACCCCTTTTGTTTGTTGATCGTTTGATTCATTAAAGAGTGCCAGCAGGGGTGAGAGTGTGCCGGGCAATGGATCCAATGGGGCCCCGGGGAGGTTTAAATGCGACTGTGATAGAACCCAGAAGACAGCCAGGAGTGATGGAGGAGGCACAGGGAGCTGGGCAAAAAGAAAAGTCATGGCAGCAGCACCCTGTTGGCACGCCGGGTAGGAGGACAATGCAGGTGGGCACTCTGCCTCCCACATCTCGGACGAGTGACTGCGCACTCTTATTGAGGTGGTGAGTGCCAGGCAGGACATCCTCATGCAAGGGGAGACCACCCCACAAACAAACAGAGGTGGCAGCCAAGGCCATTGGACATGACGTGGTGTGCTGCACCTGGACATAGTGCCAGAAAAGGTTCAATGATCTGCGGTCAGCAAGCGTGAGTATCGGGTTGGCCTGGTCCAGTGTGGAGAGGTCTGGAAGGGTGACCATTCTTAGTGGTGCTCAGGGGTGTAGGAATCAGAGTAACAGAAGGCACATATACCTGTATGTTAAGGCTGGGAGATGAGATTGGAAGTCCTGGGTCCAGCCCAGGGTCAGGTGTACAAAGATGACTGAACATCAACATGGTTTGTGGGAATGCAAGGGTCATGAACATGGTATGGTGCCATAGGTGGAAAATGGTGTAATAATTAGAGCTTTGTACTTATAGGATAAGATAAGCCATAATGCTGCAGTGTGCACAGCAACTAGCTGTGGGATAGCCAACCTGCTCACCTTGAGCAAATGTGAGATGGACGCCCTTGAGTCGGATGTCAGCTTTCATCTCTGTGAAAAATTAGATCAAGATTTTGTTTCAATGCCCCGTGTGTCCTTTACATTTTCCGTAGGTACAGGCTTCATCAGCGTCTTTCGATAGACAGCAGGGGGCAGCAAACTTTATTACCTGGGTTGTGAGGCGACACGGGATCATGTCATTGTATTCTCATAAATGTTGGTGAAGGAGGAAGTGCCCTGACACTGAGGTGGAAGGGAGGCCTCGGCAGACTAGCTGAAGGAGCATTGAATCAAAGCCTCCCTAGAGTCCCTGCTTCCATAAAGATTCCTCATGTCTGCCTCCTCCTCCTCCTCCTGTGCCTTTCCAGGCTCCTCATCGGATCCAATCTGTAGAATCTTCCTCTGAGGTGTGTGGAGCTGCCTCGGTATCCTCATCCTTGAGTGAGTTCCCACATGCCAGTTCAATAACCCTATTGCCTCTCACCCACCGCCCTTGTGGAGACATGACACCTCTGTCCTAGGGTGAAGAGTGACATCATGAACCACCTTTTCAATGGGTACCCGTTGCCATCCAGCTACAAACCATCCAACTAATCTGAAGCCACGAACAGATGTGGCACCTGGCAGTGTTGCAGAATGCTTGCATCATGGGAGCTGCCTGAGTACCTTGAAGAATCTGGCTTCTGTGGTTGCATTACATTTACGTGTTCACACAGCGGTGACCCTTTCTATTCACAAAGGCAACTGGTGGACCCGCTAGAGCATTGATGACCACATGAGTGCAGTCTATGGCACCCTGGATGTGAGAGAACGCAGCAATAACCGCAAAGCTTCTGGCTCACTCAGCCTGGCTGGCTTGGTCCATCTGGCATTGAACAAATGCATGGACCTGTCTGAGCAGAGAATCAATTACAAGCTTGGTAGAGCTATGGACGACGGATGAGATACTACACACATATCCCCCACAGACCCCTGGAATGACCTGAATGCATAAACATTGAGGGCTACTGTGACCTTCGGAGCCACTGGCTTTGGGTGCCCACCCACACTGTTGGAGACGATCTGCAACCCAATTATGTGGCATAATTATGTCACGGTGTCCCAAAATAGGAAGAGCCTCCTGCAGCAGTGGATCTCAGACATGTTGATGTTCCTGTTCCTCTCCTCCCACAGGTATTTGCCTGCCACGTTGCCTGTAACACCTGGCCTCCTCTCCCTTCAGCCCTTCTCTTCCTCAGAGGGCATGCCCCCAGTGGAGTACACAATCTCTATCTGCTGAAATGCAGATGACACTGCCCTGTGCACTGAAGACTACCACTGGTGGAAATGCTCCGACAGAGTTCGTGTAACAAAAGAGTCCTCAGACGAAGGCTAACAATGCAAATACTGCAGAGGAAAAAGTCTGAAATCTCAAGACTAAAGCAACAGCAAACTCTAACCTGAATTCTTAACAACTCACATAGTCAATGCTCCTGTCCCCTTTTATCCCACTCTTGAATGAAAAAGCGGGATGGCCGCCTGCCCGTGTTGCCCGTGTACGGGGAAAGTCATGTCTCACAAATTTGATTGAGGTTTTTGAAGGGGTAACCAAGAAGGTAGATGAGGGCAGTGCAATCGACGTTGTCTACACGGACTTTAGCAAGACATTTGACAAGGTACCGCATGGTAGGTTGTTGCAAAAGGTTAAATCTCATGGAATCCAGGGCAAGGGAGCCAATTGGATACAAAATTGGCTTGGCGACCAAAGGGTGGTTGTGGAGGGTGGTTTTTCAAACTGGAGGCCTGTGACCAGCGGTGTGCCTCAGGGATTGGTGCTGGGTCCACTGTTATTTGTGATATATATAAATTATTTGGATGAGAATGTAGGAAGCATGGTTAGTAAGTTTGCAGATGACACCAAGATTGGTGGAATAGTGGATAGTGAAGAAGGTTATATAAGATTGCAACAGGATCTTGAACAATTGGGCCAGTGGGCCGATGAATGGCAGATGGAGTTTAATTTGGATAAATGTGAAGTGATTCATTTTGGCAGATCAAATCAGGGCAGGACCTATTCAGTTAATGGTAGGGAGATGGGCAGAGTTACAGAACAAAGAGATCAAGGGGTACAGGTTCAGAGCTCCTGGAAGTTGGAGTCACAGGTGGACAGGGTGGTAAAGAAGCCATTCAGCATGCTAGGTTTTATTGGTCAGAATATTGAATACAGGAGTTGGGACGTCTTGTTGAAGTTGTATAAGACTTTGGTAAGACCACACATGGAATACTGTGTTCAGTTCTGGTCACCCTATTATAGGATGGATATTGTTAAACTAGAAAGACTGCAGAAGAGATTTACAAGGATGCTACCAGGACTTGATGGTCTGAGTTATAAGGAGAGGCTGGATAGGCTCATATGGACGTTCACATATATCTTCTACCCCCTCAAAGATCCGACTCATCCTCGCCCTTGTAAAGTGCGCTCTATACACCACCTTCAGCTGTACCAGCCCCAACCTCGCACACAAGGTGGAGGTGTTCACCCTCTGGAGAACCTCACACCAGAACCCCTCCTCCTTACCCTCTCCCAACTCTTCCTCCCACTTTGCCTTGATCCCTTCTAGCGGCGCCTTCCCCTCCTCCAAAATAGCCCTGTAAACCGCCGATACTACCCCCTTCTCCAGTCCCCCTGTGGCCAGCACCTCCTCCAGCAATGTGGAAGCCGGCTCTACTGGGAAGCGCTGTATCTCCTTTCTGGCAAATTCTCGAACCTGCATGTACCTAAATATTTCCCCATGCTCCAGCCCATACTTCGCTCCCAGCTCCTTCAATCCCGCAAAAGGAATTCCAAGAATCAAATCTTTTAGTGTCCTAATTCCTTTCTCCTCCCATCTCTGAAAATTTCCATCCCACTTCCCTGGCTCAAATCTATGGTTCCCCCTAATCGGCATTTCCGTTGACCCTGCCCCCAACCCGAAGTGCTGTCGAAACAGCCTCCAAATTCTCAACAAAGCTATTACTACCGGACTCCCTGAGTATCTCCCTGGGGACGTCAGGAGCGGCGCTGTCGCTAGTGCCTTCAATCCTGACCCCCTACCCAAACTCTCCTCCATCCTGACCCATTGGAAGTCAACCCTTCTGACCCAGCTCCCTACCTTCTCCACATTCGCCGTCCAGTAATAATCCATCAGGTTCGGAAGACCCAAACCCCCTGCCTGCCTTCCTCTCTGTAGTAGCACCTTATTAATTTTGGCCACCTTCCCTCCCCATATGAACGAGGTAATCAGCCCTTCAATCTCTCTAAAAAATGCCTTTGACAGGAAAATCGGCAGGCATTGAAAAATAAACAGGAATCGCGGCAGCACATTCATTTTAACCGCCTGTACCCGACCTGCCAGTGACAGAGGGAGACCATCCCACCTTACCAGATCAGCTTTCACCCTCCCACCAAACTAGAAATGTTGTACCTACGGAGGCACCCCCAATCTCGAGCAACCTGCACAGGTATCTAAAGTGAGTCCCTGCCTTATGGAATGGCAACCCCCCCATCCCTGCCCCATGAGGAGCATCGATAAGGTAGATAGTCGACATCTTTTCCCAAAGGCAGAGGAGTCTAGAATCATATCATAGAATTTACAGTGCAGAAGGAGGCCATTCGGCCCATCGAGTCTGCACCGGCTCTTGGAAAGAGCACCCTACCCAAGGTACACACCTCCACCCTATCCCCATAACCCAGTAACCCCACCCAACACCAAGGGCAATTTTGGACACTAAGGGCAATTTAGCATGGCCAATCCACCTAACCTGCACATCTTTGGACTGTGGGAGGAAACCGGAGCACCCGGAGGAAACCCACGCACACACGGGGAGGATGTGCAGACTCTGCACAGACAGTGACCCAAGCTGGAATCGAACCTGGGACCCTGGAGCTGTGAAGCAATTGTGCTATCCACAAGGCTACCGTGCTGCCCCTAGAGGGCATAGGTTTAAGGTGAGAGGAGAGAGATACAAAAGAGACCAGAGAGGAATTTTCTTCACACAGAGGGTGGTGAGCATCTGGAACGGGCTGCCAGAGGCAGTGGTAGAGGCGGGTACGATTTTGTCCTTTAAAAAGCAGTTAGACAGTGACATGGGCAGGGTGGGTATGGAGGGATCTGGGCCAAATGCGGGCAAGTGGGACTCACTTAATGATAGAAACTGGGCGGCATGGACCAGCTGGACCGCTGGGCCTGTTTCATTGCTGTAAACTTCTATGACTCTCTGACTCTATAACCTAAAAATCACACGGGCAACATAAAATTCCAATCAATTGCCCTTTTAATTGCCTTAACTTGCTGATTAACGGCCGGCGGGTGCGCTTTGGACTCCCGCGCACGCATGCTGACCGAAGTATCACATGAGCGCGCGATGCCATGATCCGATTTATATATTTCTTTCATATCACGATGCGACAAGTGTGTCAGTGCTCTTTTGCAGCCAATTAAAGTACATAATTTAAATGACATCAGCATTTAATAAGGTAATTGCAACAGAAACACGGTGTAGGTTCCAGTGTCCTAGTGAGCACTGATAACCTTTCTCTTTCTGTCACACTGCAGTGCAGTTTAGGGAGATTTTGCTGTCAATCATCTGGCACCAACTGCCTCGGGGAGATTCCACAGAAAACCATCCTAATAACGGGTTATTGTACAACCTTAACTGGTTCGGTTAGGCCCTGTTCTTCTTCTCTGTGCAAAATCCTTCAATTGGGTGCCCAAGGTCAAGAAACATGGCTAAAAAAACCAATTAAGCCCTGAAATGTTCTTTTGTATCGTGAAAGCATGATAAATGCTGAAGCATTTTACACACAGCACTGCCATAACTGAAATCAGCCAGAGATATCAGGAAAAGGTGGCTTAGAAGCAATTAAGAAAAAGTGGGAACAAACTTGAGTTTTAGAAAATCAAAACCCTAACAGAAATACAAGGAGGAAAACAGCAAAAAGCAAGTAAATGAACTTAGCTCACGGATCAGCCATGATTGTCATGATATTCAAGTGAACATCACAGCACATACACACATACATAATGATGGACAGATCAACGGACCAATTAGCACACACAACATGACAGCCAATCACAGACAAGAGCACACACAGTACAAAACAATGAACACGACACTTCCTGGGCAGTCCAGCAGGAGATGGCTCAGGGCACAGACCTCATTGCCAGCCACTCAGACAGTCACCATGTGCTGAGTACCAGTGTTTACTATGTCAATAGTTAAATGAAATAAAACTGTGTTGTACCATTCGCAACCGTGTTGGTTTGTCTGTGTCTCAGAGTACCCAACACTTCATAGTACCAGAAGTGAATTAATACCTACCCACAAATCTGCCATCCTGCGCCATGGACACCGTCAACACACCGCAGCCATTGCAAGTCGCTAGGAACCTTGGCGTAAATTGGACGTTGTTCAAACAGAGTTTCGAACTCTTTCTGGAAGCCAACGACAAAGAGAGCGCCTTGGACAAAAGAAAGATCGCCATACTCCTCACCACCGCAGGTCAGCACGCCATCCATGTCTACAACTCCCTGGTGTTCGCGGAAGGCGAGGACAAATCTAAATACAAGACGGTCCTCCTCAAGCTCGACCAACACTTCAACGTCAAGGTCAACGAGAGCTTTGAGAGGTATGTCTTCCAGCAGCACCTGCAAGGTAAAGATGAGCTCTTTCAGTCATTCCTGACGCATCTCCGCATACTCGCGCAGTCCTGCGGTTACGCAACCACCTCAGAGTCCATGATCCGGGACCAGATCGTTTTTGGGATCGCCTCGGGCACCCGGCACCAGCAGCTTTTAAAAATAAAAGGCCTAACCTTAGCCTCTGCAATCAAAGCCTGTGTCCTGCACGAGAACGCGACTAGCCGCTATGCCCAATTTCAGGCGACCGAATCGGCGCGGAGGGGGTCCTACGCGACCAGATCGGCGAGCCAGATGCCCCACAAGGCCGAACGGGCCCAGGCGATCGAGTTCATCCCGGCCTGTGGCCCGGACGAGGGCGGCCGTTTCGCGCGCTTTTCGAGCCAAAACCTACGGCAACACTGAGGGACGTGATGCGCAGGCGCGCTCGACGCAAGACCGAACTGTGCATGCGCAGTGGCGCAACGAACGCCATGATGTCATGACGTGCGGCAACTGTGGAGCTGCACATATAAAAGGGCAATATCCCGCAAGAACCCGACAATGCCTACGCTGTGGCAAGGTGGGCCACTATGCTGCTTGCTGTCGAGCAGTTCAACCTGTTGATCTTCCACATCTCCGACAACCTCGCAGGGACGTGCGGACCATTCAGCCTCCCCATTACGAATCAAGCCCAGACGACATCCAGACCGGTACCGGACACAGATGACCGAGACGCCTTCCGGGTTGCGGTCATTGATGGGAACCGAGTTAACACGATCAATCCGGGTGATGAATGGTGTGCCACCCTGACGGTCAACCGATCGCCGATAACTTTCCGCCTGGACACTGGCGCCTCCGCCAACCTCATAGCATGGTCAGCCTTCTACGCCATGAAGGTCAGACCACCAATCCGGCCGTCCCGGTGCAGGATGGTCGACTACAACGGGAACGTTATCCCGGCTATGGGATCCTGCCAGCTCCAGGTGACACACAACACACACATGGCCGCACTCTCGTTCGAGATAGTCGGCACATCGAAGGACTCCCTGCTAGGCGCACAGGCATGCAAGGCTCTCCACCTCGTGCAACGAGTCCACTCTCTCTCTCCAGACGGCACGTCTGACTTCCCGGATGCAGAGTTCAACGCACAGCTCCAATCGCTCCTCGCCCACAACCAGGAGGCATTCGAGGGCATGGGAACACTGCTATACACCTACCGAATTCGCCTCAAACCAGACGCCATCCCGGTCATTCACGCACCTCGCAGAGTCCCTGCGCCACTCAAAGACCGCCTCAAGCAGCAGCTGCAGGATCTCCAGGACCAAGGGGTCCTATCCATGGTCATGGAGCCCTTGCCGTGGGTCAGCTCCATGGTGTGTGTCAAGAAGCCCTCCGGCGAGCTCCGGATATGTATTGACCCAAAAGACCTCAATAACAATATCATGAGGGAACATTATCCCATACCCAAACGGGAGGAGATCACAAGCGAAATGGCCCAGGCGAAAATATTTATGAAACTGGATGCCTCTAAGGGGTTTTGGCAGATCCAACTCGATCCGTCCAGCCGAAAGCTGTGAACCTTCAACACCCCTTTCGGCAGGTTCTGCTACAACCGGATGTCATTTGGCTGGCATCATCTCGGCATCCGAGGTCTTTCATAGGATCATGGAGCAAATGATGGAGGGCATCGAAGAGGTGCGCGTATACGTGGACGACGTCATCATCTGGTCCACCACACCACAGGAGCACATATATCGTCTCCAACGCGTTTGTGCCCGCATACGGGAAAACGGCCTGCGCCTCAACCGAGCCAAGTGTTCCTTTGGCCAAACCAAGCTGAAGTTCCTGGGGGACCACATTTCCCGGTCAGGGGTCCGTCTGGATGCAGACAAGGTGAGCGCCATCACAGCCATGCCGCAGCCGGCAGACAAGAAAGCAGTACTACGCTTCCTTGGCATGGTCAACTTCCTGGGGAAGTTCATTCCCAACCTTGCCTCCCACACGACAGCTCTGCGCCACCTCGTCAAAAAGTCCACAGAGTTCCAGTGGCAACACACACACCAGCTGGAATGGGAGGAGCTCAAACTCAAACTCACCACTGCACCGGTATTGGCGTTTTTTGACACGTCTCATGCCACCAAAATCTCGACTGATGCCAGCTAGTCCGACATTGGGGCAGTGCTCCTGCAGCGGGATGACATGGCGTCATGGGCCCCAGTTGCCTATGCATCGCGAGCCATGATCCCACAAAGCAGCGCTACGCGCAGATCGAAAAGGAGTGCCTGGGCTTGCTAACCGGTTTAGACAAGTTCCATGATTATGTGTATGGTCTTCCCCGGTTCACTGTTGAGACTGACCACTGCCCCCTGGTCAGCATCATAAACAAGGACCTGTCCGAGATGACCCCTCACCTCCAGCGCATCCTACTTAAACTCAGGAGGTACGACTTCCAACTGGTCTACACCCTAGGGAAGGAACTCATTGTTGCGGATGCCCTATCCAGAGCAGTGAGCACGCCGCCAGATTTGGAGGGGTTCGTATGTCAGGTCGAGGCGCAGGTGGCCTTCACATCGGCAAATCTGCCAGCTGACGACTCCAGTCTGGCCCGTATTCGCCGAGAGACTGCAGCAGACCCCCTCCTACAACGTGTAATGCGCCACATGACGGGAGGGTGGCTCAAAGGGCAGTGCCCGCAGTTCTACAATGTCCGAGATGACCTGGCCGTCATTGATGGTGTCCTTCTGAAACTAGACCGGATTGTGATTCCGCACAGCGTGCACAAGCTGGTTCGCGACCAACTACACGAAGGCCACCCGGGGGTCGAGAAGTGCAGACGGAGGGCCCGAGAGGCGGTATACTGGCCGGGCATCAGTGACGATATTGTCAACATGGTGCTCAACTGTCCCACCTGCCAAAGGTTTCAGCCGGCGCAACCTCCTGAAACGCTTCTGCCCCATGAGCTGGTGACGTCCCCCTGGGAGAAGGTGGGTGTCGACCTATTTCACGCGCTCGGCAGGGACTATGTCATCATCGTTGACTACTTCTCCAACTACCCAGAAGTCATACGCCTGCACGATTTGACGTCGTCTGCTGTCATAAGGGCTTGCAAAGACACATTTGCCCGCCACGGCATTCCGATGACTGTCATGTCGGACAATGGGCCCTGTTTCGCCAGCCAGGAATGGACATCGTTTGCTGCCGCGTGTGGCTTTACACACGTGACGTCTAGCCCTCTGCATCCCCAGTTCAACGGAAAGGCGGAAAAGGGCGTTCACATCGTCAAGCGGCTCCTCTGCAAGGCTGCTGCTGCCGGATCGGATTTCTGCCTCGCCCTGCTGGCCTATCGCTCAGCCCCACTAGCCACTCGTCTCTCACCAGCCCAGCCGCTGATGGGTCGCGCCCTCAGGCCCACTGTGCCTTCCATCCTGGCAGCCGCAATAGACCATGCTCCGGTACTGCACAGGATGCAACTGCAGCGCGGTCGCCAGAAGAGGTCATATGACACACGGGCAACTGATCTTCCCACCCTGGCCCCTGGAGACGAAGTCCGCATCCACCTACCAGAAGGTGGCTGGTCAGCACCTGCCGAAGTTCTCCGGCGCGTGGCTCCCCGCTTGTTCCTGGTTCGCATGCCCGATGGATCCGTTTGAAGGCGCAATCGCCGGGCTCTTCGCCTACTTCCACGCTCGCTACGAGACCTTACACTGACACCGTGTCCTCCTGTTGTTCCTGATAGCGACTTTGTGGAGCTGCCTGCTACCATGCCCCTTCCGTCGTCGCCCGTGGCCAGGCCCGCACCTCAGCCGGTGGTTCCAGACCTACCCTTGAGACGGTCAACTCAAATTCGTCGCCCACCTACTAGACTGGACTTATGAGACTGTTTACACGTTGAACTCGTGCAACCACTGTATTAACATGTTTATGTTCTTATCGTTACAGGAATTTGTTTTATCGTTCCACATTTCCCCGTTCTTTGTTATGATACAACCTCGTTATTATCTCACACCCAACATCGCCCCTTGTATATAATTAAGCCCCATGTACATGCTGTAAATATTACACACACACACATTTAGCTGCACTCAGTACACATCTCTATTTATAAGCACGTAGGCACATAATCTTGTAAAAAAAAGGGGGATGTCATGATATTCAAGTGAACATCACAGCACATACACACATACATAATGATGGACAGATCAACGGACCAATTAGCACACACAACATGACAGCCAATCACAGACAAGAGCACACACAGTACAAAACAATGAACACGACACTTCCTGGGCAGTCCATCAGGAGACGGCTCAGGGCACAGACCTCATTGCCTGCCACTCAGACAGTCACCATGTGCTGAGTATCAGCGTTTACTATGTGAATAGTTAAATGAAATAAAACTGAGTTGTACCATTCGCAACCGTGTTGGTTTGTCTGTGTCTCAGAGTACCCAACACTTCAATGATCTCATTAAATGGCAGAGGGACTCGAGGGGCAGAACGGCCCACTCCTGTTCCTATAAAGAGCCTCTTCAGGCAGAGATATCAGCCAATGAAACAGTTAATTGGCAGTGACCGAACAGACAGAAAGCGAATGGAGCAGGGCCATGTAATACAGGCACGTCAGATGTGAATATGTTTTATTTGTACTGCTAGCTCATGAAGTAAACTGCCATCCTCTGCAGCAAATAACTCAACTGAAGCATTCAGAAAGGAATTCCACCAATAATAAATAGCTAGGACTAAAGCAAAATGACATGGATGCTGGAAATCTGAAATAGAAGCAGAAACTGCTGGAAGCATTCAGCCAGTCACGCAACATTCTGCAGAGAGAGTTAACATGTTAGTATGGTGACTACCCTTCATAAGGCATCTGGTTGTAAAAGGAGGAAAGGAGCTAGTCTTCACAGAGGAAGCTAAGGACAGCGGGTCACTCTCTTTAAAAAGACTGTTTTCTTGAGTACCTGACTTATTTCATTTCTGTTTTTCTGGCAATATTGACAGTATGGCACATGATTGCATCCTAGGGGTTTACACCACACACTGCTTGTATATGTCCTTCACAGCAACTGGCTGGAGGCTGATCTGCAGCCTTTGGAGGTGAGTGTCTTTCGTCGATTCAGTGAATGCATTTCACATCCTGAGGTCATGGAAGGTGCAAGCCTTCCTTTCTTTCTTCAAGGTTTACGGGCGCAGCTGATGGCATAATGACAGGCACATTCAGAGCAGCTAAGTATCCTGCTGATTCTGCAGTCCTGACCATCTTATATCCACTTACATCGTGTATCATGCTGCTGAGAGACTTGGGGAATATGAATCTTTATTCAGAAGCTATTTCCATTCTTTATTTATTTGAATACAAATCCCAGAAGCCAAGCGATTGCTGAACTTAAGGTGATTAGGGCGTCACTTAGTCCAAAGACGGGGCACCCCTTGATATTGTGCAGCATTGCTTGCATCCCCTCGCACGTGCATAAGGGAATTTGTACTGCATGGGGCTCCAGCGATGCAGGTTTGCTGCACAGGAGCCCTAGCCTGACCAGAACCTGTTTTTACCATTCTCGTCATGGTGGAACTTGTTAGTCCCTCCCCCATGTTTCCCAATCCTTGATCCAAAGGATGCTTGTTGTTGGATCGTGTTCAAAGACGGGCTGTTCGGTAATTTGGATATTCTGAATTCTCCCTCTGTGTACCCGAACTTCATTGCAGTGTTAATCTAAATCTACTTGTGACAATAAAGATTATTATCATTATTAGGAAGAGTGCTCCACATGCGACGCTGAGATATTGTTTAATTTGCATGTTATAATTGACATAAAATGGACAAACCACGAGGAATCGCCACTTGAAGGCAGTGGGGATTGTCATAATATACATCTATGTAGACAATGGAGTGCAGACAGGCAGTGATTGACACACAGGATGACCAGTAAGCACACAGAACAGAGCAGCCAATCACCAGACAGGACACAACCACTATAAAGCCAGAGGGCACCAGTTTTTCCGCTCTCTCGGGACCCAGTCTCTGAGACAGTCAGAGTTAGTGAGCTGGCCAGTGCAAACACCATGTGGTAGCTAGTAAGTCTGGTTAGGCTAGTATCAGGTCTCCAGTCAAGTCAACATAGTCCCACAGTTGAACATGTATAATAGTTTAGATGTTAAATAAAATCGTGTTGCATCTTATCAAGTGTTGGAGGTCTGTCTCTCGCTACACTGCGTCAGGTGCAGTCCACATCGACCCAGCCTACCCAACATATCATGGTACCAGTGAGTGATGCTGAAAATTGACGGACCTACCTTGAGTGAAGCAGCATTGACCAGCAAACAGACAGACCTACCTTGAGTGAATCCGCGTTGTCCAGCAAACAGCCAACCGGTGACATGGAAAACGTCCGCCCTCCTCCGCAGCTCCGCATCGCCAGCAACCTCGGTGCAAATTGGAAGATGATCAAACAAAAGTTCCAACTATATCTAGAAGCCACCGACCTCGAGGCCGCATCGGACGCCAGGACGATCGCACTATTCCTCTCCAGAGCCGGGGACCACGCCATCCACATCTACAACTCCCTTACATTCGCTGAAGTCGAAGACAAGACAAAATTTAAAACAGTCCTACTGAAGTTCGACAGCCACTGCGACACTGATACGGATGAACCTTTTCAATCCTTTCTGACCCATCTCCGCATCCTCGCGCAGTCATGTAACTATGACTCGACCACTGATTCCATGATCCGGACAGATCTTTTTCGGGGTCCACTCCGATTCCCTTCGACAGCAGCTCCTGAAAGGTAAGCAGCTCACTCTCATCATCCCCATTGAAACGTGCGTTCTCCACGAACATGCTAACAATCGGCAGAAACGGCAAAGCTAACCTCCCACGAGGTGGAACGGGTGCAGGCCATCGCACAAATGCAGGGCCTAAGTATCGACGAGAGTGGCCATTCCGCGCACTTTTCCCGGGCCCCTGCGCATGCGCGCCACGACCGAGGGGACGGCGAGACCGACGACCAGACTGCGCAGGTGCGTACGTCGTTCGACCGCACTGCGCATGCGCGATGGTGCACGGAACGCGCTGACGTTAGCGTCATGACGTGTCTGAATTGTGGCTCCGCAAATCACGACGGTGTCTACAGTGTGGCAAGCTTGGCCACTACGCAGCCCTTTGCAGATCTGCTCCACTGCCCAGCATCCAGTGATCCCAGCCATGGCTCAGAAGCTTCCGTTCCATACAGCAGGCCATGCCAGACTCCGACCCCGACAGCCCAACAGATCCTGATGCTGCGTGCCTCAAATCTCCATACCGAGTGGGCATCATTACGAAGCATGCGCTGCCTTTCTCCAAGACAGCGAAGCATCTCTCGATCCTCAGCGTGGATCCCGACAATGAATGGTGTGCTGTCCTCACAGTCAACAACGCTTGCATCCGGTTCAAACTGGACACCGGCGCATCGGCGAACCTCATCTCCAAATCCGATCTCGACACCATCCGCGTCTGACCAAGCATTCTTTCACCGGCCTGCCAGCTCCTTGACTACAATGGCAATGCCATAGCTGCCAGTGGCTCATGCCAACTCGGAGTTTCCAATAAGTCATTTAAAGCGACACTGCGATTTGAGATTGTGAGACCTGGCAGAGCATCCCTGCTCGGTGCTCGGGCCTGCAAACTCCTGAACTTGGTTCAGCGAGTCCACACCATGTCACCCTCAAAGGCGACGGCCTCACCTGATGAGAACTTCCAGGCTGAAATTGATGACATCATCACGCAGTACCACAGCGTGTTCGACGGAATGGGCACACTCCCATACCGAAACAAAATCCTGCTCAAACCAAACGCCACCCCTGTGATCCACGCACCACGTCGGGTGCCGGCACCCCTCAAGGACTGCCTCAAGCAGCAGTTACAGGACCTCCAGGACCAGGGCATCATATCAAAGGTCACAGAACCCACGGACTGGGTCAGCTCCATGGTCTGCGTCAAGAAGCCGTCAGGGGAGCTTCGAATCTGCATTGACCCCAAGGATTTAAACCGCAACATCATGAGGGAACATTACCCGATACCAAAACGAGAGGAGTTGACCAGCGAGATTGCTCATGCCAAACTCTTTACGAAGCTGGACGCCTCCAAGGGGTTCTGGCAAATACAGCTGGACGCATCCAGTCGCAAGCTGTGCACATTCAATACCCCGTTCGGTCGCTACTGCGACAACTGGATGCCTTTTAGCATCATCTCTGCCTCAGAGGTGTTTCACCGCATCATGGAATAGATGATGGAGGGTATCGATGGGGTGCGCGTGTGTGTTGACGATGTCATAATCTGGTCCACAACTCCTCAAGAACACATCGATCGCCTCAAGCAGGTATTCCACAGAATCCATGAGCATGGCCTCCGACATAACAGAGCCAAGTGCTTGCTTGGTCAATCAGAAATCAAATTCCTTGGTGACCACATCTCGCAGCAAGGCGTGCGGCCAGATGCTGACAAGTCTCGGCGATCAACACCATGAAGACCTCAGAGGACAAGAAGGCGGTCCTCCGCTTTCTAGGGATGGTCAACTTCCTCGAGAAGTTCATTCCCAACATGGCGTCACACACCACAGCCCTCCGCCATCTCGTCAAAAAGTCGACGGAATTCCAGTGGCTGCCCGCTCATGAGAACGAATGGCGTGAACTGAGGGCAAAACTCACCACAGCCCCGATTCTGGCGTTCTTCGACCGTACCAAAGAGACCAAAATAGCCACTGACGCGAGCCAGGACGGTATTGGGGCGGTGCTCCTCCAACAGGATGACTCCTCCTCATGGGCCCCAGTTGCGTATGCCTCCAGAGCCATGACGCCCACTGAGCAACGGTACGTTCAGATTGAGAAGGAATGCCTGGGCCTCCTAACGGGAATCGCCAAATTTCACGACTATGTGTATGGCCTCCCAAAATTCACGGTTGAGACGGATCACAGGCCACTAGTCCACATAATCCAGAAGGATTTGAATGACATGATGCCTCGGTGACAACAAATTCTTCTCAAGCTACGCCGCTATGACTTTGAACTTGTCTACATGCCAGGCAAAGAACTCATTGTTGCAGATGCCCTTTCCAGGTCTATCACCACACCGTGTGAACAAACTGACTTTGTCTGCCAAATCGATGCGCAGGTGCAATTGTGTGCCTCCAACCTTCGGGCCTCTGATGAGAGGGTCATCCAAATTCGTGAGGAAATGGCCAAGGATCCTCTGCTACAGCGTGTGATGCAGCACCTCACGAAAGGCTGGCAGAAGGGACAGTGTCCCCAGTTTTACAACGTCAAGGACAGTGGTGGATGGCATCCTCATGCAGCTCGATAGGATTGTGATTCCGCAGAGCATGCGAGTGATGGTGCTCGGCCAACTCCATGAGGGTCACCTGGGGGTCGAGAAATGTCGACGAAGAGCTCGAGAGGCAGTCTATTGGCGGGCATCAACCAGGACGTTGCCAACACGGTCCTCAACTGCCCCACATGTCAGAAATTTCAGCCAGCTCAACCCAAAGAAACTCTCAGCAACATGAGATAGTGACCTCCCCATGGTCCAAAGTCGGTGCCGACCTTTTCCACGCCAAGGGGCGTGACTATGTCCTCCTGGTCGACTACTTCTCCAGTTACCCTGAAGTGGTAAAACTGTCCGACCTCACATCGAAGACGGTGATTAAAGCATGCAAAGAAATGTTTGCCAGGCATGGGATACCGCTCACGGTGATGAGTGACAATGGTCCCTGTTTTTACAGCCAAGAATGGTCTGATTTTGCCCGCCTATACAACTTTCATCACATAACCTCCAGCCCCCACTACCCGCAGTCAAACGGGAAGGCCGAAAAAGTGGTCCATATCATCAAGAGATTACTATGCAAGGCTGCAGACTCAGGCTCCGACTTCAACCTGGCGCTGCTGGCATACAGAGCATCCCCGCTGTCCACTGGGTTGTCTCCCGCGCAGATGCTCATGAATCGCACTCTGCGAACCACGATTCCAGCCATTCATGTTCCAGACCTTGACCGCCTCACGGTCATACAAAAGATGCAGCAGTCTCGGGCCCAACGAAATCAGCATACGACGCTCATGCCACGGATCTCCCTGAGCTGGTCCCAACTGATCGTGTTCGTGTGCAGTTCCCTGACGGCGGCTGGTCCGCCACAGCTGTGGTGGTCTAGCAAGTGGCCCCGAGATCGTTCCTCGTCCGCATGGCTGATGGCTCCTTCCTACGACGCAACAGACGGGCGCTGCACAGAGTTCCACGCCCGCCACCTAACCATGTTGTCCCGCCGCACACAATGCTTCCTCCGGACGTGCCCTACCGCGAGGCCACCGATCTACCAGCAATCCTGCCAACCTCTGCGACCACCGCATTGGCGGCGGTCCCGCCTATCCAAGTGCAGGCGGCCCCTGATCCACCCTTGAGGCGGTCAACCAGAATTTGTCGCCCGCCGCAGAGATGAAACTTATAGAGTGAACACAACTGTGTTATCTTATCGTTTTGACCTCTGTAAATATCGTTGTTACCATTTCATCTGCCCTATATCTGCACTAGCGACACCTTCCTGTGTACATATGGTCATTTTAGCACATTCTGTATATAGTCACGCACATATACACATCCACACGCACATGCACCTTAATATTTATTATCTCAACACACACAATACAGTCCAAAAAAAAAAGGGGGGTGAGATGTCATAATATACATCTATATTTACAATGGAGTGCAGACAGGCAGTGATTGACACACAGGATGACCAGTAAGCACACAGAACAGAGCAGCCAATCACCAGACAGGACACAACCACTATAAAGCCAGAGGGCACCAGGGGCGAGATTCTCCGACCCCCCGCCGGGGCGGAGAATCGGCAGGGGCTGGCGTGAATCCCGCCCCCGCCGGTTGCCGAAGTCTCCGGCACCGGATATTCGGCGGGGGCGGGAATCGCGCCGGTTGGCGGGCCCCCCCGCTCGATTCTCCGGCCCGGATGGGCCGAAGTCCCGCCGCTAAAATGCCTGTCCCGCCTACCTTACCGGCGGGACAAGGCGGCGCGGGCGGGCTCCGGGGTCCTGGGGGGGTCGCGGGGCGATCTGGCCCCTGGGGGGTGCCCCCACATTGGCCTGGCCCGCAATCGGGGCCCACCGATCCGCGGGCGGGCCTGTGCCGTGGGGGCACCCTTTCCCTTCCGCCTCCGCCACGGTCTCCACCATGGCGGAGGCAGACGAGACTCCCTCCACTGCGCATGCGCGGGAATGCCGTCAGCGGCCGCTGACGCTCCCGCGCATGCGCCGCCCGGAGATGTCATTTCCGCGCCAGCTGGCGAGGCACCAAAGGCCTTTTCCGCCAGCTGGCGGGGCAGAAATTCGTCGGCTCCGACCTAGCCCCTTAAGGTTGGGGCTCGGCCCCCAAAGATGCAGAGCATTCCGCACCTTTGGGGCGGCGCAATGCCCGTCTGATTTGCGCCGTTTTGGGCGCCAGTCGGCGGACATCGCGCCGTTTCCGGAGAATTTTGCCCCAGTTTTCCCGCTCTCTCAGGACCCAGCCTCTGAGACAGTCAGAGTTAGTGAGCTGGCCAGTGCAAACACCATGTGGTAGCTAGTAAGTCTGGTTAGGCTAGTATCAGGTCTCCAGTCAAGTCAGCATAGTGTCAACCCACAGTTGAACATGTATAATAGTTTAGATGTTAAATAAAATCGTGTTGCATCTTATCAAGTGTTGGAGGTCTGTCTCTCGCTACACTGCATCAAGTGCAGTCCACATCGACCCAGCCTACCCAACACATCAGGGATTAGCTTGAATTTAGTCACCTTCAAATGAAAAAAGGCAGCCACAGTCACAGAATAGCCAAGGCCTCTTTCATACTGTACTCTGGAAGAACAGGCAGAGAACGTTTGTTCACAGCAGAACAACGGCGCAGTAAAGCAATATAGCTTCTGAGGTCACAGAAACTATAAATTCACTGAAAAGCATGATGTCAATTGGAAATCTGAAGTGTTTAGAAATAGTCAGAAGTTCGAAGTGTATCCTTAAAGTGACAGCTGAATTAACTTTTTTCACATGGCGCCTTTTGGAAACCAACAGGCTGGAGTCAGTTAATCATTTATGTCAAAGCATTTGACATCAGTTGCAAAAATATTAGTAAAATATCAAAGTTAACATGTAACATTTTCCGCACAGTTGCACCAACAAGAAACTCAAAGCAGAACTTAATAACAAAGCTGCTTTTCTTCAGGTCTTTCGTGCCATGCACTTTGCACTCATCTTGTCCTCAGATGCAGCCTCACAATAAAGGTGAATGCAACAGAAAGCATGTTAAGCCAATCAATCATCAAATTACGAGTGACAGAAAACACAGTATCAGGATTCCCACCTGATGATCCTCCCCAGTGTTGACACCACTGTAATCGGTGGGATTGACTCATTTGCATGATCTCCTTGTGATTCAGGAGAGTAACTTCCATGTAATGAGGAAGTGGTGCCCGGGGTGGTGGTGCTTGGAAATAGCTGAAGATTGCAGTAATGATAACAAATGGGGATTGATGTGGCAGCATCTGTGGAAAAGAAACGGAGTTTAAAGTTAGGTCTATGGCCTTTCACCAGAACTCAGTGTTCTGGATTAGATTTAAAGGGGGTCTCACCTTCCCCCCCACCCGACCCCACCATGTTGCTTCTTTGAGCGAAGCCTGCCAAATTCCGGGCACTTAACTGGACAGCGGCGGGCCGTCCCCAGGATGAGGGAATCCAGGAGCAGAGGTTCCGCCACTTCGGCCAATTGTTGCCCATTCATTGGGGCCGCCCTGGTTCAAGCTTCCTCCATGCCACCACACTCTTCCAAGCCACCCAGCCATTGGAGTGCCCTCTTCTCAGGGCTGCAGTCTTGACCAGTGGCCTCTGCTAGATCTGGCACTGCGTAAGCTGCTGGAATGCCGGCCTGCTGATTGGACCGGCTGCTCGTGTGGTGGGACACTGCTCTTAATTCGATGCAACCCTGGGTCTCCGAAGCGGGATCATCTCCCACTTACAGCCCCAAGTGGCAAAACATTTGCCCTCACAAAAAAATTCATCTAATTATTTCATTCATGCTTCGGTCCCTCTTTGGTGAAGCAGATAGTCCAAAGCTTCCAATCTCCTTTTGGATTCTTCAAAATCTATCTTTTGGGATCTTCGCATCCTTTGTGGCAGATTTTATTGATTGGATTAATTGTGCTGGGTGCCCCATTCGATTACCAGTTAAAATGTCATTGGATTGTACTGATAGACTAGCATCCAGATTTGCATGTATTAATGAGTCAGGCTATGCAACCCAACAAAAAACGCTCCGTTTAAAATTGATGGGGAGTATGTGAACAAGATTAAAAGGGTGCATTATTGGAAACAATTCTAACTGTGCGGTTGCCCTGTTTCCGATGGGCAAAATGCTTTATAATCAGCGTCATTGTTATCTTTTACTCTCAATCCCAAGTCTCTTGTTACCCAGTTTGTACATTTTCGATATCTCTCAAACAAACGTTGCAAAATCTGAGAGGAAAAATTCACAGAACCAAGTCAAAATTAAGTTAGGAAAGAAATAGCACTGTGATACAGAAATCAGGGACAATGAGAATGGTGATTTACACAGATTATATGAACTCACAGAGAGGCAAAGTCTAGAGTTATTTAGAGCCAGTAAACAATGTCTGGGCAGTGTTTGCTAAGGGCACATGCAAGGCACAAATGAAACATTCCACACTTGTCCCAACCACAGAAGCTGACAAAAATAAACATGACTGACGCAAAGCAAAGTGCTCGACTTCAACAACAGGATTTACAAATACATTTTGCTTGACTTCAATTATTTCCATAACCTAATACCTGGTGTGTGGAGAGGGAGTGGTGGAAAGCTCGAAGGGCTGGAAAGTGCACATTTGAAACCATTTCCCAACATCAATCATCCAGATTGAGAGGCTGGACAGGTTGTTGGGGGGGGGGGGGGGGGCGGTGGTAAACCAGCAGTGCTAGTCTGCAGCAGAGATTTGGACATCAGGAAGGTCAGAGTAGGTGGGTCATGGGGCTATTGAACATTGGTGAGGGCTGGATTCCGGGGCTGGTCCAATTGAAGGGGACGGGGATTGTACCACAGGGGTCCGATTGCAGAGCAGTACCAGGCATTTCCTGACTTAAATATGAGGAGCCAAAGTGCACACGATATTCCAGCTGTGGTCTCAACAAAGCCCGGTACAATTTCAGCATGATGTCCTTATGTTTGTACTTCAGTCTCCTTGCAATAAAGGCCAACATGCCATTTGTTTGCTGTACCTGCACGCTAACCTTTGTTTTCCCTGGACAAGCACATGCAGGTCTCTCTGAACATCAACCTTTATAATTTTCACACCTTTTAAAACATATTAAGCTTTTCTATTCTTGAAATCAAAGTGATTAACCTCACACTTCCCCACATTGTGCTTCATCTGCCGCCTTGTTACCAATGCAATTAACCTGCCTTTATCTCTTTGCAGTCTCTTTGTATCCTCCTCACAGCTAACGTTCCTGTCTAGCTTTGTATCATCAGCAAAGTGAGTATATTACTCTCTATCTCTTCATCTCAGTCATTAATGCTCCAGCACTGACCCTTGTGGCACTCCAAAAGTCTCAAATTGTCAACTTGAAAATTTCCCATTTATCCCTACTATATGCATCCTGTCCATTATCTAACCTTCTATCCATGCTGTTCTCCCGAAATTCATGAGCCTTTATCTTGTGTTTCAACCTTTTGTGTGGCACTTTATTGAATGTGTTTTGAAAATCCAAGTATATCACATCTGCTGGTTCCTCTTTCTCTATCCTGGAATCAGAGAATTTACAGTGCAGAAGGAGGCCATTCGGCCCATCTTGTCTTCACCGGCTTTTGGAAAGAGCACCCTACCTAAGCCCACAGCTCCGCCCCATCCCCGTAACCCAGTAACCCCACGTCATCTTTTTGGACACTAACGGCAATTTAGCATGGCCAATCCACTTAACCTGCACATCTTTGGACTGTGGGAGGAAACCGGAGCACCGGAGAATGTGCAGACTCCACACAGACAGTGACCCAAGCCGGGAATCAAACCTGGGACCCTGGAGCTGTGAAGCAACTGTGCCAACCACTGTGCCAGCTTGTTCCCCCAAGATATATCCTACTAGATATAACCTCAAAATTGTCTAAGAACTTTTTCAAACAAGATTTCCCTTTCTTAACACCATGTTGACTTGTTCTATTTATACCATGCCTTTCTAAGTACATCAGCAAGACTGTCTTAATAATAGTTTCCAGCAGTTTCCCGATGACTGATGTCAGGTTAACTGGTCTGCAATTCTTTATTTTCTCTCTCCCTCCTTTCTTAAAAAGCGGTGTAACATTTGCTAACCTCCAGTCTAATGGATTTATTCCATTAAATCATAAAATTGTTCAATCAAAAAGTCGCCAAATTAGCAAATCATTACCATTGCATCAACTGCTCCTGCAGCAATCTCTTTTAGAACTCTAGGTTGTGGCCATTTGAGGATTTGTCTGATTTTAGTCCCTTGTATTTCTCCAGCACCTGTGAAAGCAGAATCTGTTTTTATATTGCTAACTGGTTTACTCTCATATTCAATTTTTTCTCTTTTCGTCAACTTTTTGGTGGTCCTTTGTTGGTTTCTAAAATACTCCCACTCCTCAGACTTACTATCATTGTATACAAAGTTATATAACTTCTTTTAAGCTAATACTATCCTTCAACCTCTTAATAAGCGACAGATGGATCTTTCTTGTTGAGTTTTTGTTTTTCAGTGGAAAGTATTTTTTGTTGAACATTTTGAATTGTTTCTTTAAGTGTTTCCCACTGTTTATTTACAGTCATAACTTTTAGCCTATTTACCCAATCAGCCCCAGATAATTTCCCCCTCATATTTTTGTAATTGTCTGTCCTTCAGTATGATTCTTGTTTGTATTTGTCACTTTCAAACTTAATGGGAAATTCAATTGTATTAGGATCACTATTTCCCAATGGATCTTTTATGAAGATATTACCAAGTAATTCTGTCTTATTGACCAATATTATATATAAAATAGTTGTAACCCTAACTGGTTCAACAATGTATTGCACCAGGAAAGTGTTATGGAAGCATTCAACAAACTCACCTTCCAGTCCACAGAATATTTACAGTGCACAATGAGGCCATTAAGTCCATTGAGTCTATACTGGTTCCCTGAAAGAGCATCCTACTTAGTCCCACTCCCCTGCCTTATCCCCGTAATCTTGCGTATTCTTTCTTTTCAGATAGTAATCCAATTCCCTTTTCAAACTTTCAATCAAACCTGCCTCCACCAACTCCAATCACACTCTGGGTGAGAACATTTTATCTCACACCACTTTTTTCCCATTTGCCAATTATTTTGAATCTTGATGCTCTCATGAGTGGGGACATTTTCTCACTATTTACCATGCCCATACCCCTCAGGATTTTGAATATTTCTTCGCAAGTCTCCCCACGGCCCTTTTTTCTCCAAGGAAAACAGTCCCAACCTCTCCTTGAGTAACCTTTTAACAGCAGGACTTCCCTTTCTCCTTTTCCATTCTGTCTGTCTATTCAAACCATTGTGTGCCCTCAAGTATTTAGCTCTACACCTTGGTCACCTTGTAACCATATCTCTTTATTGGTGATTAGATCTGAACCATTTATCTCTATATCTGAATTAGTTCATCTATCTTATTATGGATCCTGCATGCATTCAGATAAAATGACTTCAGTTTTATTTTTTAAGCACTATTCCACCTTACTCTCCGATGCAGTATTATCATAAATCTCTCGTCCCTTCCCATCCCACTCAAGTTGTCTTTACCCACATTTATATACATTTCGTTGACCTCAACGTTTGTCATTGGATTTCTAAATCTTGTTTCACCAAAATCCTCTCACTGCCACCCTTCCTCCCCCTATTTAATTTAAAGCTTTCTCTCCAGCCCCAGTTATATGGACCCAGTGCAGTTCAGGTTAAGATTGTCCCAATGGTACAGCTCCCTCTTTCCCCAGTGCTGGTGCCAGTGCCCCATGAATCAAAACCCATTTCTCCAACACCAATCTTATGAGTCACGCATTCAACTCTGTGGTCTTACTTTCCCTATGCCAATTTCCTCATGTCTCAGGTGGTGATCTGGAGATGATCAACTTCTGCTTGCCACTTTAGCTCATGATTACTCGTACTCCCTCAGCAGAACCTTTTTCTTAGGCCTACCTATGTTGTTGATACCGCAAGAACTGAATCTTTCCCCTCCCAATCCAGCTCGCTGGAGATGTCTTTAACCCTCCTACCAGGCAGGCAATACATCTCTTAGGAGTTAAACTCTGAGCTATAACGAACAGTATCTATCCCCCTAACTATATCCCCTGAACTACATTCCCTTTTACCACCCTCACTTGAATGGCTTCCTGCACCATAGTAGTATACTTTGGATACTTGTGGGGGGGGGGGACTTACCAGGGGTAAGCCATGGGGTACGGGCCTCTGGCACGGAGTCTGTCCCTGTTGCTCAGAAGGGAAGGGGGGAGAGGATCAGAGCATTAGTAATTGGGGACTCTATAGTCAGGGGCACAGATAGGAGATTTTGTGGGAGCGTGAGAGACTCACGTTTGGTATGTTGCCTCCCAGGTGCAAGGGTACGTGATGTCTCGGATCGTGTTTTCCGGGTCCTTAAGGGGGAGGGGGAGCAGCCCCAAGTCGTGGTCCACATTGGCACTAACGACATAGGTAGGAAAGGGGATAAGGATGTCAGGCAGGCTTTCAGGGAGCTAGGATGGAAGCTCAGAACTAGAACAAACAGAGTTGTTATCTCTGGGTTGTTGCCTGTGCCACGTGATAGTGAGATGAGGAATAGGGAGAGAGAGCAATTAAACACGTGGCTACAGGGATGGTGCAGGCGGGAGGGATTCAGATTTCTGGATAACTGGGGCTCTTTCTGGGGAAGGTGGGACCTCTACAGACAGGATGGTCTACATCTGAACCTGCGGGGCACAAATATCCTGGGGGGGAGATTTGTTAGTGCTCTTTGGGGGGGTTTAAACTAATGCAGCAGGGGCATGGGAACCTGGATTGTAGTTTTAGGGTAAGGGAGAATGAGAGTATAGAGGTCAGGAGCTCAGATTTGACGTCGCAGGAGGGGGCCAGTGTTCAGGTAGGTGGTTTGAAGTGTGTCTACTTCAATGCCAGGAGTATACGAAATAAGGTAGGGGAACTGGCAGCATGGGTTGGTACCTGGGACTTCGATGTTGTGGCCATTTCGGAGACATGGATAGAGCAGGGACAGGAATGGATGTTGCAGGTTCCGGGGTTTATGTGTTTTAGTAAGCTCAGAGAAGGAGGCAAAAGAGGGGGAGGTGTGGCGCTGCTAGTCAAGAGCAGTATTACGGTGGCGGAGAGGATGCTAGATGGGGACTCATCTTCCGAGGTAGTATGGGCTGAGGTTAGAAACATGAAAGGAGAGGTCACACTGTTGGGAGTCTTCTATAGGCCTCCAAATAGTTCTAGGGATGTAGAGGAAAGGATGGCGAGGATGATCCTGGATAAGAGCGAAAGTAACAGGGTAGTTATTATGGGAGACTTTAACTTTCCAAATATTGACTGGAAAAGGTATAGTTTGAGTACATTAGATGGGTCATTTTTTGTACAGTGTGTGCAGGAGTGTTTCCTGACACAGTTTGTTGACAGGCCAACAAGAGGCGAGACCACATTGGATTTGGTTTTGGGTAATGAACCAGGCCAGGTGTTGGATTTGGAGGTAGGTGAGCACTTTGGGGACAGTGACCACAATTCGGTGACGTTTACGTTAAGGATGGAAAGGGATAAGTATACACCGCAGGGCAAGAGTTATAGCTGGGGGAAGGGAAATTATGATGCCATTAGACGTGACTTGGGGGGGATAAGGTGGAGAAGTAGGCTGCAAGTGTTGGACACACTGGATAAGTGGAGCTTGTTCAAGGATCAGCTACTGCGTGTTCTTGATAAGTATGTACCGGTCAGGCAGGGAGGAAGGTGCCGAGCGAGGGAACCGTGGTTTACCAAAGAAGTGGAATCTCTTGTTAAGAAGAAGAAGGAGGCCTATGTGAAGATGAGGTGTGAAGTTTCAGTTGGGGCGATGGATAGTTACAAGGTAGCGAGGAAGGATCTAAAGAGAGAGCTAAGACGAGCAAGGAGGGGACATGAGAAGTATTTGGCAGGAAGGATCAAGGAAAACCCAAAAGCTTTCTATAGGTATGTCAGGAATAAGCGAATGACTAGGGAAAGAGTAGGACCAGTCAAGGACAGGGATGGGAAGTTGTGTGTAGAGTCTGAAGAGATAGGCGAGATACTAAATGAATATTTTTCGTCAGTATTCACTCAGGAAAAAGATAATGTTGTGGAGGAGAATGCTGAGCTCCAGGTAAATAGATTAGATGGCATTGAGGTACGTAGGGAAGAGGTGTTGGCAATTCTGGACAGGCTGAAAATAGATAAGTCCCCGGGACCTGATGGGATTTATCCTAGGATTCTCTGGGAGGCCAGGGAAGAGATTGCTGGACCATTGGCTTTGATTTTTATGTCATCATTGGCTACAGGATTAGTGCCAGAGGACCGGAGGATAGCAAATGTGGTCCCTTTGTTCAAAAAGGGGAGCAGAGACAACCCCGGCAACTATAGACCGGTGAGCCTCACGTCTGTAGTGGGTAAAGTCTTGGAGGGGATTATAAGAGACAAGATTTATAATCATCTAGATAGGAATAATATGATCAGGGATAGTCAGCATGGCTTTGTGAAGGGTAGGTCATGCCTCACAAACCTTATCGAGTTCTTTGAGAAGGTGACTGAACAGGTAGACGAGGGTAGAGCAGTTGATGTGGTGTATATGGATTTCAGCAAAGCATTTGATAAGGTTCCCCACGGTAGGCTATTGCAGAAAATACGGAGGCTGGGGATTGAGGGTGATTTAGAGATGTGGATCAGAAATTGGCTAGCTGAAAAAAGACAGAGGGTGGTGGTTGATGGGAAATGTTCAGAATGGAGTTCAGTCACAAGTGGAGTACCACAAGGATCTGTTCTGGGGCCGTTGCTGTTTGTCATTTTTATCAATGACCTAGAGAAAGGCGCAGAAGGGTGGGTGAGTAAATTTGCAGACGATACTAAAGTCGGTGGTGTTGTCGATAGTGTGGAAGGAAGTAGCAGGTTACAGAGGGATATAGATAAGCTGCAGTGCTGGGCTGAGAGGTGGCAAATGGAGTTTAATGTAGAGAAGTGTGAGGTGATTCACTTTGGAAGGAATAACAGGAATGTGGAATATTTGGCTAATGGAAAAGTTCTTGAAAGTGTGGATGAGCAGAGGGATCTAGGTGTCCATGTACATAGATCCCTGAAAGTTGCCACCCAGGTTGATAGGGTGGTGAAGAAGGCCTATGGAGTGTTGGCCTTTATTGGTAGAGGGATTGAGTTCCGGAGTCAGGAGGTCATGTTGCAGCTGTACAGAACTCTGGTACGGCCGCATTTGGAGTATTGCGTACAGTTCTGGTCACCGCATTATAGGAAGGACGTGGAGGCTTTGGAACGGGTGCAGAGGAGATTTACCAGGATGTTGCCTGGTATGGAGGGAAAATCTTATGAGGAAAGGCTGATGGACTTGAGGTTGTTTTCGTTAGAGAGAAGAAGGTTAAGAGGAGACTTAATAGAGGCATACAAAATGATCAGAGGGTTAGATAGGGTGGACAGTGAGAGCCTTCTCCCGCGGATGGAAATGGCTAGCACGAGGGGACATAGCCTTAAACTGAGGGGTAATAGATATAGGACAGAGGTCAGAGGTAGGTTCTTTACGCAAAGAGTAGTGAGGCCGTGGAATGCCCTACCTGCTACAGTAGTGAACTCGCCAACATTGAGGGCATTTAAAAGTTTATTGGATAAACATATGGATGATAATGGTATAGTGTAGGTTAGATGGCTTTTGTTTCGGTGCAACATCGTGGGCCGAAGGGCCTGTACTGCGCTGTATTGTTCTATGTTCTATGTTCTAGTATGGCCAGTTTACTCATTGACCCTGAGCTCCCTGCTCTCATCCACACAAGCCGCATGTACTTCAAACCTGTTGGGCAATTGCAGGATCATAGGAGCAGGAGTAAAGTATTCATCCCATCGCACCTACTCTGCCATTCAGTTAGATCATGGCTAATCATCTACCGCAATGGTAGTTCTCCACACTATCTCCATATCCCTTGATGTCATTGCTCTCCAGAAACCTATCGATCTCAGTCTTGAACATAATAATAATAACCGTTTATTGCCACAAGTAGGCTTCAATGAAGTTGCTGTGAAAAGCCCCTCGTCGCCACATTCCGGCGCCTGTTCGGGGAGGCCGGTACGGGAATTGAACCTGCACTGCTGGCATTGTTCTGCATTACAAGCCAGCTGTTTAGCCCATTGTGCTAAACCAGTCCCAGATGGTCAAGATGCTCAATGGTCACACTTCCGCAGCCCTCTGGGGTAGAGAATCCCAAAGATTCTTCAACTCAGTCCTAAGCGGCTTCCCCCATGTCCTGAGACTATGTTCCCTGGTTGTAGAATGAGGCTTAGACTTTCTCAGCAATGCAGGTTCACTGATAAGAAGACACACATCCAAAACACAATGAGTTGAATTTTAAAGGAGGGGTGAATATTGCTTGCCTCCCAGCCTGTTGTGAGTCAAACAACTTTAAAAAGGGCTACCCGACAGGGATAACGTACTGCGGGCAGTCTTAGGAAGCTCATTGTTGATTTCTGCCCTTCAGGGAAAGATAATTGCACCCTCAAGAGCTGCTGGCCAATCTGAACAATCCCAACAGTGTTAGAACTCAGTAATGGCCGCAACTAGGAATGCAGGCAGTCCCAAAGATAAAAGCCGTGCAACTGGACTTAGAGGTAAGTCCACGGTTCTTGGCCGGGTGGAGGGACGAGGGGTGTTGGGTTTTAAGGAGGCCAGGGTGTAGTCATAAAGGGAGCATAACATTTTGTGGGGTGGGGGGGAAGAGGGGGTGGGGGATGTGTCCCCGATGAGCATAGTACACTTCCCAAAGAAGGTAACCCCTTTCTCCTCACTTTTTCACCTGAAGTAGCAGGCTGGCCTCCTTCGTTTCACCTTCCCCAGTCGCACGTTTTATTCTGGATGGGGCAGAAACAGGCCCTTACGTGGTCAGTTAACGACCTCAATAAGTCTAAGGGCAGATGGGCAGGCTGATGACTTGCCCGCCACCACAATATGGGTGACACTCAGGGGTAGACAGGAAGGGGGGCTCGATACTTGTCCTATTTTATACGCCTTCCACCCTGCCACCGCCGCCTATATATACACTGTAAGAAGTAATACAACACCGGGTTAAAGTCCAACAGGTTTGTTTCAAATCACTAGCTTTCAGAGCACTGCTCCTTCCTCAGGTGAATGAAGAGGTATGTTCCAGAAACATATATATAAACAAAGTCAAAGATGAAAGACAATGCTTTGAATGCGAGCATTTGCAGGTAATTAAGTCTTTACAGATCCAGAGAGAGGGGTAACCCCAGGTTAAAGAGAGTGAATTGTCTCAAGCCAGGACAGTCCTGAGGAAGGTGCAGTGCTCTGAAAGCTAGTGATTTGAAACAAACCTGTTGGACTTTAACCTGGTGTTGTAAGACTTCTTACTGTGCTCACCCCAGTCCAACGCCGGCATCTCCACATCATATATATACAGTGATTGGGGGGGTTGTAAAATTCACCCAAACTTATCTATTTCTTACACTGGAATGAAGGATGATATAATTTGGGAATTGATAACTAAACCACATGCAGATAGAACACCAGAGTCATAAAACAAACGAAGGAAAAATGTTGACCAAGCATGACAGTTGAGTGAGGTTCCTTTTGAAAATGAAATGAAAATCACTTATTGTCACAAGTAGGCTTCAAATGAAGTTACTGTGAAAAGCCCCTAGTCGCCACATTCCGGCGCCTGTTCGGGGAGGCTGGTACGGGAATTGAAACGTGCTGCTGGCCTGCCTTGGTCTGCTTTCAAAGCCAGCAATTTAGCCCAGTGTTAAACCAGCCCCATCACTTTTCCTGGGCCATTTGAGGCCCATGATTTACACAAAATTGGACAGTAACATAAATGCCCTTAGAATTGCAATGCCTTTCACTCAAACCAAATCTGGAGCATTTAAAGGAGGGATTTTGTTACAGATAAGCAACTACCCCGATTATAAGAGAAAAAGAGCAGGATTCTCCGTTTGGGAAACTAGCGTTGCCGCCGGTATTGAATTGAGAGTGGTACACATTTCCGTTGGTGGCTCTATTCAGGGAGCAAATCTGAACATGCTAATGGGCCAGGACTGTTGGCATGGAATCATCCATTCTAACCACTGTGGCTAGAGTTAGCACTAAGAAGCCTGGCAGCTGGAGCTGTTTTTAAACACTCCACTTACCACACACTCACTGCAGCCACAAAGATGGTTCACTGCAGACCTGCCTCCTGAGGTCGAGAGTCCGAGATGGACCCATGGCGCCATGCTAGGAGCCTGTAAGTAGCACCAAAGGGGTGGGTTTAAAAGACAGACTTCTCCCCATGTCTGCATGGGTCCCGCTCCCACAACCCAAAAAGATGTGCAGGGAAGGTGGATTGGCCAAATTGACCAATAATTGAAAAAAAAAGAATTGGGTACTCTAAATTAAAAAGAAAAGACAGATTTCAGCAATGGTGGTTTGAGCCAGGCCACCCAGATCCTGAGGGGGTCACTCAGAATCCATGGACTTGGCACCAAGTCACTCCCCACTACTGTTCCTGGCCCGGCCAGCCACCCACAGCAATCCCGGCAAATTTCAAGGGTTTTTCCAATTTTTTAAAGCTTTTTTTAAGCCTCTGAAACCATGGGCACCAGGTCCCGCTCGTCAATAATTACACTAATTTGTGCCCGCAAGACGCCTGCCTAAGAGGGGAGGAGCATCACCGAAGGGCGGAACACACTCTGCCCAACACACTAAGTAGATTTAAATGCAACAAATATTGGTTTTACATGGCCCCGCGGGTGCAGGGTGCACACATCGATTTCACTGCCAGTAAGGGACAGTGCCAGGCACAAACCTCGGTTTCCACCCAATTCTCCGCCCAATCACGATTCAAGTTTCCGGCATCATGAATCGGAGAATCCAGCCCTAATTATACAGCCTCAAAAAATACTATAATTCATCCGGGACAAATTGGATAAGGTAGATTTGTTTAACCACATCAGAAAAATCTCACTTACTCGGGGATTAAGGTAACCTTACTTTAATATTTGATGGGTATCCTACACAAAATATTTTTATTGTAATATGTAAAGGTCAAAACTGGATTCTCTGTTAGAAATAAGACTTTCATTTCTCTTTTTCCTGAACATATCTAATGTTGCAACTTGTTGCTTTCACCCAGACATTGTATTGCATGGTCAATTCTTTATTAAACATCTTATATTTTAGAACTTAGATTATCGCACATCTTCTAACTCGAAGACCTGCCCCCATACTCCCTACGGTGGGGGTACATTATTGAGGAGCTTAACCCTGACAATACCCATGAAAAGTTATTGAAAAGGCTACCTGGTGGGAGGTAATAATCTCAGCTGGTCCTGTTCCTTTGGGAAGAGATTGCTGAATTGTTTTGAACCATGTTGCTAACTTTTGGTTGGTTCAATTGCTCTGTTTTATAACCTTTGCTCTTGAGTCGCCAGGTATCTTTATGATACCGCCACGAGATTCAAGTCCGAGTAATGATCAATAACTCAATAAACTGATTAGTAAGATTCAAATCAAAGCACATTTATTATACACAGTAATCGCTACTCATGCACAAATTCTACTTCTAAGCTACTTCTACAACTAACAGGCCTATACTTAGCTTCGGACTGGCCCACCAGGTCAGGGGAACAAATGGCCTTTCGTTCGGGTTCTGAGTCTGCGGGATTCGAAGTTGGTACGGATTGGTAGCTAGGGGCGCCTATCTCGTAGCGAGCATTGACTTAAGACTTACTGGATCTCGGCGGCAGCTGAACCGGTCACTGTCAAGGGTTGGTTCGCGTTGCTGAGTGACCCGGTCAAGAAGAACAATTTGAACTTGGGGGCTTAACTTTATAGTCGCCAGGGGCTTCCCGCCTTTTGGGGCAGACCCTTTACCTGGTTCCAAGTGATTGGACTTCATTCCAATATTATTCCAATAAATAATTAGTTTTCAAGTTTAGAAATATCACTAAACTGTTTTCTGTAGTCATATTAAGTCGTGTAACTAGTTGAGCTACCGATTTAATGCAATACTTATGTCGTCCCAGTAGCGGTTTTAACTACTGCCCCCATTGAGAGGGATATAATCTTAAATTTACTAAACAATCACCTACCTGCTCACCTGGCTAATGTCTTTGAACACTCACCAGCTCCTGGAAGTTGAAAAAAGCATAAATAACAGCATCACCTTCCCCCTCTGCACCTAACAATCAAGATCACCAAATTCCCAAGTTAACATTTGTTCCTCACCACACTCAGCCCTAATTTCCGACACTCTGTTCTCCCTCTCTGTGAGGCATCAAGGACTCCTAGTAAAATTGAAGTCAATGGCAATCAGGGAGAAAATATTCCACTGGTTGGAATCATGACAGGCCCAAAGGAAGAGAGATGTGTGAGTTACAGAGCAATCGCCTCAGATCCAGAAAATCACTGCAGGAGTTGCTCAGGGTCTTAGGTCCAACTGTCCTCAACTGCTTAATCAATGACATCCCCTCTATCATAAGATCAGAAGTGGATATTTGCAGATGACTGCACAATGTTGAGTACTTTTTGCTACTCCTTTGATATTTAAGTAATTCTGTGCCCGTATGCAGCAAGACTTGGAAAACATTCAGACTTTGGCTATCAAGTGGAAGGTAACATTTGTGCCACATCTAACCATCTCCCTTTATTTCAACAACATTACCATTGTTGAATTTCTCCACTATCAATCCTTGGGGGCTACCTGTTACGGGCCAGGCTTTAGAGAACCCCAAAGTGTATCAGGGGGTTCACCTGACCCATAACTTTTAATAGATTGTGGTTATGGGGAGCAGAAGGGCCCACTTTACAGGTGTGATGCAACAGAGATCTAAATTACTTTTACAACAAAACCATGTTTATTTATGAATCCAGTTAACACTTTATAAACCCACAGTAAACATCTTAACAACAATCAACACCAATAATTCCCACAGATACAGTATTCTATAAGTAACCCTTCATAACTTTCCGAACAACATCCATAAGTTCTAAAGACCCTTTTTACAGAAAGACATCAGGTTTAAATTCTCTACAGAAACCGGTATTAATTTGAAATCCTCAAATGATCTGGAGAAGGTCTTTAGATTGCAGAGAGAGATCCTTATACAGCTGTTTGCTTTGCCAGCAGCTATCCAGCTCCAAAAACAAAACTAAAACACACTGTAGCTGCCTGCTCAAAAACGAAAGTGAAAGACAGCCAGCCCAGCTCCACCCACACTCTGACATCACTGCAGCTATTTGATAAACACGCATTTCTTAAAGGTACATCCACTACAGCTATTTGATAAACACACATTTCTTAAAGGTACTCTCACATGACACTACCATTGGCCATAATCTGAACTGGACCATCCACATAAATACTATGGATACAGAGCAAGTCGGTAGCTGGGAATTCTGCAGAAAGTAACTGATCTCCTGACTCTCCAAAGCCTGTCCACCATCTACAAAACACAATTCAGGAGTGTAAAGGAATACTCTCCACTTGCCTGGATAAGCTCAGCTCCAACAACATACAAGAAGCTCGGCACCTTCCAGGACAATGCAGCCAGCTTTACCCGTATCCCATCCACCACCTTATACGTTCACTCCCTCTAACACCACACACAGTAGGAGCTGTGTACAGCATATATAAAATACATTGCAGCAACTCACCAAGGCTTCTTTAACAGCAAACCTATGACCTCTATCACCTGGAAGGACAAGGGCAACAAATGCATGGTGACACCATCTCACATGCAAGTTCCTCTCCAGGTCGCACAGTGTCCTGGCTTGTCGCTGGGTCAAAATCCCGGAACTCCCTTCCGAGCAGCATTGTTGGGTGTACTTACAGTACAAGGACTTTTCTTGCTTTGTTCCTTCATTGGATGAAGACATGATGGGCATTCTTCTGCACCGTAACATGTCGGCATTGCTGGCAAGGTCAGCATTTGTTGTCCATACCTTGAAATGAACATTTTGGAGAGAAATTAAGAGTAAACCACATTGCTGTGGGTCTGGAGTCACATGTGTGGCAGTTGCCCCTCAAGGAGACTGGAAAGCATACCCAGCTGAGTTTGCTTGCTGCCTTGTAGTGGGTGGGGTGGGAGGGAGGCAGGTGGCCCTTGTTGTCAGATATTCAGTGCCTTATTGAGGGACCCAGATTGGGAAGGGGGCGGGCTCCCTTAAAAGCTAACCCCTGCCTTTGCTGCCAATCGCCATGCCTCCTAACACTATGAACTGTTCCCATGGCCTCCATCCTGCCCTCACTCATCTGTGGCATATGTCCCTTGGTGATCCATCCCCTTGGTGATCCTGGGCCTCTTGCCAGCAGCTACCATTGCTCCCCTCGGATCCTGATCACAGGGAAGGACAAAGCATCTGAGTGGCAATTAATATGGCAGCCTTACCCCAATGAACACGGACCTCTGGTCAACTTTCCAACTAGCTAGCAGGAACCCCATTGCCTGGATTCGATGGCAACCATATAATCTGGTGTCAAATTCTACTGCTGTTAGAAAAATCATAAACCTATTTTCAAAATTATCAGTTGTGTCATTGGTACATTTGTATTTTGCTCTTGTATTTACAATTCAATTGGATCACTCCAGTCAGAGAGTTTAAGGACACCAGAAACTTTAATTCCATACAGGCAGATAACTGTTACCAACTGTGAACCAGATTCAATCATACTTTATCTGGGCAGCTTATCCACACATAGCCTTGGCTATTAAATCAATCACATTCGATGTTCAGCGAAAGGATTGATAAGTACCAGTCCCAGTGTCATGTTTAATAGTCAGCGATTCAATTTCTCGGCAGATTATGTTTTCTCGTGTTTTTTTTCAGAGTTAGTGCGTAGTCTGGACCTTCTCTTGTTCAATATTTCAACTTTTTTCCTTTCCTCTCCCAAAGGGTATTGACTCATGCTGCGGATAAGAGCACCGAGTGCCAGCAATTCTCCAGGCATTCGCCATGCTTCATATCCGTGAGTGGCGGCAGGCCTTTTGACTGAGGGGTAGGACTGCACTGTAGCAAAGCTCAGCGTTGCTTCCCTTAAATGTGGACAGGCACATTGATTCCGTTTCGGGTCACTAGACTGAAACCAAGAGCGGGAAGGTTAATTCTGCCCCTGTTATAACACAGAAACTCTGGAGCAGATATTAAAGGCACGCATCTGGCATAGTGGGGGTGGTAAATGGAGTCAGGCACTTACCTCCCCATTGCTACATAAGAATGTAAGAACCAGGATTGGGAGTAAGACAGATGGCCTCTCGAGGCTGCTGCGCCATTTACTAAGACCATGGCTGATCCCCAACCTTGGCTGATCCACTTTCCCAGCCGATTCTCGTATCCCTTGATTCCCACAGAGTGGAAAGATTTATCGATCTTAGCCTTGAATATATTCAGCAGTGAAGCACGAACAGCCCTCTGTGGTAGAAACTCCCAAGAATCAAAACCCCATTTTCTGAATAAATTTCCCATTTATCCTGACACTCTGCCCACCCGCCCCGCCCAAGAATGCACTCTCAAACCAGGGGAAACATCCTCTCAGCATTTTACCTCGTCAAGATGTTTCGGTGCAACATCGTGGGCCAAAGGGCCTGTACTGCGCTGTATTGTTCTATGTTCTATGTAAGCCCTCTCTATGGTGTTTCCTCATGAGAACAGCTTCATGGTGCAGCCATGCACTGCTGGCAGGCTGCTCAGGCAGCGGGAGCTTAATAACAACGAGGGGAGCTCATGTTCCAGCTAGCTTCCCGCTCTTAAAGGAGGCAGATACTGCATTTTGTGGCTTCACTTCTAAACAGCAGTTCAGAGAGGGAGATCCCAGCTTCACAGATGTGGGTCTGGAGGACGTAGCGACAGAGATGGACAGAAGAAAGAGGCCATGTTCCCATTGGGATGCCAAGAGGCTGAGGGGATCTCCAGTAGGCCCACCAAAAGAATTGGAAGCAGCTGGCAAGAGGGCTCTGGCCCCGAGGACCTAGCAGCAGTACCAGAAGGAGTTCAATGTGCTCACATGGGTGATCAAAGTCAATGAATGCATCTTAACATGACATCTCAGTCCCCCCCAAACCACTCTCATGCTGCTCAAAGCACCATACCCAGATCACTCAACCAAATGGCAGTCCCAATTACTCAGGGCTCACACCTAACATTCAGGAACTGCACCTCACCTGCATGCACCTTCCAACGATGTCAGCCTCACACCAACTTTTCACTGCCTCTACATGCCTCCAACTATTCAACCATGGTAGGCACATCAACCAAACACAGTGCAACACAATCACCCTACATTCTGCTCTCAGACACCAGATTTTACATTTTGAATGCTTTATTTATCCACAAACAATCTCGACATTAAGCTGTTTCATTGTAGTACTTAATTCCAACACATCAAAATGAGCACCTGGCCTGGTTTGAGTGCCTAACCAGTTTGACTGACTGATCAAGCGTTGTAATTTCTGCCTGTTCTTTCGATATGTCATCATCTTTCTGTGAGCACATTGCACGATTAACCAGGGATGGAGAAACACTCTTTAAATAGGATGTTATAACCTGCCTGCTTACCACTGGCTGGGGACTAATGGCAATCCCACATTCCTTGCGGAGTATGAGCTTCCCCAATGAGGAGGGCAGAGAAACCATTAGCAGACTCCCTGCATAAATAAAGCTGGCCAGTTTGGAACCAGCTAGAGGAGAGTGAGCAGCAAGGGAGTTGCTGCTGCTGTTGTATAGGTATGTTATTGTAAATAAATGTTATTTCTTTCTATCCTTCAACTCGTCCTGGATTCTTCGTGGCCCTCACAAAACTGGCGACAAGGGTTAAAGTGAATAGCTGTCTACACTGCTGAAGCCACCTCCCTGGATTTTTGTTGGATACAGGTTGGAAGTTGTTTTCTATTATACCATGCCTCTGTATGGACGTTTGGATGTTTTTGACGCTGCGCTGGAAAGCTGGAACCAGTACGCACAACGGATGCGTTACTATTTCCAGGCAAATAACATCACCGAAAACAGCGCCAGGTGATCATATTGCTCACCGCCTGCAGCCCGCATTCGTTTGGGGTGATTAGGAGCCTTACGTACCCAGCTGCGCCGGACACCAAAACGTTTGATGAACTTGTGAATTTAGTGGGGCACAATTTAACCCAACCCCGTCCACGATAGTCCGATGTTACCGGTTCAATACCGCTGAGAGGACCCCAGGAGACTCCCTTGCCGAGTTTCTATCTAGGCTACGCAGGATTGCGGAGTACTGTGACTATGGTGGGACCTTGTCAGAAATGTTATGCGACCATTTGGTTTGCGGTATTAACAATGCGGCCACCCAGAGAAAGTTGTTAGCTGAGCCAACATTGACTTTTCAACAGGCCATTCAAATAGTATTGTCCCGAGAGAGTGCAAAACGGGGAGTGCAGGAGCTATAGGAATGGAGGTACATGCCTTGGGGTGCAACCCCTTCCACCCGAAAGCGTCCCCCCGCACCCCTACGGTACCTTGGACGATGCGACTTCCGGATCGACGCCAATGGCCGTCAGACATTCCTCCCCGAAGGGAGCCTTCTCCAGAACCAATGGATGAGGAGCCATGTCCATGTCAGACTTGTAGGCGCCGACCCCTTCGCGGATGCCGGTCCTGGGGATGCTAGAGGCGCCATCGTTCCGACAGAAACTGGGGCCAGCCCATGGGCCGTACCTTCCATTTGGATGAACCTACGGCTACTACTCCCGAGGACGTGGAGACGGAGGACGACTGCCTGCAGCTGCATTGTGTGGCAGCTCCCCGTGTGGACCCCATTAAGTTGACAGTACGGGTCAATGGTCACCTGCTTGGGATGGAGTTGGACACTGGCGCAGCGGTCTCCGTGATCGCCCAGAGGACTTTCGACCGTATCAAGCAGGGTATACAGACCCTTACATTAACCGACACACAGGCCAGGTTGGCCACCTACACGGGTGAACCATTGGACATTGCAGGAACTATGATGACCCCTGTTGTTTATGGATGCCAGGAGGGGCGTTTCCCACTTATCGTGGTGCGCGGCCACGGGCCCAGCCTGTTGGGTAAGGACTGGTTACACCATTTGCGGTTGCAATGGCAGCACATCCTCCAAACAGTTTCTGGATGGTTGACTGAAGTGTTCGGATGATACCCAGATGTATTCCAGCTCGGTTTGGGGAAAATAAAAGGGGCCGTAGCACGTATCCAAATCGAACCAGGAGCCACGCCGCGCTATTTCCGGGCGAGCCTGGTGCTTTATGCCTTGCTCGAGAAGGTAGAAGGGGAGCTCACTCATTTGGAGACTTTGGGTATTATCAGGCCCGTCCGTTTCGCTGACTGGGCAGCACAAATTGTACCTGTATTGAAGTCAGATGCCACAGTTCGCTTGTGTGGCGACTATAAACTTACAGCGAATACGGTTTCCTGACTCGACTGATATCCAATGCCTCGCATAGAGGATCTCTACGCGAAGCTTGCAGGCGGACTCTCGTTCACGAAATTAGATATGAGTCACGCCTACCTACAGTTGGAGCTGGACCCTGCCTCCTGGCCATATGTAACGATTAATACACACTGGGGCCTGTATGAATATAAACGGTTGCCCTCTGGAATATCCTCTGCCTGCGCAATTTTTCAACACGTCATGGAGGGCATTTTGAGAGGTTTACCGCATGTCGCTGTCTACTGAGATGACGTTTTGATGACAGGGACGTCGGAACAGGAACATTTGGATAATTTGGAGGCTGTCCTTAGACGCTTTTCGGAGGCTGTAGTCCATTTATGTCGCACAAAGTGCGTCTTTCAGGCGAAGGAAGTAGTCTACCTGGGTTATCGGGCGGACCGCGAAGGTTTGCACCCCTTCGCAGAGAAGGTGCGCGCAATTGAACAGGTCCCCGCCCCGACTGACACTTCGCATCTTCGTTCTTTTCTCGGCCTCGTAAACTATTACGGAAAGTTCCTCGCCAATCTGGCAACTATACTTGCCCCATTGCACCTTCTGCTAAAGAAGAATCACACCTGGTTTTGGGTCAGCTGCAAGAAACCGCTTTCCAGCGGGTAAAACGACAATTGTCGTCGTCTGGGTTACTAACCCACCATGATCCTGGGAAGCCTTTGCTCATCACGTGTGATGCATCCCCATATGGTATTGGGACCGTCCTGTCCCTCAAGATGGAGAACAGGGCCGAGCGGCCAATAGCTTTCGCCTCCCGCACATTGACTACAGTGGAAAAAAAGTACGCGCAGATCGAGAAGGCGGGCCTGGCGGTGGTCTTTGTGGTGAAACGCTTCCACCAGTATGTGTATGGCCGCCACTTCACAATCGTGACTGATCATAAGCCTCTGCTGGGACTTTCCCGAGCGGATAAGCCAATACCGGCCATTGCTTCCGCACGGATCCAGCGCTGGGCTTTGTTGCTTGCTGCATACGAGTGTTCTCTGGAGCATAAACCAGGGACCCAGAGAGCGAATGCCGATGCACTGAGCCGATTGCCTTTATCGACTGGCCCCATGTCGACCCCCACGACCGGTGAGGTGGTTACAACCCTAAATTTTATGGACACCTTGCCTGTCACGGCATCACAGATCCGTGAGTGGACCCAGACGGAGCCAGCCCTGTCAAAGGTTCGGCACATAGTCCTGTATGGTGGGCAGCATAGACAACTCCCAGGCGAGTTGCGGGCATTTTCCTCCAAGCTGTCAGAACTTAGCATGGAAGACGACATCCTCTTGTGGGGGATGCATGTGATTGTCCTGGAAAAAGGATAGGAGCTGATACTAAGGGACTTGCACAATGGGCATCCGGGTGTGACCAAGATGAAAATGTTGGCCTGGAGTTATGTCTGGTGTCCAGGCCTCGACACCGACATTGAGAAGGTGGCCCAAAACTGCTCCATTTGGCAGGAGCATCAGAAGCTTCCACCGTCCGCACCCCTACATCACTGGGAATGGCCAGGGCGGCCTTTGGGCGCGCTTGCATGCGGATTTCGCCGGCTGTTCCTTCTATTAATCAATGTCCAGTCTAAATGGCTCTAGTCTAAATGGCTAGAGGTGCATAAGATGGTAGGCACAACATCCTGCCCAACAATCGAGAAGATGCGTTTGTCTTTCAGTATGCATGGCCTCCGCGAGGTGCTGGTCACGGACAACGGCACTCCTTTCACAAGTGAGGAGTTTGCGAGGTTCATGAAGATGAATGGCATACGCCATATCCGCACTGCCCCTTACCACCCGGCTTCAAATGGGTTGGCGGTGCACGCAGTGCAGACATTCAAACGAGGCCGAAAGAAGCAGTCTTCCGGGTCGATGGACACGAGACTGGCTCGGTTTTTGTTTTCATATAGGACCACCCCACATGAGGTGACTGGGGTAGCTCCCGCAGAACTCCTAATGGGCCGGAGACTTCGCACCCGCCTTAGCATGGTTTTCCCGGACATTGGCACAAAAGTACGCCGCACACAAGAACGGCAGGGACATGGGGCGAAATTTTCTGGAAACGGCGCGATGTCCGCCGACTGGCGCCCAAAACGGCGCAAATCAGACGGGCATCACGCTGCCCCAAAGGTGCGGAATGCTCTGCATCTTTGGGGGCCGAGCCCCAACCTTAAGGGGCTAGGCCCGCGCTGGACGAATTTCCGCCCCGCCAGCTGGCGGAAAAGGCCTTTGGTGCCCCGCCAGCTGGCGCGGAAATGACATCTCCGGGCGGCGCATGCGCGGGAGCGTTAGCGGCCGCTGACGGCATTCCCGCGCATGCGCAGTGGAGGGAGTTTCTTCCGCCTCCGCCATGGTGGAGACCATGGCAGAGGCGGAAGGGAAAGAGTGCCCCCACGGCACAGGCTCGCCCGCGGATCGGTGGGCCCCGATCGCGGGCCAGGCCACCGTGGGGGCACCCCCCGGGGCCAGATCGCCACGCGCCCCCCCCCCAGGACCCCGGAGCCCGCCCGCGCCGCCTTGTCCCGCCGGTAAGGTCGGTGGTTTAATTTACGCCAGCGGGACACCCATTTTAGCGGTGGGACTTCGGCCCATCCGTGTCGGAGAATCGAGCGGGGGGGCCCGCCAACCGGCGCGGCGCGATTCCCGCCCCCGCCGAATCTCCGGTGCCGGAGACTTCGGCAACCGGCGGGGGCGGGATTCACGCCAGCCCCCGGCGACTCTCTGACCCGGTGGGAGCTCGGAGAATCTCGGTCCATGGTTTTTCTAGGCATCGGCCGATTCGGCAGTATGCGCCCGGTGACCCAGTGTTCGTTCGGAATTTTGCTGGTGGTGCCCAGTGGGTCCCTGGCGTAATCTTTCGCCAAACGGGCCTATCTCTTACCAGATGCAAGCCCAGGGTTGTCTCCAGCGCAAGCATGCAGACCACGTTCGTTCCAGAAAACCATGCCTTCCAAAGATTCCTTGCCCCCGGAGCTCATTTCTACAGCCACAGAGCCCAGTCACAGTGGAAAGTATTCCTCACAATCTTCCTTTGGTGCCGCACACAAAGCCTGCGCAGGTCGTTGCAGAACCGCATGGAGATAGAGACGCCGAGATGACGGAGATAGAGACGCCGAGATGACGGAGGCAGCAGACTCCGTCTCCGAGATGGAGCCTCAGAGGGGGAATCCTCGGGCCCACGGGCCATGGATGAACATGACGTTACGGTGTTCATCACGGAAGCGCCGTTCTCCGTCTCGTTACACGCCGCCCGATCCAGCGCCTCGTGCAAATGGTGTCCGGCTTGCGGCAAAACGAGTCCGACGCCCTCCTTTGCCAGGGTCTTCGGTAGACTCCTTGGACTTTGAGGGGGAGGGATGTTATAACCTGCCTGCTTACCACTGGCTGGGGACTAATGGCAGTCCCACATTCCTTGGGGAGAATGAGCTTCCCCAATGAGGGGGGGGGGCGGAGAAATCATTAGCAGATTCCCTGCATAAATAAAGCTGGCCAGTTTGGAAGTAGCTAGAGGAGAGTGAGCAGCAAGCAAAGTTGCTGCTGCTGCTGCTGCTGTGTGTGCATATATATGTTATTGTAAATAAATGTTATTTCTTTCTATCCTTCAACTCGTGCTGGATTCTTCGTGGCCCTCACAAAATAGGATTATTGATTAAAAGGTATTCCAGACCTACTCTGCTTAAGATCAGCACGGTAGCACAAGTGATTAGCACTGTGGCTTCACAGCGCCAGGGTCCCAGGTTCGATTCCCCGCTGGGTCACTGTCTGTGCGGAGTTTGCACGTTCTCCCCGTGTCCGCGTGGGTTTCCTCCGGGTGCTCCGGTTTCCTCCCACAGTCCAAAGACGTGCAGGTTAGGTGGATTGGCCATGCTAAATTACCCGTAGTGTCCATAAGGGTTGGGAGGGGTTATTGGGTGGAAGTGAGGGATTAATGTGGGTCGGTGCAGACTCGATGGGCCGAATGGCCTCCTTCTGCACTGTATGTTCTATGTAATCTATGTAATCTAAATCAATTAAGCCCAAGAAGCCTGATCCCAAAAGCTAAAAGCCACCATCTATCTTCCAAAGTAAACTTTGGATTCTGACCAGCGGCCTAGAAACTGCTGGTTAGCCTGAAACAGACTCAGTTATGGGCCACATCACATGACCTGAGCTTCTGGCCTTTGGAAAGTTTTTGTATTATATTTCTCGCCTCGCAGCTCAGTCTGCTGTTTAAACTCCTGCCTGCAAGCATCAACACAGGGCATCAGGCTGGCCACCAGCTTACATTAAGTCTGAGCCTGCTCGGGGCCTGTTTCTCTGGAAGATTTCTGCCATCGCCTGCCAGCAGACCCAGTCTCTGATCACCAACCTGCTGCCTCACCGTCAACTTTGAAGGAATTCTGCAAAATCCTGCTTCAGCTAGAGAAAGCACTTGAACTGTAGCTCCTCCATGAAGGAACCCTACTGGATTCTGACTTCTTAGCCTCATATGAGCATACATATGCACATACGAATTAAGAGTAGGAGTTAGCCATTCAGCCCCTCGAACCTGCTCTGCCATTCAATACGATTATGGCTGATCTGGTTGTAAAACCTCAAATCCACTTTCCCACCAACCCCCGATAACCTTTCACTCACTTGCTTATCAAAAACCTAAAGAGTTGGGGCGGCAAGTGGTGCAGTGGTTAGCACAGGGACTACAGCGCTGAGGACCCGGGTTCGAATCCCAGCCCTGGGTCGCTGTCCATGTGGGGTTTGCACATTCTCCCTGTGTCTGCGTGGGTTTCACCCCCACAACCCAAAGATGTTCAGGTTAGGTGGTTGGCCACACTAAATTGCCCCTTAATTTAAAAAAAAACTTTAAAATATTCAAAGACTTTGCTTCCATGGCTTATTGAGGCAGAGCGATCCAAAGGGTTGCAACGCTCAGAGAAAAAGATTCTCCTTGTCTCTGACTTAAATGGACAACTCTTAATTTTAAATAGTGACCTCTAACATTCTATTAGCTTTCCTAATTACCTGCTGGCAATCCCATGAACTGTTCTACTTATCCATAAGTAGTCTGACAACACAGGTTAAAGTCCAACAGGTTTGTTTCGAATCGCTAGCTTTCGGAGCGCAGCTCATTCATCAGGTGAATGAAGAGGTGGGTTCCACAAACACATATAGTGACAAAGTCAATAATGGAAGATGATACTTTGAATGCGAGTCTTTGCAGGTAATTAAGTCTTTACAGGTCCAGACGGTGCAACTGGAGAGATTCCTGTGTATGCAGAGGTGGCAACATAGTGGGAGAGAGTTGACATGTGAGTCCTCAACATTGACTCTCATGACATCAGGTCAAGGACAATGGGTCAGGAAAACTGAAAGTTAGCAACAATATTTAAATGAGCCATTAGACACATGTAAATACCCGGACGCTGCTTTCACCCAGCACCCAGAGTCAACGGCCATGACTACAAGACCTCGACCGAGTGCCGTTTTGCACTGGTTTCCACAAACGGGGACCAGGTGTGATGGCATCTCTGGGGGTCTTGCAGGCCATTAGAGACCTCCCGGTGGTGGGGGGCATGGCAGAGTAGTACCCCTGCCTGGCACCATGACAGTGCCACACGACAACCGGTGGCACTGCCAGGGTGCCAGTGGCACTGCAAACATGCCTGTGGCAGAGCCAAGCTGCCTGGGTGCCAGGTTAGCAGTGCCAGAAGGGGATGAGGGGGTGTTACAGGGGCCACTAGAAGGATTGGGGAGAGTGAAAGGGGATCTAGAAAGTGTGGGGGGGCTGAAAAGAAGGCAGAGCTGATCCTGCTGGAAAACAACTAAGTATGGCCTCAGCAGTGGGAAACATGCCGAGGGCCCCCGAAAACGGTAAAATGTGGGTCAATAGCAGGGTGAATCTCGGCACTGCCGCTGCCGAGAAGCACCTCACCAAACGCACCCGAAAGCAGACTTAGTTCCAAGTCTGCTGAATCGCGCTCTTAATCTTTCACAAGATGTGGATGCTTCTGGCAAAGTCTGCATTTTAACTGAGTGGTTTTCAATGCCATTTCAGAGTCAACCACATTAATATTGGATTGGATTGGATTGGATTTGTTTATTGTCACGTGTACCGAGGTACAGTAAAAAGTATTTTTCTGCGATCAACAGATCATTAAGTACATGAGAAGAAAAGGGAATAAAAGAAAATACATAATAGGGCAACACAACATATACTATGTAACTACATAAACACCGGAATCGGATGAAGCATACAGGGTGTAGTGCTAATGCGGTCAGTCCATAAGAGGGTCGTTTAGGAGTCTGGTGACAGTGGGGAAGAAACTGTTTTTGAGTCTGTTCGTGCGTGTTCTCAGACTTCTGTATCTCCTGCCTGATGGAAGAAGTTGGAAGAGTGAGTAAGCCGGGTGGGAGGGATCTTTGATTATGCTGCCCGCTTTCCCCAGGCAGCGGGAGGTGTAGATGGAGTCAATGGATGGGAGGTAGGTTCGTGTGATGGACTGGGCGGTGTTCACGACTCTCTGAAGTTTCTTGCGGTCCTGGGCCGAGCAGTTGCCATACCAGGCTGTGATGCAGCCCGATAGGATGCTTTCTATGGTGCATCTGTAAAAGTTGGTAAGGGTTAATGTGGACATGCCGAAATTCCTTAGTTTCCTGAGGAAGTATAGGCGCTGTTGTGCTTTCTTGGTGGTAGCGTCAACGTGGGTGGACCAGGACAGATTTTTGGAGATGTGCACCCCTAGGAATTTGAAACTGCTAACCATCTCCACCTCGGCCCCATTGATGCTGACAGGGGTGTGTACAGTACTTTGCTTCCTGAAGTCAATTACCAGCTCTTTATTTTTGCTGGCATTGAGGGAGAGATTGTTGTCGCTACACCACTCCACTAGGTTCTCTATCTCCCTCCTGTATTCGGACTCGTCGTTATTCGAGATCTGGCCCACTATGGTCGTATCGTCAGCAGTCTTGTAGATGGAGTTGGAACCAAGTTTTGCCACGCAGTCGTGTGTGTACAGGGAGTAGAGTAGGGGGCTAAGTATGCAGCCTTGCGGGACCCCGGTGTTGAGGACTATTGTGGAGGAGGTGTTGTTGTTCATTTTTACTGATTGTGGTCTGTTGGTCAGAAAATCGAGGATCCAGTTGCAGAGTGGGGAGCCAAGTCCTAGGTTTTGGAGCTTTGATATGAGCTTGGCTGGGATTATGGTGTTGAAGGCAGAGCTGTAGTCAATAAATAGTAGTCTAATGTAGGAGTCTTTGTTTTCGAGATGCTCTAGGGATGAGTGTAGGGCCAGGGAAATGGTGTCTGATGTGGACCGGTTGCAGCGGTATGCGAATTGCAGTGGATCAAGGCGTTCTGGGAGTATGGAGGTGATGCGCTTCATGATCAACCTCTCGAAGCACTTCATTACGACTGAAGCCAGGGCCACTGGTCGGTAGTCATTGAGGCACGTTGCCTGGGTTGGGAGTCACATGTAGACCAGATCAGGTAAGGATGACAGAATTTCTTCCCTGAAGAACAGTAGTGAACCAGATGGGTTTGGTTTCCTGACAATTGATGATACCATGATGGTTACCAGTACTGAGTCTAACTTACAGTTCCAGATTTAAATTCTTCCACGAGCTACTCTGGTAGAATATGAACACATTTCCCCAGACCATTAACCTGAGCTTCTGGATTACGTGTTGGTTGACATTACCACTACCCACCAACTCCCCTGCAACAAAAGTGGGCCTTGTTGCTGTTCCAGTACTTTGAAGGAGAATAAAGGGGAACAGGTGGATGTACTGGACTTAGATTTCCAGAAGGCATTTGATAAGTTGCCACATCAATATTTATTGTGCAAAATAAAAACTCATGGGGTAAGGGAGTCACAAATTGACATAGATTGGCTTGCCAACAGGAAACAGAGAATTGGCATATATGGGACTTTTACAGATTGGTAGGATATGACATGCGGTGTGCCATAGTGATCAATGCTGTGGCCTCAACCTTTTCCAATTTATATAAATGACTTGGATGAAGGAACTGATGGTATGGTTGATAAATTTGCTGACAGCACAAAACTAGGTTGGAAAGTTCAATTGTGAAGAGGATGTAAAGAGGCAGGTAGAATAAGTGAGTGGACAGAAATCGGGCAAATGTAAAATTGCCCATTTTGAAAAGAAGAATAACGAAGAAGCTTATTATTTAAATGGTGAGAGTTTGGCGATCTCTGAGATGCAGAAGCATCTGGGTTTCCTAGTGCACGAATTACAAAAGACGAGTATATAGTTACAGCAAGTAATTAGGAAAGCTAATAAAATGTTATAATTTATTGTGAGGAGAGTTGATTACAAAATTAGGCAGGTTATGCTTCAGTTGTGCAGGGCATTGGTGAGACCACATCTAGAGTACTATGTACATCATCGGTCTACTTATTTAAGGAATGACGTAAATGACGTTAAAAGCAGTTCAGAGAAGGTTTACCAGACTATCTGGAATGGGTGCGTTGTCTTATGAGGAAAGGTGGGGAGGTTAGGTTTATATCTACTAATGTTTAGGTGAGTAAGAAGTGATTTGATCAAAACCTTTAAGATCCCAAGGGGTGTTGGCAGGGTGGAAGTGAAGAGGATGTTTCCTCATGTCAGAGAATGTAGAACTAAGAGTCACTGGTTAAAAATATTTAACACAGAAATGTGGAGAAATTTGTTCTCTCAGAGAGTGATGACTCCCTAGAATGCTCTACCTCAAAAGGCAGTAGAAGCAGAGGCTGGAATTCTCCAGCCATTGGGATTCTCAGCTCCCACTGGCAGGGCACCCCCACCTGTGGGTTTCCCATTGGTGGGTTCAATGGGAAATCCCATTGACAAGCGACGGGAATGGAGGATCCCGCTGCCAGCGAACAGCGCGCCGCCGAGAACACGCACGTGAATAATTTTAAGGCAGAGCGAGATAGATCCTTCATTATCAAGGGGTGAAAGGTTATTGAGAGTGGGCAGGAATGCCATGATCTCATTGAATGGCAGCTTCAAGGGGCCGCGTGATCTACTCCTGTTCCTAATTCATATATTCATATGCTTACTTAAAATAAATTAAAATTTCGACTGTCGGAATGGCAGCAATATTGCATGTGACCTTTTTAAATGCTCTTCAACTCATTTTTTCCAACTACTTTAATTCAACCAAATAAACAAAATCAAACAAACTACGGGACAAATTGAAACGGGCAGTCCCTTAAAGGGATACTGCCAGAAACAATAACAAAGAGCAAATGAAACTTAAAATGGCAAACCAAAATGTGATTAAAAGTGTTGATAAAGCACTCCAGACCCTGCGGTGCGAACTGGGCATGGAAGGCCTCGATGGTACCCATGGGCACCGCCTGCTCCCTCTTCAGTGGCACCTGTTGTGTTATGCTGTTTCGGATAACACAGGCTGCTACTTGATGAAGTCTTAACTAAATGATGCGCCAGACTCTGAAATTAGTTTATTGAACTATTAACACAGTTCTCAAATGAGTTCGACTCTCTGCTAATCTAACTGTAGTAACTCAGTCTAACTGTACCAGCTTGCTCTAAGCCATGTGCTGGGGTGTGATGCTGCTGATCAACCCTGTCTAACTCTCTGAGTGTTCATTGGTTGCATGTTTGCATATCATGACATCTCCCCCTTCTGTTTTTTTCAAAGTATATACATGTGAATGTGTCTGTCTAATGTGACTGACTGAGGAATACAGAACAGAATAAACAAAACAAATGCTCATAAGTCCAGTCTCTGAGGCTTGTGTCTGATCCTCGTCGACCGCCGGAGAGGTGGTGGAGGGGATGACGGTGCCTTGACAGGTGAGTGGGAGGCACGACTGGTGGCCTCGTGGTTCGAGGTGTCTGGAGGTGGCAATTCGACATGTGGAAATGGAGGGGAAAGTGGTTGTGGGCAAGCAACTTTTCGCAGTGCCCTTCGATTCCTCCGCACAATGGAGCCATCAGCCATACGTATGACATAGGATCTGGGCGCGGCCTGTCGAACAAAGACAGCCAGAGCAGACCACCCACCATCCGGTATCTTGATCCTGACCGTGTCTGCCGGGGATAGCACGTCCAGATCGGTGGCATGTGCATCATAGCCCTGCTTCTGGCTGTCGCGAAGCTGCTGCATCGTCTGCAGCACCGGGAGGTGATCAAGGCTGGGCAGGTGTATGGCTGGAAGAGTCATCCGCAGGTCCCTGTTCATCAGCAGTTGAGCTGGCGACATGCCAGTGGACAAGGGAGTCGCCCGGTATACAAGTAGTGCAAGGTGTATGTCGACAGCGGAGTCAGAGGCCTTGCGGATGAGCTGCTTAACGATGTGTACCCCTTTTTCGACTTTGCCATTGGACTGCGGATAGTGCGGACTGGAGGTGACATGCCTAAATTGCAGCTCTTGGCAAACGTGGACCATTCTCGACTGTGGAAGCACGGGCCATTGTCGCTCATGACGGTGTTCGGGATGCCATGCTGTGAGAATGTTTCTTTACACGCTTTGATGATGGTCCGTGAGGTGAGGTCTGGCAGCTTCAGCACCTCAGGATAGTTTGAAAAGTAATCGATGATTCAGATATAATCGCGACCATTCGCGTGGAATAGGTCAATGCCAACCTTGGACCACAGAGAGGTTTCTCGGTCATGTGGTTGGAGCGTCTCCTTGCTCTGCGCTGGTTGGAACCTCTGACAGGTTTCGCAGTTCAGGACCATGTCCGTGATGTCCTGGTTGATGCCGGGCCAATAGACAGCTTGCCGGGCCCTGCGTCTGCACGTCTCTACACCCAGGCGTCCCTCATGAATCTGCCGCAGCGCCATGCTCTGGAGACGTAGCGGGATGACTATCCTGTCCAGCTTGAGCAGGAGGCCGTCGATCAGCATCAGGTCGTCCTTGGCGTTGTAGAATTGAGGGCATTGCCCTTTCTGCCAGCCATTGCTGAGGTTGTGGATGACTCGCTACAACAGGGGGTCTTTGGCTGTCTCTTCTCGGATGAGAACAATCTTCTCATCTGTTGCAGGGAGAGTGCTTGCACACAGTTGTAGCTGCAATTCAATGTGCTGGTGATCTCCAGTGGTTCACTGGGCGAGGTGACGGAGCGGGACAGTGCATCGGCGATGATGAGCTCCTTGCCAGGTGTGTACACCAAATTGAAATCATACTCCGGAGTTTGAGCAGAATTCTCTGCAAATGAGGCGTCATGTCGTTCAGGTCCTTTTGGATGATGTGGACCAGAGGCCTATGATCGGTCTCAACAGTAAATGTTGGCAAGCAGTAGACATAATCATGAAATTTGAGGATGCCGGTGAGAAGACCTAAACACTCCTTCTCAATCTGCACATATCTGGTCTCAGTGAGTGTCATTGCCTGTGACGCGTATGCTACTGGTACCCAGGATGACGTGTCGTCTCTTTGAAGCAACACCGCCCCAATGCCAGCATGACTCGCATCTGTGGATATCTTGGTTTCTCGGTCAGGGTCAAAGAATGCAAGGACGGGTGCAGTGGTGAGCTTGGCTTTCAGCTCCAGCCACTCTGTTCGGTGCTCCGCCTTCCACTCACAGGCAGTTGATTTTTTTACCAGCTTGCGTAGGGCCGTGGTGTGTGTGGCCAAATTCGGGATGAACTTGCCAAGGAAATTGACCATTCCCAGGAAGGGCAGTACTGCCTTCTTGTCCTCGGGGACTTTCATTGCCTCGATGACTTTAATTTTGTCTGTGTCCGGGCGCGCACCGTGTTGTGAAATCTGATCGCCCAGGAACTTCAGCGTGGATGTCCCAAAACAGCACTTGGACCTGTTTAGCTTGAGGCCATGTTCATGTATGCGGCGGAATACTTTCTTGAGTCGCGACACATGTTCCTCTAGGGTTGTGGACCAGATTATGATATCGCCAATGTAGACACAAACCTCTTCTATTCCCTCCATCATCTGCTCCATGATGCGATGGAAAATCTCTGATGCCGAGACGATGCCAAATGGCATTCGGTTGTAGCAGAATCTGCCAAAAGGAGTGTTGAAGGTGTAGAGCCTTCTGTTGGATTCTTCAAGTTGGATTTGCCAAAATCCTTGGGATGCGTCCAATTTTGTGAAGAAGTGCGCGTGTGCCATCTCACTCCTGATTTCTTCCCTCTTTGGGATGGGGTAATGTTCCCGCATAATGTTTTTATTTAGATCCTTGGGGTCAATGCAGGTGCGCAGGTCCCCGAAGGCTTCTTTACGCACACCATCGAGCTGACCCAGTCGGTTGGTTCAGTGACCTTGGAGATGATGCCTTTTTGGTGTAGACTCGTGAGCTCCGCCTTCAGGCGCTCTCTCAGTGGAGCAGGGACATGTTGTGGTGCGTGGACCACTGGCTTGGCAACAGGCCGCAGTAGAATCTTGTACAACAGCGTGCCCATCCCGCTAAATACATCTGGATACTGGGTTAGGATGTCGTCGATGCTGGCCTGAAGATCCGAATGGGACGGCGTCATGGTGTAGACCCTTTGAATAAGGTTCAGTTGCTTGCAGGCGTGCGCACCTAGCAGGGACGCCCTGTCTGGTTTAACAATCTCGAAGCGTAAGCTTGCTTGTGTGTGTCGGCTGGACACCTGTAGATGGCAGGACCCCAGTGCCTTGATTGCGTTTCCATTGTAGTCCAGGAGATTGCAGGTAGCTGGAAGGATTGTGGGGGGCTTCTTGATTCTCTTGAAGTCCACCTGCAAAATCAGGTTGGCAGAGGCACCTGTGTCCAGTTTGAACTGGATGGGGCAGTGGTTGACCTACATCACAGTTCTCAAATGAGTTAGACTCTCTGCTAATCTAACTGTAGTAACTCAGTCTAACTGTACCAGCTTGCTCTAAGCCACGTGCTGTGGTGTGATGCTGCTGATCAACCCTGTCTAACTCTCTAGGTGTCTGTCTGTGGAAAGAGGCAGGGTGTGAGTGCCTCATCTCTTTTATAGTGTTTATGTCATGCCCCCTTGTGGTGATGCCACCTCTGAGTGTCCTGACTGCCCATTGGTTGTGTCCTATTCTGAGTGTTCATTGGTTGCATGTTTCATATCATGACAGCACCGGCCACGAATGTAGCCGCGGAAGAGAGGCAGATAGTCGGGTTGGATGATTCCTTCGGTGCCAGCTGCCTGGATATGTTTATGGCTCAGCAGCAGGTTTACACGGAGGTCCTTCTCCTTCCCCGCCCCTCTCCACACCGGGTGCCCCTATTTTCCCCAATGCAGGCAGGGTTAAAATTGACCCTTCACATTTGTCGCCATGATTTGCCTGAAAGAAAACCACATAGAATTTGAAAGACTGACTTTAAAATGTTTACTATGTTACATGTAGAAATTTGAACATGTTGGTCGGTCAGTAGTAATAGATTGCTGACTTTAAAAGTCCACTGACCAATCTACAAGAGCAATTCAATCTTCCGTTCATGAATATCTGCTAAATGGACGCCGATTCTCACCTGTCAAACTTCACTGGGGTTTTTCACATTCAGAATCTAAATACGCAGATGTCATTGAAATACAACGTTACAACAACCAGATGGCCAGCAGATTTTCTTCAAGATTATTTTAAAACTTCAGGGGACTTTTGCCCCCAAATCAGAAGGAAATTTCACTGAAATAAACATTTTTGGATTAACAAACAGACCATTGTCCAGTTCAGGAATAGACCAGTTTTTCCAGCATTATAATCTACTTCCTCTTGGTGATGCAATACCTAAAACATATAATTTTCAAATTGTAGATGACTGACGGAAAAGCTAGTCTGCAATTTGCAAAAGCAAGCAGGAACAGCTATATTTCAGTTTGGCTCCTACTTGAATTATTAAATGCCATTTGGTTTAACCCTTGTGATTCTCGGAGACTGCAGGACTGCATTCGAGAGAGCAGATGGAGCACCAACCCAAATAGCCAAGGTAGTAAAATGTAGGTCATGTTTAGACTGCTATAATGCTCCAGTTAAACCTCACCCTGACCCCTGGGCCCATTTTGTCTATAAGATAGACGAGAGGCAGTGAAGATTGATTGACTTCTGAAGAAAGTCCAGTGTAGAATCCGCCAAAGTAGCACGCATAGACAAGCAGGTAGAAAACCAAGACTGGGGGCCAGATTCTCCATTCCTGAGATTAAGAATTGACATGAGGGCAGGATTAGTGGACTTCTACGACAGCAAAACTGGTGCCACACCTGGACTAACTCACTGATTGTTAAGGAGCTAGCACCAGTGTTACGTGGAACACAAACGATTCCAATGAGAAACGGTGCTGGATTTGCCGGGATCAGGATTGACACTCAGGAGACAGACAAGCTGCAGCTGCATATACACACTACACTCCCCACACACACACTACAAAGAGGCCAGGAACCGCCGGGTGTGCCTGGATGGGTTCTGGATGCACACTGCCTGGGTTTCGGGCACAGGCATGCATTATGCCCATCTCATTGTCACACACCAGCTGCACGCTCATAGAGTGCAACCCTTTACGGTTTGTGAAGATCGGCCTGTCATCTGCAGGTGCTCGTAGGGCAACATGTAACCAGTCGATCACCCCGTGGACCCGGGCATCTCGGGATGGTGGCAAACCCCGCTGCCGGCACCGGATGTCCTCACCCATTCCACCGTGGTGCCAGGTGCACCATGATCCAGCAGATACGTTGCACTGTTCCCCTACTAAGCCAGTGTTCGATGACATGCCTGGTCCGGCTTCCGGTATCCACAAGGCTTAATGCGGTGCCTCCTTTGCACCTCTCCTCCTTGGCCTGTTGGGCGGCAGGCGCTCCATCCTCACTGGCTGCCTTCTGTTCCTCTGGGGTAGACACCGCTGCTGCAGCTTCCTCCTCGAGTAGCTCCAGCTCATACAGCCGCAGGGTATCCCCAGGGCTGCAGCGACTGGGAGGAAGGCCACCGTTGCTGGTTGAATTCCAATATCCATGGTCTGCAGTGGGTGAATGGCTAACATGTGAGCATGGTGCATGTGCCCAAACAAGTCGAACGAGCTCCACGGTGGCCCTGGCTGGCACTGTGGACCCTCCCCCCCGCATGTCCCGCTCCCCCCATCCCCCATCTCCACATCCCTGTCCCTGTCGATGCCTGGAACTGTTGGGGCCTCTAGCCCTGGCTCCCATCTCTGCTGCCAGGGACAATGTCGGCTGGCGCTGCCCTTGCCAGCAGAATGCTCCACGGCCCCTGTCTGGCACCTCCCTGCAGGGGCTACTGTGGGAGTTGCCCTTGGGTGGGCCATGTCTTGCACTACCAGTGGGTGCCAGCTGGTTGGGGGGGTACGTATGGCGGAGGGTGGGGTGCAGGGGTGATGGGGTGCAAGGGTGGAGGGTGAGGGCTGTGGTGTGGTGATGGAGTGGTGGGGGCACCTATACAGCCGGTGTCACTCTGCAGAACCATGGGCCAAGGTCGTTGGTCAGTGGGATGCGCAGCAAGATGGCTGTCTTCCAGGCGGCGGCAATGGCGGTCCGTGTCTGGACACTCAGGTCCTGTGGGGAGTTACCCCCAGCCCACTGCCCATCTCTTGGTCACCCCCCATCACAACCTCCACCCCCACCCTCCCCCAGCCCAGCTATTGTCAGGAACAGAAGCCCACTGTCGCCCTCTGCATGTCCAACTCCTCGCTCTCCATCATCAGCCACTGCGCCATTTTCCCAATTTTTAAAAACACAAGTGAACCGCGCCATCGGAAATTCCCCCCGGCAAAGGTGGAGCATCGAGGAGGCCCCGGAGAATACCGGGTCAGGCCTACTCAAGATATACAAACGGCCTTTACTATGCTTGCGGACTGGAATGCATTGGCGCCACTGTCAAAGCACAGGAGAATTGCAATTTGCCGTGAGACTGCCGCTGGACACGATTTCTGCGTCAGAACCAATTTGCCGCCCAAACGCCTTTCCCAATTTCAGCGTCGGCCAATGGAGAAGCCGCCTTGGGTTTACTTTGAGGTGCAAAAACCTTCACTCCCTGAAGGGTCTCCCTCCCTGACCTGGGTGGGGCTTTATATACTGGCGAACACAAGGCGGCCATGGGGGCTGGTGTGATGGGCTCTGGTGGCGGCAACACATCCATGTCTGAGTCAGAATCGAAGCTGAGCTGGACCTCTTCTGGCATCTCGGCGTCCTCGACATGCAACTCAGGTCTGTCCACGGCTGGCACAACTGGGGCAATGGTGGCAACTATGGCAGAGGCAGCAATACGAGCGGTGGACGGGGCCGGGCAAGGACCTCCAGGATTTGGCCCAGGGCGTTGGACATGCAGTGTGGAAATACTCCACATGTTGATTTGATTTGCGTCCTTGGCCCCACACCCGATACGAGAATGGTCCAGATACCTCCGATATCCCGTGCGTGCTGTAAGATTGTGGCAGTCTTTCTATGGTGGCCCAAGCTGTCGTTAACTGCATCTTATGGACCTCCATCCACTTTGAGTGGGCAGCCATGGCGATGAGAAGCATCGCCCCTGAAATGGTCCCGTGAAGTCGATATGGAGGAGGGACCAAGGATGGCCCAGCCATTCCCATGGGAAAGCGGCGGCAGTTTCCAGTGCTCTTGGCACTGCACACAACGCTGGGCCAACTTCTCAATGTCTGCATCAATCCCTGGCCACCACACTTAGCTGCGGGCCAGCATTTCGTTTTGTACACCCCATGTGCCTGGTGTGGAGGTCCTGCAAAAGTGGCTTGCGTCCATGCTCGGGAACTATCACGTACGTCCCCCACAGGGTGACCCATCCTCAATGCTTAATTCGGAGTTCTTGTTGGTTAACACTTGCAATTCTCACGGCAAGGCAACCGCATATTTTTTTTATCCATTCACGGGGTGTGGGCGTCTCTGGCTGGGTCAGCATTTATTGCCCATCCCTGAGGACTTTAAAGAGTCAACTACATTGCTGTGGGTCTGGAGTCACATGTAGGCAGACCAGGTAAGGATGGCAGATTTCCTTCCCTAAAGGACATTAGTGAACCAGATGGGTTTTTACAGCAATTGGCAATAGCTTCATGGTCATCATTAGAGTTTTAATTCCAGATTTTTATTGAGATCAAATTCACCATCTGCCCTGGCAGGATTCAAACTCAGGCCCCCAGAGCATTATTATCCTGGGTCTCTGGATTACCAGTCCAGCGACAATACCACTACGCTACTGTCTCCCCTATATATTACAGGATAATATGTCACACCCGGGACAGCGGACGGTCTGCTTGAGTCCAACCGTCGATGCGGGACACTGTGACCGGCAGAGAGTCCATTAAATGGAGGGCGCCGATTACTTCATCGGCCGACGCCGGTCGGGTGGTCTTGGAGTGGGGGGGGGGTCTGGTTCAACGCATCAGCGTGCAGAACCTTGGCCCCGGAACAGAGTTCCAACACGTAATCATATGTGGCTAAAAGCAACACCCACTGTTGGATCCTGGCGGTAGCGACGAGGGATCGGCCAGTCCTCCTAAATGAGCCCAATAAGGACTTGTGATGTGTAAAAATGATGAAAGGATGCCCGTGGACATATTGATGGAATTTTCTAACACCAAATACATCGCTCAACCCCACCTTCTCGATTTGCGCGTAGCTTTCCGAGGCATCCGCCAATGTCCTGATCCGTCGTCCATTTGGTGGGCGAGGACAGTTCTGACCCCACAGGGGGAGCATCGCACATCAACAAGAGTGGTTTAGAGGGCTCGAAGTGGGTCAGCAGACGCGACAATGGCAGCTGCCCCTGTGTAGGCTGCCCCCTTGGGCCAAGGACCAATCCCAACATTATCCGTTCATTAACAGCGGGTGGAGCAGGGCCAATATGGTGGCGGGGTTTGGTATAAATTTGCCACAATAATTGACAAGGCACAAAATCGAATGCAGCTCCATTGGGCCATTGGGCACAGTGGCCTGGAAGATCACCTATACCTTCCCTTCCATTGGGTATAAACCATGGTGATAACCGAGATAGGTCACCTTGGCCGCACTGAATACAGACTTCGCTCCCCGGTGGCGGACCTTCTCGAAACGCCAGAGGACCTCAGTCAAGTTCTTCAGGTGCTCTCGGTGAGAAGACCCCATGATCAGCACATCGCAAGGTACACCTCTACCCATGGGAGTCCACGCAGGATGTTCCCCACCACCAGTTGGAAGATGGCGCAAGCTGAAGAAACTCCGAAGAGCATCCGTGTATATTCATATATCCCACGATATGTCTTGATGTTCATGAACCCACTGGCATCCGGATCCACGGGCAGCTGGAGGTGCCCATGACTCATGTCGAGTTTCAAAAATGATCGGCCTCCACTGGGTTTGACGTACAGATCCTCAATGCGAGGGACGGGTAAGCGATCCAAACTTAAGACGCGAATGACCGTCATCTTATAGTCCCCACAGAGGCGGACGGAGCCGTTGAGTTTCATGACTGGCACAACTGGCGCCATCAAGTCAGAAAATTGGATGAGGCAGATTATGAGGCTGGGCAGCACGGTAGCATTGTGGTTAGCACAATTGCTTCACAGCTCCAGGTTCCCAGGTTCGATTCCCGGCTTGGGTCACTGTCTGTGCGGAGTCTGCACATTCTCCCCGTGTCTGCGTGGGTTTCCTCCGGGTGCTCCGGTTTCCTCCCACAGTCTAAAGATGTGCAGGAAAGGTGGATTGGCCATTCTAAATTGCCCTTCGTGTCCAAAATTGCCCTTAGTGTGGGGCGGGGTTACTGGGTTATGGGGTAGGGTGGAGATGTGGACCTGGGTAGGGTGCTCTTTCCAAGAGCCGGTGCAGACTCGATGGGCCGAATGGCCTCCTTCTGCACTGTAAATTCTATGAAACGGTCCAGTTTTGCATTCACCTTAGATTGTAAGCATACGGGACAGGTCGGGCATAGAAATAGCACGGTTGTGCCAATGTGTCCATACTAATGCAGGCCACGGCCCCTTTTATCATGCCCAACCCCTCCTGAAATATGGATGGGAATCTGGCCAGGACTCCTTCAGGGCCATGAAGATATATCTAGCAAACCTTCTGACAGTCCACCCGGAGATGGCGCACCCAATTTTGCCCCAACAAACTTGGACCGCTGCCATGGACGACCATCAATGGTAGGTGTGCCATCTGCTGCCCATATTCAACCGGAACCATGGAGGTACCAGCAATTGCCAGCAGCTCCCCTGTGTACGTGGCGGGGTGGGCATTGGTGTCCCAAAGGTTCAGCATCTGGAGGCCAGACTGGATCCAGTTGAAGGTATGGCAGCTGACCCTAGATACCGCTGCTCCCGTGTCTAACTCCATGCAGATGGAATGCCCTTCCACCTGTAACGACAGTTGAATTGGGGCAACCTGAGATGAAGCCACCAGTGCAGTTGGTGATACGTATCATCGTCATCGTCTAAGTAGTGGGTCTGGTCCCTGGGATGACGGGCGCGTCTGGCAGGACTGAGGGCCTTCTCAGGGTGGGCCGCTTTCCGGTGCTCTGCGCCCACAGCCGCTGGTTAGTACCCGTAATCCATGCCTCCGCAGTCAGGGAAGAATACCTGGCGGTGCTCCGGGCCCCAAAGTCGGCGGCCAGTGACTCTGTGGAAGGCGTCCCACTGTCGGGGGACCGCTTCATGTGCAGGGTTTCAGCAGCGTACGGTTCGGTGACCAAAGCTCAACTCCGCCATTCCATGGAGCTCCTGAAGTCCTTGTTCCGCACTCTCCCAGGAGAGTACGATTTCCATGGTGCGCTGCAAGGTCAGGTCAGTCTCTGCCAGTAGTTTTCTAACGAGGATTCGGTATTGAGGATTCCACACACAAATCGGTCTCACAAGGATTCGTGTGCAGCACAAAATTCACATGTCTCAGCCAATTTTTTGGAGGCAGACGAGGAAGTCATTTGTAGATTCGGACTGGCCCTGGCTGGCTGTATAGAAACAAAAATACCTGACGATCAAAGGTGATTTTGAGTCAAAATGCTCCCCTACTTAGGCCACCAAAACGGTGAACAAAGAACAACAAAGAACAAAGAAATGTACAGCACAGGAACAGGCCTTTCGGCCCTCCAAGCTCGTGCCGACAATGCTGCCCGTCTAAACTAAAATCTTCTACACTTCCTGGGTCCGTATCCCTCTATTCCCATCCTATTCATGCATTTGTCAAGATGCCCCTTAAATGTCACTATCATCCCTGCTTCCACTACCGCCTCCAGCAGCGATTCCAGGCACCCTCTACCCTCTGTGTAAAAAACTTGCCTCGTACATCTCCTTCATCGACCAAGAATCTGGTGCATCTGGGTGCGTGAGGCTGTTTACGAGGCTGCACATAGGCCTTCCACAAGCAAGCAGCAAAACCATAGTTTGACGCTTGTCCTATTTGCCCATTTGTTCGGATCCTGTTTGCCCATTTGTTCGGAAAAAGAATTGCATGCATTCCACGTACTGCCCCCAGTCACCGATACCTGCTTGAAACGGCTCAAGTTTCCCAATGTGCGGCATTTTGACGGATTACTGCGAGGCAACTTGAGGCCGAGATGAAGTGGTTCTGGTGCGTAGAACTCTTCACCGATGGAAGCTCTACTTTATTCTCATCGCCACTGTAGAATCCGCCAAAGTAGCAAGCATAGACAAGCAGGTAGAAAACAAAAACTGGGTCTATTTCAATAACTTCTACTCCCTGAAAGGCCCCCCTTCCCGACCTGCACCCAAGTCGGCGTTTATATACTGGTGAGTTAAGGGGGAATCCCTACCCCCCATTACCAGGGACGTTCATGTCCTGTGGAGGTCACAGGGAACCTGATAGTCCTTATTCTGTGACCTCCACAGGGGTTATAACAGCCAGGTACTCGACTCCTGAGGACTGAATTATGAGAAATGATTGGAAATGTCATTTAACTTCAAAACAAGTGAGGGAGAGGAAACTCGTAGAAGCTTTACAAATAGTAAATTGGATAGAAATGGTAAGTCTAGAACACTACTTTGAACTAAACTGTGGGTGTAGGGTGTAGGATAAGGTGACACCAGTTCAAACTAATGAAGAGAAAATTCAATACTGTCAAAAAGCTCTTCGTACATATAGTGAAAGTGAAGGCAAAAACCTGGGAATCATTTAAGGAACAGATGCTGTGATTTTGGGAATGGGGAGCTTAACATGAGTGAGTCAAACGGACCTCATTCACATCTATCTTGTGATCTTGCATTTGCAGACACGGTTCTTATCTCATGAAGAATAGCATCTCATCGCACTGTCTCTGTTGAGATGTGTTAACTGATTTACAACACTCAAATATAGACGTCCACAGATAAAGCTATCTGGTCTAAGTACAAACAGGACTCATCGCCACCTGGTACAATCAACTTTAAAAGCCGCAAAATCGGTTAAATAGCAAATGCTTTGGCCATGGTCATTTTTAAAGGGGCCTTCATTCCCTTGAACAGCCTGTTTCAAGCAGTAGGGCACCAGATTACGTAAACTGGGGCCTGTGATGTGGAGCTGGCCTCGATTGCAATTTTCAGGGACACATGAGCAGAATATTCTGAGCTTGTGCTCTCCCCGTGTGTCATAATGTTGAGTGGCCTAAGCAGCAATCCTTAAAGGGCCACCGCAACCTGCTCCAGAAAGGCCCAGTCAGGTTTCTGGGTTATGTTTTAATGTAGCCAGGAGAAACAGGAGTCCCCTCCCTCTCTCTCCTCCCTGTCGCTCAAACAACCCCATGCCCTAATCTTGTTGTCTCACCCCCAACTCTATCCTGGTGACAGGAAAATCAAAAAGCCAATCCACCCAACCTGCACATCTTTGGACTGTGGGAGGAAACCGGAGCACCCGGAGGAAACCCACGCACACACGGGGAGAAAGTGCAAACTCCACACAGACAGTCGCCCAAGGACGGAATTGAACCCGAGACCCTGGAGCTGTGAGGCAGCAGTGCTAACCACTGTGCCACCCTGCCGCCCCATGATCTATTATTCCGAGAGGGCTGGACTGTCGAGTGCCTTCTTGTCCCTTGACCAGGAAAAGTAATTTGTCAGGGTGGATCACAAATATTTATTCAGCATTCTCTGGCATTCAGGTTCAAATTGCATTTTGTTGCCCAATCCAAATTCTGTACACTGGGCGCGATCTTCTGGCTTTTCAAGCCGGAGGGATTTTCCAGTCCCGTCAATAGCGCACTCCGCCGCAGGTTTTCCTGCGGTGTGGGGTGGATTTAATGGGAAATCCCATTGACAGTGGTGTGATAGGAAGATCCCGCCGCCGTCAATGGCAGGTCTTCTCCCACCACCGGGAAATATGCCACGGGAGGACAGAGAACCTCACTCAATGTTGCAGAATGTCTAATTAATGTTAATGAGAGGAGTGCATCAGGGCCGCCCCATGCCTGGCCAGTTATATCCTGTGTGGAATCTTTCCTGCGCCTCTTAAAGAAGATGTTGTCGGTATTGGTTCTGTCCAAGCCAGGCATTGAGTGGTCCTTTTGGCCTATGCTGATGACGTGCTCCTCATGACCACAGATCCAGCTGACCTGAGTGAGGCAACAGGGCAATAATTGCTAATGCCATGAGATGAGCATCTCCCCAGCCCCAGGATCTGTGCCTAATTGTTTCCCTGGATGTCCCAGAACAACATGAAGGATTTCATGGTCAACCCATACAGCCATGGGGACATGCCCCTTGAGAGTCAGCTCCCCCAGACCGATTGGGGCGTTAAGCTTTCCAAAGCCCTCTGGGAAGACCTGCGGCAGGTCCTCCCTCAAACACTGCAAGCATCATCTTTGGACGGATCTAGAGGGAAACTATGCTTGAGTTTGACCTCCTAATCCCTCCAGATTCTAGACAAGGGATTTGTTGTGGGTCAGCAGAGTAAGAAGCTGGTTATGGACTCCCTGCCTTTTTTCCAGTGAGTAGAAGAAGGGGAAGCACAGTCCAGCTCCTTGAGGAACTGGATCCATGAGCTCATGTATGTGCTTTGGAGCCCGATGAGTTGCAGGTCCCACAATGCGCCCCCTTCACTTCATACATCAGCTGCAGAGCCAGGTCTTCATTGGGGAGACCGAGGCTTGACTCCAGGTTGAATACCTCCTTCTCCAACTCCTCAATCCTGGATTTCAACCTCTTTGCATACACCTGGTGGAAGAAATAGATGTGAGCCTTGCTCATGCCCCACCATAGCCTCAAGGAGGGGAAGCCTCCCTGCTTCCTTCTTCAACCGGCCCAGAGATGATGGAACTAGTCCAGGAAATGCTTGTCTTCCAGCAGCAGTTTCTAAGGTGCTAGTATGCACTGCCCATATGAGCACAGAATGGAATGAATTCTGCCCACACAAGGCGATGGTCCAAGCATAGATCCTGCTGCACAAAAGCCACTGGAATGCAGGATGTTTCCACCTTAGGAATGTAAAGGTGGTCGATTCTGGATGCTCCATCTCCTGGCAACACAAAAGTGAAAACTCCGGAGTCAGGAAGGAGATGTCACCGGATGCCCAAGTCAAAGAACCCAATCAGTTTCCTCAATTTCCTCATCGATGTTGAGTGACACGGGGCACCATCACTGTCCCGGGCCCTGAGAGTACAATTAAAATTGCCCCCAATGACAATTCATCCCATCTGCATTGATGGAACTGAGATAAGCGGACACTTTTTCAGAGAAGCTCGTTTGCTGTCGCCCATCCTGGGGGGCGTACAGATTCACAAAGTGAGGTGTCGCACTTCACAAGCGGATGGTGAGGTGGAGCAACCAGCCCAGTACAGATGCCTTGACCCATAGGATCCCTGGCTGAAAATGTGGGACCAACAAGATATCCACCTGCCTGAATTGGAAGCCAGGTGACTCATGCAGACCCCCTGTTGCCACTCCAGAGCCACATAGCTTTATCTCCCAGAATAGTGTGGATTTCCTGAAGGAAGCACACCTCATACTACCCATCTCTAGTTCTTATAATATCAAAGTCTTTTTTTCTCCCAGTCTTCCAACTGTTCTCTCTGACCTTCAACTCACCAAGACTTCAGGCCTCAGGCCTTGCACTCTCCATGCTCCTGGAACCTTAGCCGCAGTAGCCTCGTCATCAGGCAGCAGCGGGAGCAGAATTTCTGGCCCCCTGAGTCGCGAAGCAGATTTAATCAAAGCAAAATAGAGCAGTGGATACTCTCAGCTCCTTCCACCAAACAAGCAAGGAAACAGCAAGAGGGACAGTCCTCCAGCAGAGCTGTGTGGGTGTACTCTGCCCAAGAGCAAAAGTGAAATTAAGACTGGATTGAGTGACACACTTTCCTTCTCATGGTGTCATGCTGCTCTCTCTCAAATGCATATTACAACAAGAAGGGCAATGGTAGCAGACGCCTGGGAAAACCAACAGCTGTAAGCCCCCCACTGCAAGCCATACTTGGAGCTATAGTCCCATTTCTTCACTGTTACGGGTTCAAGTCCTGGAACTTTCTCCCTAACAGCGCTGTTGAGAATGTGCGTGTACATGCACCACAATACCACAGGCAGTACTGAAGGATTGCTGCACTCTTGGCGGTGTCGTCTTTCCGAATGAGACGTTAAACCCTGTTCAGGTGGATGTAAACAGTCCGCAGGCATTATATGGAAGAGCAAAGGATTTTTGTTTTCTCTCCAGTGTCCTGCCTCATATTTACTCTTCAATGTAACAAAATCTGGTCATTATCACATTGCTGTTTCTGGGACGTTGCTGAGTGTAATTTGGCCATCGTTCTTCTCCATTACAGCAGTAACTATACTTTAAAAAGGACTTCATTGGCTGCAAAGCACTTTGAGGCGTCCTATGGTTATTAAAAGTGGTACATCATGCAAGCCTGTTTTTGAAAAGATGACATTGACCAAATGAAGCTGTGGTGTTGCCCACGTAGCACACTTTCTTTTGATTGGCTTGGCAGTGTCCACAACTTGAGGCCTCACCTTAATACCACAACTTCCAAATTAGTTATTTCTTTCTTTTGATATTTTGCTGGGATGTCATGTGCCCTCCATATCCACTAATATTTGGCTTCAATTGGTGCTTGAAATGCCCCTATACACTTGTGATGACTGAATGTCTTGAGTGCCTTTGGAAAAAGGGCAGCACGGTAGCACAGTGGTTGGCACAGTTGCTTCACAGCTCCAGGGTCCCAGGTTCGATTCCCGGCTTGGGTCACTGTCTGTGTGGAGTCTGCACGTCCTCCCAGTGTCTGCGTGGGTTTCCTTCGGGTGCTCCAGTTTCCTCCTAAAGTCCAAAGAGGTGCAGGTTAGGTGGATTGGCCATGATAAATTGCCCTTAGTGTCCAAAAGAGATTGGTTGGGATTACAGGGATGGGATATGGTGGAGGTGCGGGGATCGGGTGGAGGTGTGGGCTTGGGTAGGGTGCTCTTTCCTCGGGCTGGTGCAGACTCGATGGGCCGAATGGCCTCTTTCTGCACTTTAAATTCTATGAAATGAAGCACAATGACTACAGCAGTCTATGACACTTCTCAAGGGCAATTATAGATGTGAACAATGGATGTGCCAACAAAGCATAAAATCCATGAATGAATTTTGAAATGTCACCTGCAGGACCTTCCTGTGAATGGCATGATATCCAAAAATAAGGCACTATCCTAAAGAGTTGCGAAGGAATTTCCAGTCAGGAAGTGCATCTCACCAGCCAGATTTACATCAACTCAAGCTTTATATGGTATAGGGGTGCTTCACTCAACTAACCAATGGATGTCCAGCACACTCCACCATTGATCTTCCAAAAGGTCAAATCAGCCCCAAGCAATTTATCAAGAAGGAATTGTGTTGAGTGTTTGAGATGATTATTTAATCCCAAAGAGAGGCAAAAAGCACATTGGAAATTCCAGGCTTGGATTATAATGAGCCTTGAATCGAGTGGGTGTTTATGTAATTTCCACTGAAATGCATAAAACCTCCGGGACTTCTCGTTCTCACTGAAATTCCTGGTCACTTTTTGGACAGCATAGTGCGAAGCAGTTTGCTGGCTGTGAGCTGCTTAAATCAAAGAGCAAACTTTGGCACAGCTACAGATACAGATTAAGTAATTTCATAGAAACAGAGTGGACCTTTAAAAACAACCAAACACGGATTTCCGGTTGCGGCTATGCCTGGGTAGGTCGCACGTTCGGCAGCTCCCGCCAAGAACGGACTTTTGGGCCCTTTTGAGGAGCCCCAGCGGCACTTGGATGACGATTCCCGGTGTGGGAAGGCAGCAGTAAGGTTCCCCCAGCATTGTATGGAGTGGACCAGGAGTGGAGCGATTAAAAAAGTGGTTTTGGAGCAGAGAGGAGGGCGGGTGCGGAAAAGTAAGATGGCGGCGGGTGGAGACCAGGCAGCGTGGGCGCAATGGTCGCAGGAGCAGCAGGAGTTCCTGAAAAGCTGCTTTGCGGAGCTGAAAGCAGAAATGCTGGCCCCAATAAAGGCATCGATAGAAAAGCTGGTGGAGACCCAGAAGGCCCAAGGGGCAGCGGTTCGGGCGGTGCAGCAGAAAGCCTCTCAAAACGAGGACAAGATTCTGGGCCTGGCGGCAAAAGTGGAGGTGCACGAGGCGCTGCACACGAAGTGGCAGGAAAAGTTCGAGGACCTGGAGAACGGGCCGAGGAGGAAGAATCTCCGGATTCTGGGTCTCCCTGAAGGGGTGGAGGGGTCCGAAGTTGGGGCATATGTAGCCACAATGCTGAACACGTTGATGGGTGCAAGAGCCTTCCCGCAGCCTTTCGAGCTGGACGGGGCTCACAGAGTCCTGGCAAGGAGGTCTAAAGCCAATGAGCCGCCAAGGGCTGTAGTGGTGAGGTTTCACCGCTTCATGGACAGGGAGTGCGTCCTGAGATGGGTGAAGAAGGAACGGAGCAACAGGTGGGAGAATACGGAGATCCGTATTTGTTATAACCTGCCTACTTACGATTGGTTGGGGACTAATGACTATCCCACAATCCTGTGGGAGTATGAACTTCCCCAATGAGGGGGGGCGGAGAAACTCCTAGTATAAATAAGCTGGCCAGTTTGGAACCAGCAGGAAGAAGAAGGTAGCAAGGGAAGTTACTGCTACTGTTATGTATATATTGTTATAGTAAATAAATGTTATTACTTTGTATCCTTAAAACTCGTGCTGGATTCTTCGTGGCCCTTACAAAACTGGCGACGAAGGTAAAAGTGAATAGCTGTCTACACTGCTAAAGCCACCTCCCTGGATTTTTGTTGGACACAGGTTGGAAGTTGTTTTCTATTATACCATGCCTCTGTACGGACGTTTGGATGTTTTTGATGCTGCGCTGGAAAGCTGGAACCAGTACACACAACGGATGCGTTACTATTTTCGGGCAAACAATATCACTGAAAACGAGCGCCAGGTGGTCATATTGCTCACCGCCTGCGGCCCGTGTACGTTTGGGGTGATTAGGAGCCTTACGTACCCAGCTGCGCCGGACACCAAAACGTTTGACGAACTTGTGAATATAGTGGGGCAACACTTTAACCCAACCCCGTCCACGATAGTCCAGCGTTACCGGTTTAATACCGCTGAGAGGACCCCTGGAGAATCCCTTGCCAATTTTTTATCCAGGCTACGCGGGATTGCGGAATACTTTGACTATGGTGAGACCTTGTCAGAAATGTTACGCGACCGTTTGGTTTGCGGTATTAACAATGCAGCAACCCAGAGAAAGTTGTTAGCGGAGCCAACATTGACTTTTCACCAGGCAATACAAATAGTCTTGTCCCGAGAGAGCGCAGAGCGAGGAGTACAGGAGCTACAGGGAACGGAAGTGCATGCCTTGGGGCGCAACCCTTTCCGCCCAAAAACGTCCCCCCGCACTCCTGCGGTACCTTGGGTGAGGCAACGTCCGGACCGACGCCAGTGGCCATCGGACATTCCTCCCCGAAGGGAGCCTTCCCCAGAGCCAATGGATGAGGAGCCATGTCCGTGTCAGACTTGTAGGCGCCGACCCCGTCGCGGACGGCGGTCCTGGGGACGCCAGAGGCGCCGTCGTTCCGACCGAAACTGGGACCAGCCCAGGGGCCGTAACTGGGACCAGCCCAGAGGCCGTACCTTCCATGTGGATGAACCTGCGGCGACCACTCCTGAGGACGTGGAGACGGAGGACGACTGCCTGCAACTGCATTGTGTGGCACCTCCCCGTGTGGCCCCCATTAAGGTGACAGTACGGGTCAATGGCCACCCGCTGGAGATGGAGTTGGATACTGGCGCAGCGGTCTCCGTGATCGCCCAGAGGACATTCGACCGCATCAAGCAGGGTATACAGACCCTTACATTAACTGACTCACAGGCCAGGTTGGCCACCTACACGGGGGAACCACTGGACATTGCAGGAACTACAATGACCCCTGTTGTCTATGGACGCCAGGAGGGGCGTTTCCCACTTATCGTAGTGCGTGGCCATGGGCCCAGCCTGTTGGGTCGGGACTGGTTGCGCCATTTGCGGTTGCAATGGCTGCACATCCTCCAAACAGTTTCTGGAGGGTTGACTGAGGTGCTAGGACGATACCCAGAGGTATTCCAGCCTGGTTTGGGGAAAATGAAAGGGGCCGTAGCCCGTATCCAAGTTGAACCAGGAGCCACGCCGCGCTATTTCCGGGCGCGCCCAGTGCCTTACGCCTTGCTCGAGAAGGTAGAAGGGGAGCTCACTCGTTTGGAGAGTTTGGGTATTATCAGGCCCGTCCGTTTTGCTGACTGGGCAGCACCAATTGTACCAGTAATGAAGCCAGATGCCACAGTTCGCTTGTGTGGCGACTATAAACTTACAGTGAATACAGTTTTCCCGACTCGACCTATATCCAATGCCTCGCATAGAGGATCTCTACGCGAAACTTGCAGGTGGACTCTCATTCACAAAATTAGATATGAGTCACGCCTACCTGCAGTTGGAGCTGGACCCTGCCTCCCGACCATATGTAACAATTAACACACACCGGGGCCTGTATGAATATACACGGTTGCCCTTTGGAGTATCCTCTGCCTGCGCAATTTTTCAACGTGTTATGGAGGGCATTTTGAGAGGTTTACCACGTGTGGCTGTCTACCTAGATGATGTGTTGATTACAGGGACGTCGGAGCAAGAGCATTTGGAAAATCTGGGGGCTGTCCTTAGACGCCTTTCGGAGGCTGGAGTCCGTTTACGTCGCACAAAGTGCGTATTTCAGGCAAAAGAAGTAGTCTACCTAGGTTATCGGGTGGACCGCGAGGGTCTGCACCCCGTCGCAGAGAAGGTGCGTGCAATTCAACATGCCCCCACCCCGACTGACATTTCGCATCTTCGTTCTTTTCTCGGTCTCGTAAACTATTACGGGAAGTTCCTCCCCAATCTGGCAACTACGCTGGCCCCTTTGCACCTGCTGCTAAAGAAAAATCACACCTGGGTTTGGGGTCAGCCGCAAGAAACCGCTTTCCGGCGGGTAAAGCAACAATTGTCGTCGTCTGGGTTACTAACCCACTATGATCCGGGAAAGCCTTTGCTCGTCACATGTGATGCATCCCCGTATGGTATTGGGGCCGTCCTGTCCCACAAGATGGAGAACGGGGCCGAGCGACCGATAGCTTTCGCCTCCCGCACATTGACTGCAGCGGAGAAAAAGTACGCGCAGATCGAGAAGGAGGGCCTGGCAGTGGTTTTCGCGGTGAAACGCTTCCACCAGTATGTGTACGGCCGCCATTTAACTATCGTGGCCAAACGAGTCCGACGCCTTCCTTCGCCAGGGTCTTCAGTGGATTCCTTGGACTTTGGGGGGGAGGGATGTTATAACCTGCCTACTTACGATTGACTAATGACTATCCCACAATCCTGTGGGAGTATGAACTTCCCCAATGAGGGGGGCGGAGAAACTCCTAGTATAAATAAGCTGGCCAGTTCAGGAACCAGCAGGAAGGAGAAGGTAACAAGGGAAGTTACTGCCACTGTTATGTATATATTGTTGTAGTAAATAAATGTTATTACTTTGTATCCTGAAAACACGTGCTGGATTCTTCGTGGCCCTTACAAAAGTATTTATCAAGACTGGACTGCAGAGCTGGCTAAGAAGAGGGCTGGATTCAACCGGGCCAAGGCGGTGCTCCACCGAAAGGGGGTGAAGTTCGGGCTGTTGCAGCCAGCGCGATTGTGGGCCACTTTTCAAGATCGCCACAATTATTTTGATACGCCGGATGAGGTGTGGACCTTCATACAAAACGAGAAGTTGGACTCGAACAAAGGGTTTGATGTGGGGTTGGGTTTGTTCTTTTCGTTGTTGTGTGGGAAAGCGGGGGAGTGGGAAGGGGTGAGTGGATGTGGTATGTGGGTTTGTGGGTATTGGTACTGTTTTGCAGGGGCCGGTCCCCGTGTGCGAAGGGGGGAGGGGGAGGCAGGAGGCCCTGGATTGTGGGGAACTGGGGTGAGATTGTAGGAGAAAGGAGCTGCGCCATAGGGGGCGGGGCCGGCCCAGGTGGCTTTTTCCCGCGCTGAGGAAGGGGGGGGGGCCTGAGGGGAGGGGTGGTGCTGGAGGGGTGCTCACATCGGCCTGAAGGGGGGAATGGGATGGGGATTCCACACGGGGGGTCGTAGGCAAAGGTGGGAGCGGCCGGGGTCAGCAGGAGTCAGCTGACGTACGGGAGTGCAATGGGGGGAGCAAGGGGGCTAGACGGTGGTCTAGCTGGGGGGGGACTGGGTTGCTGCTGTACTGACCGAAGGGGAGCTGGAGGTAAAAGGGAGAGTCGGGGCGGGGGGTCGCCGCCTGGGGGACTGGAGTGTGTGGGAGGCGTGGGCACGTGGCTGGCCTAAGAAAGGGGATGGCTAGTCTGCAGGGAGGTGGGGGTGGGGGTGGGGGGGTGGGGGGGGGGGGGGGCGAGTTGCCCCCTGATCCGGCTGATAACATGGAATGTGAGGGGCCTAAATGGGCCGGTCAAGAGGGCCCGGGTCTTCACACACTTAAAGGGACTGAAGGCAGATGTTGTTATGCTTCAGGAGACGCATTTGAAGGTGGCAGATCAGATCAGGCTGAGAAAGGGATGGGTAGGGCATAGTCTTTCATTCAGGGCTGGATGCGAAGAACAGAGGGGTTGCAATACTGGTGGGGAAGCGGGTGTCGTTCGAGGCGCTGAATATTGTGGCGGATAATGGGGGTCGATACGTGATGGTGAATGGTAGGTTGCAGGGGACCCGGGTGGTACTGGTGAATGTGTATGCCCCAAATTGGGACGATGCAGGGTTTATGAAGCGCATGTTGAGTCGGACCCAGATCTGGAAGTGGGGAGCTTGATAATGGGGGGGGACGGGACTTTAATACGGTACTGGACCCAGCATTGGACCGATCCAGGTGAAGGACAGGTAAGAGGCCAGCTGCGGCCAAGATGCTAAGGGGTTTTATGGACCAGATGGGGGGAGTGGATCCGTGGAGGTTTGCCAGGCCGGTGGCCAGATAGTTATATTTTTTTCTCCCATGTACATAAGGATTATTCATGGATAGACTTTGTGATGAGTAGGGCACTGATCCCGAGAGTGGAGGGAACGGAGTATTCGGCTATAGTGATTTCGGACCACACCCCACACTGGGTGGAGTTGGGGTTGGGGGAGGAGAGGGACCAGCGCCCGCTGTGGTGCCTGGACGTGGGACTGTTGGCGAATGAGGAGGTTTGTGGGCGGGTCCGGGGGTGCATTCAGAGATACATAGAGGCCAATGATAATGGGGAGGTGCAGGTGGGTGTGGTTTGGGAGGCTCTGAAGGCGGTGGTTAGGGGAGAGCTAATTTCAATTAGGGCTCACAGGGAGAAGAGGGAGAGGATGGAGAGGGAGAGGTTGGTGGGGGAGATGGTAAGGGTGGACAGGAGCTATGCAGAGGCCCCCGAAGAGGGGCTGTTGAGGGAGCGACGGAACCTCCATACGGGGGGGAGAGAGAGAGGGGATGCGGCAGTTCTTAGATCAACTGAGGTTCCCGAGAGTGGAGGAAGAGCAGGTGGCTGACCTGGGGGCCCCAAAGGGTCTGGAGGAGCTGGTTAAGGGATTTGGGAGCATGCAGGCGGGCAAGGCCCCGGGACCAGATGGGTTCCCGGTTGAATTTTATAGGAAGTTTGTGGATCTGTTGGGCCCGTTGCTGGTGAGAACCTTCAATGAGGCGAGGGAGGAAGGGACTCTGCCCCCGACAATGTCTCGGGCGCTGATATCACTGATTCTCAAGCGGGATAAGGACCCATTGCAGTGCGGTGTATAGGCCGATCTCGCTCCTTAACGTAGATGCCAAGTTTCTGGCGAAGGTCCTCGCTACAAGGATTGAGGACTGTGTCCCGGAGTGATACTGAGGACCACATGGGGTTCGTGAAAGGCAGGCAGTTAAATGCGAATGTGCGGAGGCTCCTGAACGTGATTATGATGCCCTCGGTGGGAGGGGAAGCGGAGGTGGTGGCGGCTATGGACGCGGAGAAGGCCTTTGATCGGGTGGAGTGGGAGTACCTATGGGAAGTGCTTAGCAGGTTTGGGTTCGGGGAAGGGTTCATAGGTTGGGTCAGGTTGTTATACAGGGCCCCGGTTGCGAGCTTGTCTACGAACTGGCGGAGATCGGAATATTTCAGAATGTACCGGGGGACGAGACAGGGGTGTCCCCTGTTCCCTTTGCTGTTCGCGCTGGCAATTGAGCCGCTGGCCATGGCATTAAGGGAGTCTAGGAACTAGAGGGGGTTGGTTCGTGGAGAGGAGGAACACCGGGTGTCGTTATATGCTGATGACCTGTTGTTATATATTGCAGATCCAGTGGAGGGGATGGCGGAGGTCATGCGGATCCTTACGGAGTTTGGGGACTTCTTGGGCTACAAGCTCAACGTGGGGAAGAGTGAGCTCTTTGGAGTGCATGCGGGGGGCCAGGAAAGAGGGCTAGAGGAGCTGCCGTTGAAGAGGGTGGAGAGGAGCTTTCGGTACCTGGGTATCCAGGTAGCTAGGAGCTGGGGGGCCCTGCAAATGCTTAATTTGACACGGTTGGTGGACCAGATGGAGGAAGACTTTAGGAGATGGGATGTGTTGCCACTTTCCCTGGCGGGTAGGGTTCAGTCGGTCAAGTTGACTGTCCTCCCGAGGTTCTTGTTCGTGTTCCAGTGCCTGCCCATCCTAATCCCCAAGGCTTTTTTCAAGCGGGTAAGCAGGAGTAATATGGGGTTTGTATGGTCGAGCAAGGCCCCGAGAGTGAAGAGGGTGTTTCTGGAGCGCTGTCGGGACAGGGGCAGGCTGGCGCTGCCAAATCTGTGTGGTTATTATTGGGCAGCTAATATGGCGATCATCCGTAAATGGGTAATGGAGGGAGAGGGGGCGGCGTGGAAGAGGCTAGAGGCGGCGTCTTGTGTGGGTACTAGCTTGGGGGCGCTGGTGACGGCACCGTTGCTGCTACTGCCGACATGGTACACCACAAGCCCGATGGTGGCGGCGACATTGAAGATCTGGGAGCAGTGGAGGCGACATAGGGGTGAGGTGGGGGCCTCAATTTGGTCCCCGATACGGGATAATCATAGGTTTGTGCCGGGCAGGATGTGTGGTGTTGGGTGCTCTGGTGCACAGATGAGCCAACACAGTTGTATGTGGTACAACTCTATTTTATTTTAACTCTTATAATACAGTTCGTTCTGGATACTCTGCACGTGCTGTCTCCCTGAGTGTGTTTGGTAACAGATCTGTCCTGGTCCTCCTCTGCAGCTAATACTGACCACCGGGGGTCGTGTCTGTGCTTTTATATCTTTCTGTCATTGGTTGTGGTGGTGTGTGTTCTGATTTGTCTGTTGGTGTGTCTATCATGATGTGTGTGTTTGAATATCATGACATCCCCCCTTTTTACAAAGATATGTGCCTACGTGGTTATAAGTATAATTGTGTCGTGAGTGCATCTAAGAGTGTGTGTGTGTGTTGTGTACAGCGTGTGTATATGACGTAACTATTTACATGGGGCGATGTCGGGTGCGTCACACTAACAAGGTTGTACCATAACAAAACTTGGATGCGAGAGAAAAAAAAAAACTTGAACATTGGTCCGGTCAGACGATATCTGGAACAATAAACAACAACAGGTTATAATACAGAAGTGTTTGACTTTTTGAACGTATAAACAGCGTTATAAGTCCAGTCTAATGGGTGACCGCCTCAAGAATGGGCTGGTCCTCAAGCCGGTTCAGCTGTGGAGATTTGGGGTCACACTGGTTCACCTTGGACTGTTGGAGGTGATGCTGTTGCCGAAGTCTCTACTTTACCATTTGTTGTACTTCGTGCAGTGCTTGGTTTTTTCATTCGTGCAAATATAACATTCAACATCTTTGTTAGTGGTGCCTTGGCTGTGTTTTGGTTCTGGTGGCGATGGAAGGGGCATGATCCATGGCATCTCCACGAAGTCATCCTTGGGAACCAGTGGAGGATCCGGCGTGTGCGTACGGTTCAGTTGCGAGCGTGGAAGGCGGCGCAAAGCTCGCTGATTGCGCCTACGCACCAATCCATCCGCCCTGCATGCCAGGAACAAGGTGGAGTCTTTTTTCTTTTTATGTTTGTGGTGGACGGCATCTTGTAGCCGATGGGTCGTTGCCATCGAAGTAGCACCATCACTAATATCATGCAAGGCGATGACTGTGCCAGATGTGGAAGTTGGCCGAGACCGTGCACGCTGGTTCCTGCCACCTGCTGTGCCGGAAGGGCGACTCCGCAGAGAAATGTCGAAGCATGTCGCCTTGGAGAGAGAATTGTTGCTCGCATCAACGTCTGGCGATGGCGCGAATTGGTGTGTCCGTCTTGGACCGCCGGTGCTGGTCGCCACTGCCAACCCAGTGGGACTGCCACGCGATCCATTCCCTGTCGCCATGGCATCCGCCGTCACCCTGAGCGTGCCATCACCGAGGCCGCGACACCGCCCGTCCGGAGCAAGGTCTGGCGTGCGCAAATCAGAGTCGGTGCTTGGCTGCTCCCCATCTGGAGTCCGGTCTGCCTTCCGTCGATGCCCCCCGTCCGGAGTCCCAACAGGTTCACTGGAGGCAGCCGAGATTCCCTGAAGCTGCACTTCTGGAGTCGGAACATGCAGGAATGCACCAACCAGTGGAGAGGCTCGAGCCATCGAGGGTGGAAGCGGTGCGCCGCCACCGCAGTCGTCAGTGGTCCCACCGTGATCGTCGAGTGCCTTGGTACGCACTAGGCGAGGTCTGTCACCTTGCACCTTTTGCATGGGAAGTGGGATGCTGTCGTCACTCGTCTCACATCCCGTGGATAGATCCTCATTAGCAGCTTGCTGTTCACTAGGGTTGGATAAATTGTCAGAGTTTTCATCTGGTGGTGCACACCATGTCGGTGGACTGTCATTGTCTTGCCGTTGTCCTTCATTTGGGCTTTTCTTCTTTGGAATTTTAAATCTTCCCCCAGACATTGCAGAACCTTGTTTATTACCCCCAAATTCTCCCATATGTATGGTCTCGTATATAGGATCCAATGTTTCTATCGACATTGTACTATTTTCCAAAGAACATTCCGTTTCACTTTTCTTCTCAGGTACCTCATATGTATCTTTGTCTAATGTACATGCCTTCATGGTCTCTGGGTCTGATTTTGCTGGGACTGGCATGGTCACAGTCTCTCTTTTACTGTTCTCAATTGCCCACATTATACTCCCCATACATAACTGCTTAATCACTGGGGTTAGTGTGGTACAATGGATAATCGGGTCGACCTTATCTGCATCTTCACCATTAGTGGAAAGCACACTTGGTTCACTTGAAACTGCTGTGGGTTTTAAATTCGTTATCTGGCTACTCGATGTCGGTGTCCTCAGGATTCTTGCTCCAATGTTCTGCTCATTTATCAGTGGAGTGTGTATAGGTTCAATGCAATCAATGTTTCCCTCAAGGTTTGAAGAGTCATTACTGACTAACTGCTGGTCTCCGAAGTTGGGATTTTGCAGCGTTGTGTTGAAGGGAGACATTTGTCCCTGCTGTAGATATGATTCAGGTTGTGTTATTTCCATTACCTGAGGATCAATGTCTTGTCCATTTTTTCGATCCGTACTAAAACACTGGCAATTCTCAGTCTGCTCCTTGCACGTTAAACATTCAATAAATTTCTTTAGCAAGTCCTCAGCATCCTTCTGTGGCCGTGCAGCATTATTAATCTCTGTTCGGCTATAATGATCCTGAAGGTCAGCGCATAAACCTTTTTTCTTCGGGCTTGGACGAGGCGATTCCTTTGGCTTGTCTTCAGTTGGGCTTGAACAGTCATCAGCGCTGTGCCCTTCATTGTAGCATGAGAGACCTTCATGGTCATGCTGCTGTGTAGTGGAGCATGGTAGGCTGTTATAGCCTTCTTGCTGTTCACGTGAGCATGGCAGACTTGCATCATCTGCCGCTGGTTGGTCAGGAGAGGTTGCTAGACCCTCATGGTCTTGTTCCTGCAAGGACTGCACACTGGAGTCTTGCGTTGCTTCTATCGTGGAGGCTGTCCACGAGCTCTCTGTGGAGGCTTGTGACACTGGAGTCACTTCTTGTTCGTGCAAGGACTGCGCTCTGGAGTCTTGCGTTGCTTCTATCGTGGAGGCTGTCCACGAGCTCTCTGTGGAGGCTTGTGACACTGGAGTCACTTCTTGTTCGTGCAAGGACTGCGCTCTGGAGTCTTGCGTTGCTTCTATCGTGGAGGCTGTCCACGAGCTCTCTGTGGAGGCTTGTGACACTGGAGTCACTTCTTGTCCGTGCAAGGACTGCGCTCTGGAGTCTTGCATTTCTGCAATTGTGGAGTCTGTCCACGAGCTTGCTGTGGAGGCTTGTGACACTGGAGTCACTTCTGGTTCATGCGAGGACTGCGCTCTGGAGTCTTGCATGTCTTCTTTCATAGAGTCGGGAACGTTGAGCGGGACGTGGACCACGCTCTGTGTGGCAGCAGGGCGCTCTCCGTGTGCTTGCACCGCTCCCTGTCTGTTAATGTCAGGCTGCAGCATCATCCGGTACTGATAAGTTGGAACGTCATATCTGCTGGATTGAAGATCCTCAAATCCGAAAAATGAATCCGCATCTGCGTCGGATTCAATGTGGGGGCCGCCAATGTGCAACACGAAAGGTTCGTCCGAGTCATAGTCGTGTCGGACCACGGAGCTATCATTGGGCTCGCGAGGTCCGGAAACACTGTAAAGATCGTCATCGAAGTATTCGAGGTCGGAATCATCGGCTTGTGCGTAGGTAACTGCTTGTCGGAGGGTTCTTCAGAGGTCAAATTCATCTCCTGGGTCAATTTGCGGCACTGTGCTGTCATTCCAGGTGAGGGAAGGTTGTTTTACAGCTTTAACAGATTTTTGTTTTTTTGATTTGGGACGTTTCCCTTTTAAATTGGATTTGGGACATTTCCCCTTTAAATTGGTGCAGTCTGGGGCCTCTGACATCCTGACGCTCTGTATGTAGCACGTAGGAAGCGACTGCGCATGCTCAGATCGCTGTTCCTTTACCGATGGCCGTTTTCTTGACTGCGCATGCGCAGCATCTCGCGCATGCGCAAACGAAACTTCCGGTTCTGCGCACTGCTCGCGCAACTGTGCTAGCGTGATACCTTTAGCAAGATGGCCGCCGACCTCGACCCAGCCCTCTCTCAGGCCCGGGATTTCGGCCTCTGGGAATTCGGGCTCCGGGATCCCAGCCACGAGGTGAGTACTGCAGCTTTTCTTACCTTTACTTGCCGATTGGATTGCGTTTTCTTCACAGTACTTGGAGAATTTGTCCAGGACTGCCTGGTAATCGTACCTTTGCTGCCTCCTGAAGAACCTGAACCTTGTGAATATTTCTCTTGCCCTTGCACCGGCGATGGTGAGGAGAAATTCAATTTTTTCGCTATCATCCAGGCCTTGGAGTTCAGCTGCCACCAGGAACAATTCGAACCATTGCCGGAATCGCCGCCAGTTTTCGCGGAGGTCGCCGTGGCACTGGAGCGGCTGCGGAACCGGGAGCTCTATCATTTTGCCTGGGCACTGCTGGTTGTCTCTGTACACTGAGGTATGCCGGCAGGTATCGATCCACTCCTGTACCATGTGGTGTTGGGTGCTCTGGTGCACAGATGAGCCAACACAGTTGTATGTGGTACAACTCTATTTTATTTTAACTCTTATAATACAGTTCGTTCTGGATACTCTGCACGTGCTGTCTCCCTGAGTGTGTTTGGTAACAGATCTGTCCTGGTCCTCCTCTGCAGCTAATACTGACCACCGGGGGTCGTGTCTGTGCTTTTATATCTTTCTGTCATTGGTTGTGGTGTTGTGTGTTCTGATTTGTCTGTTGGTGTGTCTATCATGATGTGTGTGTTTGAATATCATGACAGGATGGATGGGAGGTTCCTAAGTTGGCATCGGGCAAAAATTAAAAGGATGGGGGACCTGTTCATAGATGGGACTTTTGCTAGCCTGGGGGCGCTGGAGGAGAAATTTGGGTTGCCTCCCGGAAACACTTTTAGATATATGCAAGTGAGGGCGTTTGTGAGACGGTAGGTGGGGGAATTTCCGCTACTTCGAGCACGAAGGATTCAGGACAGAGTGATTTTCGGTGTATGGGTTGGAGAAGGTAAGGTCTCGGCGATTTATTAGGAGCTGCAGGAAGCGGAGGAGGCCTCGGTCGAGGAGTTGAAGAGCAAGTGGGAGGAGGAGCTCGGGGAGGAGCTGGATGAGGGTCTATGGGCTGATGCCCTGGGCAGGGTCAATTCCTCCTCCTCATGCACCAGGCTCAGTCTAATACAGATCAAAGTAGTACACAGGGCGCATTTGACAGGGGTGAGGATGAGTAGGTTTTTTGGGGTGGAGGACAGATGTATGAGATGTTTGGGGAGCCCAGCGAATCACACCCATATGTTCTGGACATGCCCGGCGCTGGAGGGGTTCTGGAGGGGCTTTGCGAGGGCTATGTCCAAAGTTGTGAACACCCGGGTCAAGCCGAGCTGGGGGTTGGCACTATTTGGGGTATCGGACGAGCCGGGAGTGCAGGAGGCAAAAGAGGCCAGAGTTCTGGCCTTTGCGTCCCTGGTAGCCTGGCGGAGGATCCTACTATTGTGGAGAGATGCAAAGCTCCCGAGCGTGGAAGCTTGGATCAATGACATGGCAGGGTTCATTAAGTTAGAGAGGATAAAGTTTGCCTTGCGAGGGTCTGTGCAGGGGCTCTCCAGGCGGTGGCAATCGTTCCTAGACTATCTCACGGAGCGCTAGGTGGAGGTCGAAAGCACCAACCCGTGGGGGGGGGGTATGTTTTTGTTAAAAGGGGGCGTTTTCCCCACTTTTGTAGTTATTGGTTAAATAGGGTTAATGTATCCTGGTTTGATTTCCTATGTACAATTTTGTTTTTCTTTCTTTCTTTCTGGAATGTTTGGTTGAAATTTTTGAATAAACATATTTTTAAAAAAAACAACCAAACACATTGGGCGAGATTCTCCGTACTCCGATGCCGATTTTGTAATCAGCGATCAGGCGGAGAATCCGTTTTTACGCCTAAATCGGGGGTGCCCCTGTTTGAAGCAGGTTTCGTATGCTCCGCCCCCTCCAAAACGGCGTCATCGCGGCGCGCACCACACACCGTTGGGACGGCATCAGCACATCACCTGAAGGCCCTCCCCCGATGCTCCGCCCCCGATGGGCCGAGTTCACAAAGGCGCGGTTCACTTCTGGTCCCAGCCGTGCAGGAACCCGACGTGGCAGCTGTGGACTATGTCCTGCGCCACTGTCGGGCGGGAGCCATGCTGCTGGCTGGGGGAGCTTCCGCTAGGGCTGGGGGGACTAGTGGGGGTGGCAAGTGGGTGGGGAGGAGGCAGGGCAGTACTATCTGGCAGGTCGGGTCCGCGCATGGCCGGCGCCATGTTTTACGGTGCGATCGGTGCAGGTTATCACCGTACGCATGCACGGCCATGGACCCGGCCATTCTCCGCCTGATTATTTTGTGGTGGCCGGGAATTTTACATGGCGTGGCTGCTAGCCCCTTACCAGTCGCAGCATCGGTGAGGGGGCACTCCTGTATTTTCCACGTAAAACGCCACGGATCCTCCGCACTTAGCCTCAGAATCGGAGAATCTGGCCAATTACATTAATGAAAGCACTCAGGGAGAAATTCAACATCGTTTGTGTCTATTTTTCAATCAATAAACAGGGTCCATGATGACAACGTTAGCAGTGCAAAGGCTTGCACCAAACCTGTAAGTGCACTCAAGCCACTTCTAAATTCACCAGGGATTGTTTTCAGGGGACCCTTGTTGCCACCTCAAACAAAAGCAACATTGGAATAAGGATGATCATCCCATTTCACCACTTGCTTGTTGAATTCTGGGGCTTGCTCTACATATGCTCCAAATAGTGTCCACAGAGTCCCAGCTCTGCAGCATCCGAAGCAACAGTCCCTATGAAGACTGTTGGATGCTAAGGAGTAAAATGTAACTGGATGACAGGTGGGCATTTTGATGATAAAGTAAGATGGGGAGCTTGAGGATTGTGTAGTATGGTGATTTATCTGTTGCTACGCAACTAGAGAATCTTGGTCACTTCCCTGGTGCAACTGTGTTCATCCAACATTTTCCCTCGGGAGTGAAGGAAGGAGTAAAAAGCCCAGAGAACCATGGATGACCAAAGATATTCAGCGTACGATCAGAAGGAAAAGAGAGGCTATTTGCAATTACAAGGGGAGCGAATCAGTGGAGGCATTAGTGGAGTACAGAAAGTGCTGGATGGAGCTTAAGAAAGCATTTAGGAGAGCAAAGAGGGGGTATGAGAAAGCTCTGGCTAGTAAAAGTAGGAAAAATCCCAAGATATTCTATAAATATATATCAATGGGAAAAGGATAACCAATAGGGCCAATTAGGAACCAAGGGGGCAATCTGTGGGTGGAGCTGAAGTACATTGAAAGAGTGTTGAACAAATACTTCACATCTGTCTTCACCCAAGAGAATGAGGATGTGGGTATGGAACTCTGGGAGAAAGACTGTGAGGTTCTTGAGCAAATTGACATAAGGAGTGACAAGGTATTGGAAATATTGGCAGGCTTAAAATTGGACACATCTCCAGGTCCAGGTGAATTGTGTCCCAGGATACTGTGGGAGGTGAGGGACGAGGTTGCACGGGCTCTGACCCAAATGTTTAATTCCTCTCTGGCAACGGGGGAGGAACCAGAGAACTGGAGAACAGCTAAAGTGGTTCCACTATTTAAGAAGAGACAGGCCAGGGAACTACAAACCAGCGAGTCACGTCAGTGGTTGGGAAACTATTGGAGAAAATTCTGAAGGAGAGAATCTATCTCCACTTGGAGAGGCAAGATTTGATTAGGAATAGTCAGCATGGCTTTGTCAGAGTGAGGACATAGGGATTTACAGGATGGAAACAGGGCCTTCGGCCCAACTTGTCCACGCCGCCCAGTTTTTACCACTAAGCCAGTCCCAATTGCCCGCATTTGACCCATATCCCTCTATACCCATCTTACCCATGTAACTGTCTAAATGCTTTTTAAAAGACAAAATTGTACCCGCCTCTACTACTGCCTCTGGCAGCTCGTTCCAGCCACTCACCACCCTCTGTGTGAAACAATTGCCCCTCTGGGCCCTTTCGTATCTCTTCCCTCTCACCTTAACCTATGCCTTTTAGTTTTAGACTCTCCTACCTTTGGGAAAAGATGTTGACTACCTACCTTATTTATGCCCCTCAGGGCAGCACGGTAGCACAGTAGTTAGCACTGTGGCTTCACAGTGCCAGGGTCCCAGGTTCGATTCCCCACTGGGTCACTGTCTGTGCAGAGTCTGCACGTTCTCCCCGTGTGTGCGTGGGTTTCCTCCGGGTGCTCCGGTTTCCTCCCACAGTCCAAAGATGTGCAGGTTAGGTGGATTTGCCATGCTAAATTGCCCTTAGTGTCCAAAAAGGTTAGGAGGGGTTAGTGGGTTACGGGGATAGGGTGGAAGTGAGGGCTTAATTGGGTCGGTGCAGACTCGATGGGCCGAATGGTCTCCTTCTGCACTGTATGTTCTATGTTCTATTATTTCATAGACCTCTATAAGTTGACCCCCTAAACCTCCTATGCTCCAGGGAAAAGAGTCCCAGTCTATCAAACCTCTCCTTATAACTCAAACTATCAAGTCCCGGTAGCATCTTAGTAAATCTTTTCTGGACTCTTTCTAGTTCAATAATATCTTTTCTATAATATGGTGACCAGAACTGTACACAGTAATCCAAGTGTGGCCTTTCTAATGTCTTGTACAACTTCAACAAGACGTCCCAACTCCTGTATTCAATGTTCTGACCAATGAAGCCAAGCATGCTGAATGCCTTCTTCACCACCCTGTCCACCTGTGACTCCACTTTCAAGGAGCTATGAACCTGTACTCTGAGATCTCTTTGTTCTATGACTCTTCCCAACTCCCTGCCATTAACTGAGTAAGTCCTGCCCCGATTCGCCCTGACATGCCTAACAAATTTGATTGAATCTTTTGAGGAGGTGGTCAGGTGTGTAGATGAGGGTAGTGCAGTTGATGAAGTTTATATGGACTTTAGCAAAGCCTTTGACAAGGTGCCACATGGGAGACTTCTAAAAAAGGCAAATGCACAAGGGATACAGGGTAATTTGATAAGGTGGATTCAAAATTAACTTCGTTGGAGGAGACAGAGGATAATGACAGACGGCTGCTTTAGTGACTTGAAGCCTATGCCCAGAAATAAGAACATAAGACCATAAGAACTAGGAGCAAGAGTAGGCCATCTGGCCCCTCGAGCCTGCTCCACCATTCAATGAGATCATGGCTGATCTTTTGTGGACTCAGCTCCACTTTCCGGCCTGAACACCATAACCCTTAATCCCTTTATTCTTCAAAAAACTATCTATCTTTATCTTAAAAACATTTAATGAAGGAGCCTCTACTGCTTCACTGGGCAAGGAATTCCATAGATTCACAACCCTGTGGGTGAAGAAGTTCCTCCTAAACTCAGTCCTAAATCTACTTCCCCTTATTTTGAGGCTATGCCTCCTAGTTCTGCTTTCACCCGCCAGTGGAAACAACCTGCCCGCATCTATCCTATCTATTCCCTTCATAATCTTATATGTTTCTATAAGATCCCCCCCTCATCCTTCTAAATTCCAACGAGTACAGTCCCAGTCTACTCAACCTCTCCTCGTAATCCAACCCCTTCAGCTCTGGGATTAACCTAGTGAATCTCCTCTGCACATCCTCCAGTGCCAGTACATCCTTTCTCAAGTAAGGAGACCAAAACTGAACACAATACTCCAGGTGTGGCCTCACTAACACCTTATACAGTTGCAGCAGAACCTCCCTAGTATTAAACTCCATCCCTCTTGCAATGAAGGACAAAATTCCATTTGTCTTCTTAATCACCTGTTGCACCTGAAAACCAACTTTTTGTGACTCATGCATTAGCACACCCAGGTCTCTCTGCACAGCAGCATGTTTTAATATTTTATCATTTTATGTACCACATGGACCAATGTACCACATAGATCTGTGCTGGGCCCCCTATTGTTTGCCATTTATATAAATTACTTAGAAGACTATGTGGGGGGTCGGATCAATAGGTTTGCGGGTGACACAAAGGTTGGCAGGGTGGTTAACAGTGAGGTTGAGTGTCTTGGGTTACAGGAAGATGTAGATGGGATGGTCAAATGGGCAGAAAAGTGGTGAATGGAATTTAACCCTCAAAAGTGTGAGGTAGGAAGGAGAACTTTGACAAGGAAATATTCAATGAAACGCATGACACTAGGACATTCTAAGGAACAAATGGACTCTGAAGGCGGAAGGGCAGGTTAATAGGGAGGTGAAAAAGTCATATGGGATACTTCCCTTTGTCAATCGAGGCATAGATTACAAAAGCAGGGAGGGCGTGTTGGTGAGGCCACAGCTGGAGTATTCTGTGCAGTTCTGGTCGCCACATTATAAGAAGGGTGTGATTGCACTGTAGGGGGTGCAGAGGAGATTCACCAGGTTAGGAGTGGTGGCACGGTGGCACAGTGGTTAGCACTGCTGCCTCGCAGTGCCAGGGGCCCAGGTTCAAATCCGGCCTTGGGGTGAGTGTCTGTGTGGAGTTTGCACTTTCTTCCCGTCGCTGCATTGGTTTCCTCCAGGTGCTCCGGTTTCTTCCACTGATCCAAAGGAGAGCAGGTTAGGTGAGATAATGGGATTACAGGGATGGGGTGGGGGCGTGGACCTAAGTGAGGTGCTCTTTCAGAGAATCGGTGCAGACTCAAAAGGCCAAAATGGATGGATTGGATTTTGTTTATTGTCACGTGTACCGAGATACAGTGAAAAGTATTTTTCTGCGAGCAGCTCAACAGATCATTAAGTACATGAAAAGATAATAAAATAAAAGAAAATACATGATAGGGCAACACAAGGTATACAATGTAACTACATAAACACCGGAATCGGGTGAAGCATACAGGGTGTAGTGTTCATGAGGTCAGTCTATAAGAGGGTTGTTTAGGAGTCTGGCAACAGTGGGAAGAAGCTGTAATTGAGTCTGTTCGTACATGTTCTCAGACTTTTGTATCTCCTGCCCGATGGAAGAAGTTGGAAGAGTCAGTAGGCCGGGTGGGAGTGGTCTTTGATTATGCTGCCTGCTTTCCCCAGGCAGCGGGAGGTGTAGATGGAGTCAATGGATGGGAGACAGGTTTGTGTGATGGACTGGGCTGTGTTCACGACTCTCTGAAGTTTCTTGCGGTCTTGGGCCAAGCAGTTGCCATACCAGGCTGTGATGCAGCCAGATAGGATGCTTTCTATCGTACATCTGTAAAAGTTGGTAAGAATTAATGTGGACATGCCAAATTTCCTTAGTTTCTTGAGGAAGTATAGGCGCTGTTGTGCTTTCTTAGTGGAAGCGTTGACATGGGTGGACCAGGACAGATTTTTGGAGATATGTACCCCTAGGAATTTGAAACTGCTAACCATCTCCACCTCAGCCCCATTGATGCTGACAGGGGTGTGTACGTACTTTGCTTCCTGAAGTCAATGACCAGCTCTTTAGTTTTGCTGGCATTGAGGGAGAGATTGTTGTCGCTACACCACTCCACTAGGTTCTCAATCTCCCTCCTGTATTCTGACTCGTCGTTATTCGAGATCCAGCCCACTATGGTCATATCGTCAGCAAACTTGTAGATGGAGTTGGAACCTAATTTTGCCACGCAGTCGTGTGTGTACAGCAAGTAGAGTAGGGGGCTAAGTACGTAGGTTTGCGGGACCCTGGTATTGAGGACTATTGTGGAGGAGGTGTTGGTGTTCCTTCTTACTGATTGCGGTCTGTTGGTCAGAAAATCGAGGATCTTGTTGTAGAGTGGGGAGCCAAGTCCTAGGTTTGGAGCTTTGATATGAGCTTGACTGGAATTATGGTGTTGAAGGCGGAGCTGTAGTCAACAAATTGGAGTCTGATGTAGGAGTCCTTGTTGGCAAGATGTTCCCGGGGTGAGTGTAGGGCCAGTGAAATGGTGTCTGATGTGGACCGGTTGCAGCGGTATGCGAATAGCAGTGGATCAAGGCGTTCTGGGAGTATGGAGGTGATGGGCTTCATGGTCAACCTCCCGAAGCACTTCATTACGACTGATGTCAGGGCCACCGGACGGTAGTCATTGAGGCATGTTGCCTGGTTCTTCTTTGGCACCGGTATGCTGATGGTCTTCTTGAAGCAGCTGGGGACCTTGGAGCGGAGTAGGGACAGGTTAAAGATGTCCCCAAACACATCTGCCAGCTGGTCCACGCAGGGTCTGAGTGCACGACCAGGGATCCCGTCCAGACCCGTCGCCTTCTGAGTGTTCACTTTCAGGCAGGCCGATCTGACTTCGGAAGCTGTGATGGTGGGTATGGGTGTGTTATGAGCTGCTGAGGCACTCGACAGTGGATCATTGGTTTCCTGCTCGAACCGAGCATAGAATGCACTGAGTTCATCAGGGAGGGGTGCGCTGCTGCTGGAGATACTGCTCGGCTTCGCTTTAGTACAAATGGCCTCCCTTCGGCACTGTAGGGGTTCTTTGGTTCTATATTGCTTATGATGGAACATTTAAGTTGTGAAGAGGGTTTGGATAGACTTGAGTAGTTTTTGTTGGAGCAGAGAAGAGTGAGGGATGACCTGATATGAGGGGCATGGGCAGGGTGAATAGGGAGCAGCTGTTCCCCATAGTCGAAGGGTCGGTCAAGAGGGTAAACAAGTTTAGGGTCAGGGGCAGGAGGGATGTGAGGAAAAACCTTTTTACCCAGAGGGTGGTAATGGTCTGAAATGCACTGCCTGGGACGGTGGAGGAGGTGGGTTGCCTCAGCCTCACAGCCATTACAAAGTACCTGGATGAGCACTAGGCATGTCATAACATTCAAGGCTATGGGCCGAGTGCTGGCATGTCGGATTAAGTAGACAGGTCAGGTGTTTTACATGTGTCGGTGCAGACTCAATGGGCCGAAGAGCCTCTTTGGCACTGTGTGATTCTGTAATTCTTCAGCAAACTGGTAAATGTTCCTGATGTCCCTCTGTCGCTTAGAAATTCAGAGCCCTGATGACCTTGACAGCTACAGGCAATGTTGTCCAGCTGGCCTTGGTTCCATAAGACCATAAGACATAGGAGCAGAATTAGGCCATTCGGCCCATCGAGTCTGCTCCGCCATTCACTCATGGCTGATATTTTTCTCATCTTCATTCTCCTGCCTTCTCCCCATAACCCCTGATCCTTTATTAATCAAGGACCTATCTATCTCTGGCTGAAAGACACTCAGTGATTTGGCTTCCACAGCCTTCTACGGCAAAGAGCTCCACAGATTCACCACCCTCTGGCTGAAGAAATTCCCCCTCATCTCTGTTTTAAAGGATCGTCCCTTCAGTCTGAGATTGTGTCCTCTGCTTCTAGTTTTTCCTACAAGTGGAAACATTCTCTCCACACCCACTCTATCCAGGCTTCGCAGTATCCTGTAAGTTTCAAAGAGATCCCCCCCCCTCATCCTTCTAAACTCCATTGAGTACGGACCCAGAGTCCTCAACCACCCATCATATCACAAGGCTTTCCTTCCGGGGATCATTCTTGTGAAATTCCTCTGAACCCTCTCCAAGGCCAGCACATCCTTCCTTAGATACGTGGCCCAAAACTGCTCACAATACTCCAAATGGGATCTGACCAGAGCCTTACATAGCCTCAGAAGTGCCTCCCTGGTCTTGTATTCTAGCCTTCTCGACATGAATGCTGACATTGCACTTGCCTTCCTAACTGCCGACTGAACCTGCACGTTAACCTTAAGAGAATCCCTAAGACTCCCAAGTCCCTTTGTACTTCTGATTTTGGAAGCCTTGTTCCATTTAGAAAATAGTTTATGCCTCTATTGTTTCTTTCAAAGTGCATAACCTCACACTTTTCCACATTGTATTCCGTCTTTGCCCACTCTCCTAGCTTATCCAGTTTCGAAGCTCAAATGGTTGTTACAGCAAGTGACCTCGCTTGGTGATAGGCTCCTTGGTGAAGTGATGGCATCTGGGACACTCCTGTTCAATGAGGTACAAGCAGAAGAAGTGCTTCCAGAAGATCCACCATGGGAATGTCCTCCTGAACAGTGTCCTCCTTCTCCTCCACCCTCTTGCCCCAGTTTGTCCTCCTCTCTGCCGTCTCCTCAGTTACTCCCCCTTTGTCCTCCAGCCCTAAGAGAAATGTCAAAAATAGCTGACATTTGTGTTTCACAGAGAATTCGAAGGTGAACATGGAGTTGGAGTTGTTAATGAGTGGAATTGAGATTTGAGGCGATAATGTGAATAATAAAGAGTGAGGCAAAGCAAAGAGGAGCGGCCCATGAGATCGGTAAAGTTTTGTGTTTCTCAGAGGTAACAGTGGCTTGTGAATCATTACATTGTAAATATTTTGGTTGTATTTAATGACTTGGTTTCTTCACAAGTGAAAATTAATCCTGTTTTTCAGTTCAGTGCCTGGAGTTGAGAAATATGTCAAAAGGTCCTAGGAAAGTTTCCACACAACACTGAAGCCAGGAATACAGGAAAATCCCAATACATCACATGCAAGATTAAAGATTAGAAGAATTTTTCCCACAGAGCAGTGGATATTTGGAACAGATTTGCAACAGTTAATTGTGATTGGCTGTTTTAAGGATGAGTTATTTTAGTTATTTTAGCATTTTAAAACACAGCAATGTGACCATATTCATAAGGTCTTTTATATAATTCAGCCATGGCCAGGCAATGTGGTTCTCCCCCAATGACCAAGTGGGTTAAAGCACTGCCTGGTACAGAGGTTATTCATGAACCTCGCCCCTCGCCTGAGGGCTGTTGATCCTCAGGTTAACTCACTCTCCCCCTCACAGGGGAGGCTGCCAATGGTCATCTGGGACTATGGTGGCTTTACCTTGTTATAATATACATCTATGTATACAATGGAGTGCAGCCAGACAGTGATTGACACACAGGATGACCAGTAAGCACACAGAACAGAACAGCCAATCACTAGACAGGACACGACCACTATAAAGCCAGAGGGCACCAGTTTTACCGCTCTCTCGGGACCCAGCCTCTGAGACAGTCAGAGTTAGTGAGCTGGCCAGTGCAAACACCATGTGGTAGCTAGGAAGTCTGGTTAGGCTAGTATCAGGTCTCCAGTCAAGTCAGCATAGTGTCAACCCACAGTTGAACATGTATAATAGTTTAGATGTTAAATAAAATCGTGTTGCATCTTATCAAGTGTTGGAGGTCGGTCTCTCGCTACACTGCATAAAGTGCAGTCCACATCGACCCTGCCTACCCAACACATCATACCTTTTTTTACAAACCAATACAGGTGAATAGGTCCAGGTATTCCCATCTATGCTGAGTATTTGACCTCATCCTTAGTGTGTGTGTGTGTGTCTGTTTGTGGACAGCTCTGCGCATGCCTGTGCCAAGAATGTAAGAAGTTAACGAGATTAACAGTGAATTTGCGATGAAAAATTAAACAGCACAAATGTAACAGGACATATAAAAATGATGAGATATGGGCTGGATTCTCCGTTTGGGAGACTAAATCCCCACACCAGCGTGAAATCGGGGAACCGGCGCTGGTCGCGGTTCTGTGCAGGGAAATGGATTCTCTGCTCACGCGTCAGCTGCGATTTCAGCATCGGCGGAGAATCCAGCCCATTGTTCACCAGAGATCAGTGAGGCTATACAAATGGTAATGTCCAAAGACAAGGGTCAGATTCTCCGTTGACAGAGGCTGGAATCGGGAAAGGCGATTGGGCGAAGAGTCACGCATGTGGTGAAAATCGTGTCCAGCGCCAGGTGCCTGACAGCGGCGTCAGTGCATTCTACTCTGCACGTACAGTAAACGCTGTTGGCGTATCATTAGCGAGCCTGACCCGGTATTCTCAGGGGCCTCCATCTCTGCCGGGAGGAAATATTGACAGGGAGTTTCACTTGTGGTTTTAAGAATCGGGTAACAGGCACCGTGGTCGATGAGGGAGAGAGGCAAGGTAGGACATGCAGTTGTACAACCGTGGGCTGCCGGTCCTGCCACTGGTAGGTCTGGCTGCGGGGGGAGCAGGAGGTCGTCCACCAGGACTGGGCGGAGCAGCGGGGTGAAGGTTGTGATCAAGGGATGGGCTGTGTGGTCAGGGTGAACACCCCAGGGCTGGGGTGTCCAAGCACGGACCGCCATTGCCGCGGCTTGCAAGGCAGCCATCTTGCCGTGCACCCCACTGACCACCCTCTGAGGCCTGTGGTTCCGCAGAGTATGACACCAGCTGTCTGGGTGCCCCCACCCCACAACCCTATGCACCCCAGGCCCCAGCCTGCACCCCACCAACCCCGCACACCAACGCCATCCTCCACCCCAACAGCCCCGCCCACAACACAAACCGCACCCGACAAACTCTACCCCTCAACTGGCCGCTACCCACCGGCGGGCATCAGGCAGCCCACCCAAGGGCAGCACCCACAGTAGCCCATCCAGGAGGGTGATGGATGGGGCCGCGGAGCCTACCTCTGGCATGGGTAGTGGCAGCCACCTGTACCCATGGCAGCAGGAATGGGCATCAGGGTCAGAGGCCCCCAGGGCACTGACGGGACCAGGGGTGAAGGGGGCGAGATGCTAGGGGGAAAGGCCATGGGGGGCGTTGAGATGGGGAGGAGGGGCGGGAGAGGGTAATACGGGGCCAGGGTCTGCACGGGCACGGGGATATGCACCATGCTAACATGTCTGACTTTCACCACCTGCAATCAATGGCCATCGAATCCAACCATCGGAATGGTGGCCTTCATCCTAGTCGCCGCAGCCCTGGGGGATGCACTGAGGCTGTACGAGCAAGGACCCTTCAGACCAGGAGCTTGCCCCAGAGGAACAGGAGGCAGCCGGTGAGGATGGAGAGCCGGCCACCCAACAGCCTGAGGAGGAGGACAAGGTGAGAAGGAGGCAGCGAATCACTCCTCGTGTGTACCCGCAGTGCCTGTCATTTGAGGCCCTGCCGGACCGGGCATGCCATCGAAGACTCCGGCTGAGCAGCAGGACAGTACAGCATATCTGCCGGATCATGGCACACCTGGCACCGTGGGGGTATGGAGAAGGCGGGGGGTTTGGGTGGAGAGGGATGGGGGTGGAGCATCAGAGTGGTGAGCACTGGCTGAACTGGGGGTCACTAGCCCTACCCACCCCCACCGTCCCCCCATCTTCCCCCGCCACAAGCACCCCCTCTGCAGCCAGCCCAGCCCATTCCTCATACCCGTCTGACGGAGCACCGAAACAGGTTGAAATGTTCTGAAGAGGTGCTTATTGTGAAATGGTGAACATATATATACAGGTTTGTACACTCGCCCCTTACGCTATACTGTGTGTTGCACCCGTGCCAACCTAACTGGTGTCTACCTTTCTGGCCTTACGGGCCCGAACGCTATGCCAAGGTGGATGCCCAGGCAGTACATCAGGAGTGGAAGTGGCCTGCTGCGATTCCCAGCTGTAACCTGGGTCCCCTTTGGCTGCTGTCTTCTGGGGCAACCGGGCCTGGATGGGCCCGGCTGCTGCTCTGTTGTCCCAGGTAGAGTGATGCCACCCTGTTCTGCGTGCTACCCATCAGATGCACCAGGGACAGGAGGATGGGAGTCTGAGGCGCTGTGGTCTTCTGGCATCTCCTTGCACCCCCGTCCCATGGAGTAACCTAGGGGCAATCGGGCCCCATCGCCTCCTCCTCCCTCAGGTTGTCCGATTGCCCCTAGGTTACTCCATGGGACGGGGGTGCAAGTGGAGCTAAATGCTGAGCCCCCCCCCCACACCAGCTGGCGCTGATAGTCCTGGAGGCCCGCTCTGTCTTGATTAGGGTCTCGATGCTCATGGCCATGGAGCACAGGGAGTGGACCACCTCCATCTAGGTCTGTGCCACATCAGCCAGTTACTGTGTCACCTCCCCCTGTGCCTGGCTCAGGAAAGCCAGCACCCGGGCAATGGTGCCAGCACTCTCAGCCTTGACCCGCTGTGACTGGGCCAAGCCGCTGGAGAGCCGCTGCAGTATCCAGGTGGCCCTGGTACATGGCTGCCTGTGACAGGGAAGCTCTGTCCTGGGCCTCAGCTGCTGCCCGCATAAGGGGCCCCAGGCCTTGGACATCTTGACCCATAACCAATACCTTTGCCCCCAAGGCCTCCACCGCAGACCGGTGGTATTGTCCTGAGTGAAACACATAGTCAGCACCACCTCCTGCCCCTGCAGGCGATTGGACTCCTCCAACTGCACCTGCAGGCACTGGATGGTTGCTGACAACACTTCATGCAGTCCCTGGCTCTGTGACTACTTCTCCATCCATTCCAGAAGTCCAAACCTGCATGGACAGCAGCTAGTCCCTTGGTCAGGCCACCCTCCGACCGGCCGCCCCCTTGGGGTTTCCAATCTCCACCTGATATACTGCTGCACATGTGTGGTACGCACCAGATAATGCCCTCGGAGCCACTTCACTATAGTGCCCGACTAAGGTGGGTGTCTCTAGGATGTTGGAGACAGCTGTGATGGGAAGTCAGTGTCGTCCCCGAACTGGTGCTCTGGGTGTCTCCGGCTACGGTTCGAGGGCCCACGGCGCTGTCCTTGTCCTCTTCCTTGCTGTTGCCTGTTTGGGGTTGGGTTTGTGGTTGGGGTTGGGGCCGGGGCAGCCATCAGATAGACTCGCCTCATCACCAGGAGATCTTGCACGACACAGGACATGATGCATGATTCAACCGCCGGTTGGGGTGGTGGGTGCTGGTGGAGAGAGTGTGGGGGTGGTATGGGGATGGGGGGTGGTGGAGGGGGGTGTGGGGGTGGTATGGGGATGGGGGGTGGTAGAGGGGGGTGTGGGGGTGGTATGGGGATGGGGGGTGGTGGAGGGGGGTGTGGGGGTGGTATGGGGATGGGGGGTGGTGGAGGGGTGTGTGGGGGTGGTGTGGGGATGGGGGGTGGTGGAAGGGGGTGTGCAGGTGGTAAGGGGATGAGGGGTAGTGGAGGGGGGTATGGGGGTGGAGGAGGGGGGTGTGGGGGTGGTATGGGTATGGGGTGTGGTGGTGTGGGCGAGGGGTGGGGGTGGTGCTGAAGGGGGGGTTCGGAGAGGGTGTGAGGGTGGTGTGGGGGAGGGGGAGTGTGCTGGAGGGGTTATATGGGGAGGGGGAGTGTGGTGGAGTGGGGGTAGTGGGGGAGGGGGAGTGTGGTGGAGGGGGTTGCGGGGAGGGTGAGTGTGGTGGAGGGGGATGTGGGGGAGGGGGAGTGTGGTGGAGGGGGTTGTGGGGAGGGGGAGTGTGGTGGAGGGGGAGTGTGGGGAGGGGGAGTGTGGTGGAGGGGGTTGCGGGGAGGGGGAGTGTGGAGGAGGGCGGTGTGGGGGAGGGGGAGTGTGGTGGAGGGTGTGTGTGGGGAGGGGGAGTGTGGTGGAGGGGGTTGCGGGGAGGGGGAGTGTGGGGGAGGGTGGTGTGGGGAGGGTGAGTGTGGTGGAGGGGGTTGTGGGGAGGGGTAGTGTGGGGGAGGGCGGTGTGGGGAGGGTGAGTGTGGTGGAGGGAGTTGCGGGGAGGGGGAGTGTGGTGGAGGGGGTTGCGGGGGAGGGGGAGTGTGGGGGAGGGCGGTGTGGGGAGGGTGAGTGTGTAGGAGGGGATTGCGGGGAGGGTGAGTCCGGTGGAGGGGGTTGCGAGGAGGGTGAGTGTGGGGGAGGGGGTTGCGGGTAGGGTGAGTGTGGTGGAGGGGGTAGCGGGGAGGGGGAGTGTGGGGTGGGGGTTGCGGGGAGCATGAGTGTGGGGGAGGGGTTGCGGGGAGGGTGAGTGTGGTGGAGGTGGTTGCGGGGAGGGGGAGTGTGGTGGAGGGGGTTGCGGGGGAGGGTGAGTGTGTAGGGGGGGATTGCGGGGAGGGTGAGTCCGGTGGAGGGGGTTGCGGGGGAGGGTGAGTGTGGGGGAGGGGGTTGCGGGGAGGGTGAGTGTGGTGGAGGGGGTTGCGGGGGAGGGTGAGTGTGGGATGGGGGTTGCGGGGAGCGTGAGTGTGGGGGAGGGGTTGCGGGGAGGGTGAGTGTGGGGGAGGGGTTGCGGGGAGGGTGAGTGTGGTGGAGGTGGTTGAGGGGAGGGGGAGTGTGGTGGAGGGGGTTGCGGGAGGGGGAGTGTGGTGGAGGGGGTTGCGGGGAGGGTGAGTGTGGTTGAGGGGCTTGCGGGGAGGGGTAGTGTGGGGGAGGGCGGTGTGGGGAGGGTGAGTGTGGTGAAGGGGGTTGCAGGGAGGGTGAGTGTGGGGGAGGGGGTTGCGGGGAGCGTGAGTGTGGGGGAGGGGTTGCGGGGAGGGTGAGTGTGGTGGAGGGGGTTGCGGGGAGGGGGAGTGTGGTGGAGGGGGTTGCGGGGAGGGGGAGTGTGGTGGAGGGGGTTGCGGGGAGGGGTAGTGTGGGGGAGGGGTTGCGGGGAGGGTGAGTGTGGTGGAGGGGGTTGCGGGGAGGGGGAGTGTGGTGGAGGGGGTTGCGGGGAGGGTGAGTGTGGTGGAGGGGGTTGCGGGGAGGGGTAGTGTGGGGGAGGGCGGTGTGGGGGAGGGTGAGTGTGGTGGAGGGCGGTGTGGAGGAGGGGGAGTGTGGTGGGGGGGTTGCGGGGAGGTGGAGTGTGGGGGAGGGGGTTGCCGGGAGGGGGAGTGTGGGGGAGGGTGGTGTGGGGAGGGGGAGTGTGGTGGAGGGGGTATATGGGGAGGGGGAGTGTGGGGGAGGGGGTTGCGGGAGGGTGAGTGTGGGGGAGGGGGTTGCGGGAGGGTGAGTGTGGGGGAGGGGGTTGCGGGGAGGGGGAGCGTGGTGGAGGGGGTTGTGGGGAGGGAGAGTGTGGGGAGGGCGGTGTGGGGAGGGGGAGTGTGGTGGAGGGGATTGCGGGGAGGGTGAGTGTGGTGGAGGGGGTTGTGGGGAGGGGGAGTGTGGGGGAGGGCGGTGTGGGGAGGGGGAGTGTGGGGGAGGGCGGTGTGGGGAGGGGGAGTGTGGGGGAGGGCGGTGTGGGGGAGGGTGAGTGTGGTGGAGGGGGTTGCGGGGAGGGGGATTGTGGGGGAGGGCGGTGTGGGGAGGGGGAGTGTGGGGGAGGGCGGTGTGGGGAGGGTGAGTGTGGTGGAGGGGATGGTGACACACGGGCCAAGGGGAACCACAACACAGCAGGATGTCACTTGCTTGCCCGATGCCGAATTCCTCCTCGGCGACAGCCCACTCTGAGGGTCTTCCAACCAGGTCCAGTGCCCACTGCTCTGCTGCGATGAGATGCCTCAGGTCTGGCAATCCCCCTCCAGTCTTCTCCCTCTCCCAGCAGTTGTGTGCCGCCTTCTCCTTGGGATGGGGGAGGAGGGAAGCGGGGAGACAGAAAATGCACAGTATTAGACAGTGGGACGCATGCAGCGTAGAGGGTGGGTAGCTGGTGGACTTCGTGCCGGTGCACCCGGACATGGCAGCCGGTATGGGTGCTGGCATGTGGTGCAGGGTGGGAGTTCGGTCGCCCTCTGGGTGCGGTGGGAGTTACGGGGGTGTAGGACGAGGGTTTGGACCAGGGGCACTGTGCGGCCTACTCAACCTGGCCGCCCTGAATAGGTTGTGCAGATTTTTATGGCACTGCTGTCCAGTCCTGGCAGTGGGGCCCATGGCACCTGCCACCTGGGCCCAAGCCCAGTATATGGTGGCAGGAGGCAGCCTCCTTCCCTCTCCAGGATATAGGGTAGCCCGCCTCTCCTCCATTACAACTAGCAGGAATGCAGAATTCGTGCAGTGATTCCCACCCTGTGGCGGGTGTCATCTGGGGCGACGGGCCTGGACTGGACACTGGCCAGGTTGGCTAGGGTGGTGGGTAGGGGGAGGGGCCCTACCAAGGCTGGAGGGGAGGTGGGGGTGATGGGGAACAGTCCGAGTGGCCGAGGTGCCCCCCGCAAGGGACTGGGGCAGTGTGCAGGCACGGACCGCCATTGCCGCGGCCTGCAAGGCAGCCACCTTGCTGCGCACTCCACTGATCACCCACCTTGACCCTGATTCCACAGAGTGATACCGGCCTTATGGATGCCCCCCCCCCCCCCCCCACATCCCATACCCCATTCTCCGCCATGTTCCTAACCCCCACCCCCACCCAGCCACCACCCGCTGGTGGGACACCAGTCGACCCACACAGGGCAATGACTACTATGGGCGCACTGGACAGGGGCCGCGGAGTGTACCTCTTGTCAAGGGCATTGCCAGCCAACGGTACCCCTGCCATCAGGGACAGGCGACAGGGCAAGCGGCCCCCACTGTGTCGGGCACCTACGGGGCCAAGGGTGCGGGTTCGGGGTGGCGGGAACATGCGGGGGCAGAGCCTGCAGTGCCAACAGGGGCCACCATGTACCCCGTTGGACCTGGTTGGGCACCGGGATATGCACCATGCTAACATGTCAGCCTTTCACCCCCTGCAGACAATGGATATTGGAATTCGACCAGCAATGGTGGCCTTCCTGCTGGTCGCCGCAGCCCTGGAGGATGCCCTGCGGCTGTACGAGCTGGAACTGCTCGAGGAGGGGGAAGCTGCAGCAGCGGAGCGTGCAGCAGAGGAGCGTGCAGCAGAGGAGCGGGCAGCAGAGGAGCGGGCAGCAGAGGAGCGTGCAGCAGAGGAGCGGGCAGCAGAGGAGCGTGCAGCAGAGGAGCGGGCAGCAGAGGAGCGGGCAGCAGAGGAGCGGGCAGCAGAGGAGCGGGCAGCAGAGGAGCGGGCAGCGGTGGAGCGGGCAGCAGAGGAGCGTGCAGCAGAGGAGCGTGCAGCAGAGGAGCGGGCAGCAGGGGAGCGGGCAGCAGAGGAGCGGGCAGCAGCGGAACAGGAGGCAGCCGCCCAGGATGAAGAGCTGGCCATCCAACGAGCCAAGGAGGAGGAGATGCCAAGGGGCACCACATGAGGGCTCGTGTATACTGGCACCGCCTGTCACTGAAGGACCTGCCGGACCGGGCATGTCGTCGAAGATTGCGACTGAGCAGGGAGACAGTGTGACATACCTGCCAGATCATGGCACACCTGGCACCGTGGCGGTATGGGCGAGGACAGCCGCTCCCGGTGGGCATCAAGGTGATGGTCACCCTGAACCTTTACACCATGGGATCCTTCCAGGTGCTGAGGGGGGACCTGTCTGGGATCTCACAGAGCTCGGTGCACAGGTGCATCCGCGCTGTCACGGAGGCCCTATGTGCCCGGGCTGCTCAATACATCCATTTCAATGTGGACCGATCCCACCAGCGGGGTTCGCCGACATGCCCCGGGTCCAGGGGGGGATCGATGGGACGCATGTCACCCTACGAGCACCTGTGGATAACTGTCCGCTCCACACAAACCGAAAGGGGTGCCACTCGATGAATGAGCAGCTGCTATGTGGGTGTGCATCGTGCGCGTCTGCGCCCGATAACCAGGCACACATCCTGGCACACTCGATGATTCCTGATATGTATGGCGCTGGGAGGGTCGCCTTCATGGTGGCGGCCTGCTGCGTCCTCCACAACATCGCGCAGCAGAGGGGTGATGTGCTGGAGGAACAGAATGAATGCCAGTCCTTGTCCGACAAGGAAGATGTGGAGGAGAGCGAGGGTAGGCAGGATTTGGGGCCCAGGAGGCACGGGAGGCCACACAACATGTGCGCCAGGGCCACCGTGCGCGGGAAACTCTGAACGCCTCCAGGTTCACCGACTGAGGGGGGGGTGGAACTGGCCAGGGACATGGACACCGCATCCCACCCACACACACCCTCCCCCTGGCCACTCCCCGCCTGCAATCCTCTCCGTGATACATACCTGCCGCACTGCGGGAGGAGGGCCCTGGGTTGGCAGTAACACCGGGTCTGATCCCATGGGATTGAGGATGATGACAACCCGCTCTGCGATGAGCTCAGGTGCTCCACATCGTGTGACAATGTCTAACTCCTGCCCACGGTAGCACTTTCCACTGTCCACCTGGGCGATTCCTGCATGCGAGCTGGCCAGTCCATCACACGGTCACATCGAATCCCTGGGGTGACGGTGGTAGGGATTGTCATCGGGGATTGGAGGTGGAGTGGGAGGCCCAGGCTACCCACAACATCTGCCAATTCCCCCCCCATCTTGCACCCCCTCTCTGGCCAGGCCAGACCAGCCCACCCCTTATACACATCTGACAGAGTACTGAGGTAGGCTGTAACAGTGTGAGCAGGTGTTTAATGTGATAATGTATATTCGGATCTGTGCACTAGCCGCTATAACTGCACTTTAAATTCTATGATAATCTATGATAACTAAACTGTGCCCTGCATCCGTGCCAACTTAACTGGTGTCTAACTTCTTGGCCTTACGGGCCCTAATGCTGTGACTAGGTGGATCCCCAGATCAGGAGTCGAGGTGGCCTGCTGTGATTCCCGACCTGCTAGTTGGGTCCGCGTTGGCGGCTGTCCTCTGGGTCAACTGGGACTGAATGGAACTGGCTGCTGCTCGGGTGTCCCGGGTGGCATGGTGCCGCCTTGTTCTGCCCACTGCCCACGAGATGTGCCGGGGCAGGAGGGATGGATGGGAGTCCGAGGTGCTGCGGTGTTCCGCTACCTCCGCTACCTCCCCTACGGGAGTCACGGCACGGGCTCCATCACCTCGGAGGCCCCGGGCTACTCCATGAGACAGAGGTCCGAGCGGAGCTATCCCCTGAGGCTTCCTCGCCACCCTGCACTGCCAGTCCTGGAGGCCCACTCTGGTCTCGACCAGGGCCCGCATACGCGCAGCCATGGAGCGCAGGGCATGGACCATCGCCATCTGGGACTGTGCCACATCACCCATTGACTGTGCCACCACCTTCTGGGTCTGTATCACATCAGCCAGTGACTGTGCTATCTTCCTCTGGGATGGGCCACCTCCCTCTGTGTCTGAGCCACACCAGCCAGCGCCTGGGCAATGCCGCTGACGTTCCCAGCCATGGCCTGCTGTGACTGGGCCACGCTCAGGGGCACCGCTGGAATGTCCAGGTGGCTCTGGTAGATGGTTGCCTGTGAGTTGGCAACCTTGTCCTGGGCCTCGGCCAGTGCCTGTACAGACTGCTCCAGGTCTTGGGAATGCTGATCCGTAGCCAAAATTGTCGTCCCTAATGCCTCCACTGCTGGCGCCACCCGTGCGGGTTGGCACGCATGGTTGGCACCACCTCCAGCTGCTGCATGCAGTTGGACTCCTCCAACTGTACCTGCAGCTGCTGGATGTTCGCCGAAACCCCTCATGTAGTCCCTGACTCTGCGACTGCATCTCCACAATCAATGGGACTGTTCCAGAAGCACAAAACCCTCTGAACGGCAGCTAGTACCTCGGGTCACCCTGCCCTCCGACCGCCCATTCCCTTGGGTGTTCCTGCCTCCACCTGCTGTATCGGCCCATCTGTGTGGTGCACACTACAGAATGTCCCAGAAGCCTCTTCGCCAAAGTGCCCAACCGAGGTGAGTGTTTCTGGAATGGTGTAGCATGTTGGAGACAGCTGTGACGGGAAGTCAGTGTCATCCTCAGATTCGAGCTCCAGAGTGTCCTGAGTGTCGGTCGAGGGATGGCGTCCGAGCTGCTCTCATCGTTGGTACTCGGCTCACAGGGAGTTGGGGGGGAGGGTCCGGCTGTGAGGCTGGCTGGGGGCGGTGGACACCAGATGAACCCGCCCCCATCTCCAGCAGGTCCGGTAAGACATAAGACAAAATGTATGATTAGATCGCGGGCGGACGGGGGGGGGGGGGGGGGGGGGGGGGGGGGCGGAATGAGGGGGTGGTGTGGGTGGAGGTTTGGGGGAGGGTGAGGAGCTGGTGAGGGTGGGGGTGAGGTTGAGGGTGGGGGTGAGGGTGGGGGTGAGGGTGTGGTGAAGGTGAGGATGAGGTTGGTGTGGGTTGCAGAGGTGGTTAGGGTGAGGGTGGTGTGCGGGTGGTGTTGGGGGCGGGGGAGGCTGTTGATACACGCGTCACGGGGGACCGCAACTCTGCAAGGTCTCACGTCCTCGCCCATGGCCGAACTCCACCCTGGTGACCTCCCTTTCTTCCCGGCCACCGGCAATGTTCAGGGCCCTCTGCTCTACCACAGTCAGGGGCCGCAGGTCTAGTGGTTTACCCCAACCCCCCCTCCCCCGTTTTCTCCCGCTCCCGGCGGTTACGTGCGGCCTTCTCCTGGGGCAGGGGATGGGTACACGGAAAACAACAGTGTTAGACAATCCAAATCATGCAGCCTAGGAGTGGGTAGCTGGTGGTTTCAGTTGCCGGGGCATCGGCATGTGGTGCAGGATGGGTATTCAGCCGCCCTCCGGGTTGTGGCGGGAGGTGGGGGGGGGGGGGGTGGGGGGTGGGGGGGGGGGGGGGTTATGGGCATGCAGGACGGGGTTAGTGCCAGGGACACAGTGCTGCCTACTCAACCTTTGCCACCCTGAGGAGATTGTGCATTGTGCAGTTATGACACAGACTTTGACACAGGTCACCATTTCCTCATCATTGCTGGGTAAAATTCTTCAATATTTTGCACAACACTACCCTTCGAATATCCATGGCAGGAACTCCGAACCCCTGAGGTCACCGTCATCCTCAAATCGAGGGATAGCTGACAACAATGACAACCATGGGGGGACCAACGGCACAGGATCTGCAGCAGTTTAAGAAGAAGGCCCACCATCAGCTTTCCAGGGGTTCAGCAATAAATGCATCCCTGTCAGTGTCATTTTTGTCTTGAGTTCAAGTATAATTCTTTTAATATCGACAGCAAGAAAGCTGATCCAAAGTGAAACTTAAAGCATTCCTCCTGAGGCTTTATATTTTAATTTCCTTCCTTCATTCGAAGGGCTTAATTTTCTTTGCTAAGTACAAATAAATATATAGGAATCACAATGTGGAAATCAGCTATTTGGCTGACCATTGCGTGTTGGTGTTTATCCTCCAATGCTCCTTTGTTAGTTGTTCTTTCTCTTTCTATCCAATCTAAATATTGGCACAGTGTCTGTCCACTCATCTTGGAAGTGAATTTCCATATCCACAATAACGAACAATGCCTTGCATTAATAAAAAGCCTTTAACACAATGAACCTACTCGAGCGGCATCACATGAGCATTATACATAGAGACATAGAATTTACAGTGCAGAAGGAGGCCATTCGGCCCATCGAGTCTGCACCGGCTCTTGGAAAGAGCACCCTACCTAAACCGACACCTCCACCATATCCCCATAACCCAGTAACCCCACCCAACAATAAGGGCAATTTTGAACACGAAGGCCAATTAGCGTGGCCAATCCACCTAACCTGCACATCTTTGGACTGTGGGAGGAAACCGGAGCACCCGGAGGAAACCCACCACACACAGGGAGGATGTGCAGACTCCGCACAGACAGTGACCCAGCGGGGAATCGAACCTGGGACCCTGGACCTGTGAAGCAATTGTGCTAACCACAATGCTACGGTGCTGCCCTGAGAGCTTTAAACACAGAGCCACATAAGGAGAGATTCGGACAGACCACAGAAAAACTTGGTCAAAGAAATAGGTTTTAGGGAACTTCTTAAAGGATGATAAATTACTTCCCTCAAAGGGTTGTGAATCTTTGGAATTCTCAATCCCAAAGAATTGTGGACAATCCACCTTGAATCCATTTAAGACAGGGGACGGACAGACTTTGGATCTCTCAAGGAATTAAGGGATATGGGGAGCAGGCAGGAGAATGGAGTAAAAGCCCAAGATCAGCCATGATCATATTGAATGGTGGAGCAGGCTCGAAGGGCCTTGTGGTTCCACTCCTGCTCTTAATTCTTATGTTTATGCGAAACATAGAGAGACAAGTGTTGTAAGGTGTCATGTGTAGTTTGGTAGGTCTCACAAAGAGATTCCGAGTCTTGTATCGTTTAACAGTAATTATTTATTGACTACTCATAACAATGTACGTATATACAGTAACAGGTCTAAGGTAGGAGCAGTCTCCATGCTTGCCTCAACACACACCTCCATGCAGTACAAGACTGCCCTCTGGATTCTGGTCACGTGTTCCTTTACATCACAGCATTGTATCAATCCCTTTTTTAAAAATTCTTTCACGGAGATATGGGCGTCGCTGGCTGGGGCAACATTTATTGCCCATCTCTGAGGGTATTTAAGAGTCAAGCACGTTGCTGTCTGTCTGTAGTCTGGAGTCACATGTAGACCTGGTAAGGACGATAAATTTCCTTCTCTAAACTAATTAGTGAACCAGAGAGGTTTTTACGACAATCAACATCAACAATGGTTTCATTCACCATTATTAGTCCAGTGACAATACCACTATGCCACTGCCTCCCCTGTGCTAGACCTGATACTATAGCAAGGACATTTAGGAGCAGAATTCAGGGCCTGGGCAGTTGACAGTACAGCTGTCAATGATGGGACAATGGAATTGATGGTGTACAGAAGGACAGGACTGGAGGAGCACTGAGATCACAGAGGAGGTTACAGAAATAAAGTTGGACAAGACCAGGTAAGATTTAAACACAAGGATTAAAATTTGAAGATTGAAGTATTTCCGGCAAGGAGCCAATGTACATCAGTGAAGTGAGCATAGGTGTCAACGGTGTAAAGAATTTTGCTTCCTGTGATCTAACTGAATGGAAGAGCAAAGCTTTTGCAGATTGGAAATATATAATTTCTCCGAAAGAGAAAAGCAGCAGTCCGACAGGTGTTTGAAGGCAACAATGCAACATAAAACACGTTGAGAACAACTGAAGGGTAAAAGTAGCGCATAAAATCCAACAATTTGCAGATACCAACATGGTTTCTGCAGTGCTGTCAAAATGATCCATAGTCCAAGCAGCCAAGGGCCCACCCCACTGAGAGCTAAGCAAGGATAGAGAGGCAGCCAGTGCTCACTGGGGAGAGCATTTTGAAGAGCTCCTCAGTCTTGATGCCACCTTTTTTGCGGAACAAAGTTGAAAAGCTATTCGACTGCTAAAAAAAACAACTAAGCGCCAGGAATAGATGGAATCCTGAATGAAGTTCTGAAACACAGCGAAGTTAGCGGGGGTTGGGAACCAGAGCATTAGCTTAGAAGGTGTAATAACTGAAGGAGAAATAAAGAACAAAAATTCGAGAACAACATCACCCTCAGGCAGAGCAAATAAGGTGACAAGTGTGAGAAGGGAGGTGGTCAATGCAGGACTGAGGAGGTTGTACCTAAATGTGCGAAGTATAAGGAACAAGGTAAATGATCTTGTTGCGCACATTGAAATTTGCCAGTAAGATGTTGTGGGCATCACAAGGGGATCAGGGCTGGGATCTAAATATCCAAGGATATGTGTCCCATCGAAAGGACAGGCAGATGGACAAAGGGGTTGGGGTTGCATTGTTAGGGAGCAATGAAGTTAAATCAATAGCAAGGAGCGATATAGGATCAGAAGGCATAGAATCTCTGTGGGTAGAGTTGAGGAATCGCAAAGGTAAAAAGACCCTGATGGGAGTTATGTATAGGCCCCCTAGCAGTAGCCAGGATGTGGGGCAGAAACTAAATCAGGAGATAGAGAAAGCATGTAAAAAAGGCAATATTACAATAATCATGGGGGAACTTCAATATGCAGGTGGACGGGAAAATCAGGTTGGTAGTGTCTCCCAAGAAAAGAAATTTGTGGAATGTCTAAGAGATGTTTTTTTGGAGCAGCTTGTGACAGAACCCACTAAGGATCAGGCAATGCTGGATTTGGTGATGTGTGATGAGGCAAACTTCATTAGGGAACTTAAGGTGAAGGAACCCTTAGGGAGCAGTGACCACAATATGATAGAATTTACCCTGCAGTTTGAGAGGGAGAAGCTGGAATCAGATGTAACGGTATTACAATTAAATAAGGGTAACTACAAAGACACGAGGGAGGAGCTGGCCAGAGTTGATTTGGAAAGACAGGGAAGACAGTGGAAAAGCAATGGCAGGAGTTTGGGGGCGTTATTCGGGAGGCACATCAGAAATACACCCCAAGGAGGAGATAATATGCTAAGGGGAGGACATGGGATCCATGGCTGACGATAGCATAAAAGCAAAAGAAAAAACATACAAATTGGCGGCGATTAGTGGGAAGCCAGAGGATTGGGAAGCCTTTAAAAGCAAGCAGAGGACAATTGAACAAGCAATAAGGGGGGGAGAAGATGAAATGTGAGTGCAAGCTAGCTAGTAATATAAAAGAAAATAGGAAGAGTTTTTTTCAATATATAAAAGGTAAAAGAGAGGCAAAAATAGACATTGGACCACTGGAAAATATAACTGGACAAGTAATAACAGGAAACAAAGAAATGGAAGAGGAACTGAATAGTTACTTTGCATCAGCCTTCACGGTGGAAGATACCAGTGGGATGCCAGGAGTTAGGGGCAGAGGTGTTTAAATCGAGCAGAGGAAGTGAGGAACTCAAAAGTTGCAAAATGGTACATTATGCTATGGAGGTTTAGCTTCTTAACAAAACAAAAACTCAGACATCCCACCCCATGGGAACGTGAAAATTGCACTGGATGAAATATTCACCACCACAAATAGCCTTGAAACAAAACATCCCATGGCCTTGTTCATTGTAGCTGGGGACTTCAATCAGGCCAAGCTCAAGAACGTACTACCAAATTACCACCAACACGTCACCTGTTCCACCAGAGGCCCAAACATCCTGGATCACTGCTACACAAATATCAAACATGCCTACCGCTCTATCGCCCGCCCACACTTTGACAAATTTGACCACAAAGCTGTGCTCCTGCTCCCGGCTTACAAGCAAAAACTGAAGCTGGAGAATCCGTCAAAGAAAGTCGTGCATTGTTGGTCTGAGGAATCGGATGATCTCCTGAGGGACTGCTTAGAGTCAGTGGAATGGTCAGTATTTAAAAGCTGTGCAACCAGCCTGAACGAGTACGCCACTACAGTAACTGACTTCATTAGTAATTGTGTAGAAGACTGTGTGCCAAAGAAGCAAATCCACGTGTTTCCCAACCGGAAACCCTGGATGAACAGGGATATCCACTGCTTGCTGAACTCTAGGTCTGAGGCGTTCAAGTCAGGCGACCCTGACCTATACAAGAAAGCCAGATATGATCCAAAGAGATCTATCAAAGATGCCAAAAGACAGTATGGGACCAAGCCCGAGTCCCAGGCTAGCCACACGGACCCTCGCCGACTATGGCAAGGTCTGCAAGACATAACGGGCTACAAGATGAATGCGTGTAAAATCGTCGGCTCCAACACACCCCTCCCTGATGAGCTCATCGCATTCTATGCACGCTTTGAACAAGAGGTCAGCGAGAGCAAGCCCTCCACCCCAGAAGCCTCGGATGAACTTGTATCTGAGATCACCATTGTAGACGTCAGACCAGCCTTCTCGAAGGTTAACCCTCGGAAAGCCACTGGCCCGAATGGGGTACCCGGACGGGCACTCAGGTCTTGCGCGGATCAGCTGGCGGGGGTATTCGAAGACATCTTCAACCTCCCTTTACAACAATCTGAGGTTCCTATCCGCTTCAAGAAGATGACCATCATCCCTGTACCAAAACAAAGCCAAGCAGCGTGCCTTAATGACTATCATCCAGTGGCTCTGACATCCATCATCATGAAGTGCTTCGAAAGGTTAGTCATGTCACGAATCAACTCCAGCCTCCCGGATTGCCTTGATCCACTACAGTTCGCCTGCCGCTGCAACAGGCCCACAGCAGACGCCATCTCCATGGCCCTGCACTCTACCCTGGAACACCTAGATAACAAAGACACCTATGTCAGACTCCTATTTATCGACTACAGCTCAGCCTACAACACCATCATTCCTACGAAACTCATCTCCAAACTCCGTGGCCTTGACCTCGGCTCCTCCCTCTGCGACTGGATCCTGAACTTTCTAACCCACAGGCCACAATCAGTAAAGATGGGCAGCAACACCTCCTCCACGATCATCCTCAACATCGGTGCCCCACAAGGCTGTGTCCTCAGCCCCCTGCTATACTCCTTATACACCTATGACTGTGTGGCCATATTCCCCATCAACTCAATTTTCAAATTTGCTGATGACACTACCGTAGTGGGTCAGATTTCAAAGAATGACGAGACAGAGTATAGGAATGAGATAGAGAATCTGGTGAACTCGTGCGACGACAATAATCTCTCCCTCAATGTCAATAAAATGAAGGAGATTGTCATCGACTTCAGGAAGCGTAGTGGAGAACATGCCCCTGTCTACATCAATGAGAATGAAGTAGAAAGTGTCGAATGCTTCTAGTTTTTAGGTGTACAGATCAGCAACAACCTGTCCTGGCCCCCCCTCCATGCCAACACTATAGTTAAGAAAGCCCACCAACAACTCTACTTTCTCATAAGACTAAGGAAATCTGGCATGTCACCTACGACTCTCACCAACTTCTACAGATGCACCATAGAAAGCATTCTTTCTGGTTGTATCACAGCTTGGTATGGATCCTGCTCTGCCCAAGACCGCTGGAAATTTAAAAAAGGTTGTGAATGTAGCCCAGTCCATCACGCAAACCTCCCATCCATTGACTCTGTCTACAATTCCCGCTGCCTCGGAAAGGCAGCCAGCATAATTAAGGACCCCACGCACCCCGGACATATTTTCTTCCACCTTCTTCCATCAGGAAAAATATACCAAAGTTTGAGGTCACGTACCAACCGACTCAAGAACAGCTTCTTCCCTACTGCTATCAGACCTTTGAATGGACCTACCTCGTGTTAAGTTGATCTGTTCTCTGCACCTTGCTATAACTGTAACATAATATTCTGCAGTCTCTCCTTCCTTCCCTATGTACGGTATGCATTGTTTGTACAGTATGTGACAATAATAAATCAAATCAAATCAAACATTTTGGCACCCGAGAAATCAGAGGGATTTGGTTTGATTGGGTGGCTGGTGGCCAGTGAATTGGCTAAAGGCTGTATTCTGCCCAGCAACAGGTGGTAATTGGGTCCTATCCAAGAGGAATGTTTTTCAGAGGATGCAGGAAGTGGCAGTCGGATCTTGGATGCTGAGAGAAGTGTCTGTGAGTGTCTGTCTCTCACTCTCCAGAAATACTGCCTATCTGCTGTTTCTCTGAATCTGCGGAAAAGCCTTGAGGTCTGGATGAATCTACAGTGAAAAAGTCATTACAGACTGAAAACAGAAACCTCCAACTGAAGGCCTAGATTGAAGATAGGTGGACTGAAGATGTCCATCTGAAACAAAGGCACTTGTCCTTTTACTTTCATCATTATTTTACATCCCTCTTTTCCCTCTATGTTTGTCTGTCTTGTGTGTGTGTAGAGGATGAGGTGAGATAAAGACGGGAGTAGGGAATTATATAATAGTTAACCCGTTGGATTTGCTGCATATTTAATTATAGTTATTGTTATTAATTGTGTTTAAATTTACAAACCTTGTGACTATTGTTATTTGGCAACCAAGGACCAAGGATTTCAGGGGTGGGATTCTCCGTTGGCTGATGCCGAAATCGTGAGGCCAAAATTGCGGCAGGTGCCAATTTGACACCAAATCACAATTCTCCATCACCTTGACAGCGGCGTCAATGCGGTCTGGAACGCACTACAGTAAACACTGTTTGCATATCATTAACGGGCCTGACCCAGCATTCTCCGGGAATTCCACTCTGCCTCCGCTGAGCTGAATTCCCAATGGCACGATTCACTTGTGCTTTTAAAAATTGTGAAACCAGCATTGTGGCTGATCAGGGAGAGAGAGAGGGTACGGAAGTGTCCAACATTGCCAAAGTGTGCGGAAAGTTATGCCGCTGGCCGGGGTGCTTCTACCAGGGCCGGGGGTAGTAGTGGGGGGGTGGCCAAGAGGTCAGCTGTGGGGTCGGGATTGACGGGCATGGAACACCATTGCCGTGGCTTGCAAGGCAGCCATGCAGCTGCGTACTCCGCTGTTCGCCCACCGTGAACTTAGGGCCAAAGGTCCGATGGAAGTCTCCTCTGGCCCCAGCTGACCCATCAGCAGGATGGGCACATTCCAGCACAACCAGTGCCATCTTGTTGGCTGGGATGGTGTGTGTGGGGAGTGAAGTGTGTATGTGTGGCTGCAGCTTGCCAGCCTCCTGAGCGGCAACAATCATGAAACTGGTGAATCCGGCACCGTTTCTCATTGCAATCGATTATTTTCCACGTGGTGCACCTAACCCCTTCACAGTAGCTGAAACGGTCCAGATGCGGCGCCAGACAGTCTGTCATGGAACTCCTTAAATCCTGCTCCGACATCGATACTTAGTCCCAGGAACGGAGGATTCAGCCCCAAGCATTTACAAAGAATTCATTGTTAATTTCATTTGTGTTGTGACTCTGGGTCAAGTGGGACTGAATTGACCGCGCACGAGCCCAGGGGGTCATGACACCAATGGTGCCATCGCCAGGTCTTCCAAATCCGGTGGAAGGAAAAGTGGTAAAACAGAAGTGTCCTCTCCCAAGCCAACATTGTCCCCTTTCCCAATGCCAAAACCCTCCCTCCCTTGTTGAATGCCAGCAGCGGTAGGATTAACATCTGGGTGGGAAGGTTGTCTACCAGCCTAACCCACCACAGGCTTCAAGAGGTGGTGGCAGGGAGATGGCAGTGGTCCCATCTGGCAACTTCCCACCTGATCAAATGTTGCCACCACTGTAGCCACCTGGGTTGGCCACTTCCCAACTTAAAATGGAGAACCGCAAAGACTACAGGGAAATTCAGCCAACACAGGCAAAGACTAGCAAGTACAGAAATCATGTGAATTGAAACCTGCAAAAAAACAGACAGCATTGAAACCAGCAGCCATCTGCAGAATAATGAGCAATTCCAAGGCACAATTGCACAGTTAAGGTGAATAAAGCCAAGCCAGACTCCTTGGCGCCAGCAGGAGCCAAGGCAAAGGAAGGCCAATGGACATTTAGGGACCACCCAGCAATCAGGGAACAACTCCAGTATTGGAGAAATTGATCCACGTGATCGGAACGCAGTCCAATCACTTGGAACCAGGTACGAGGTCCGCCCCGAAGGGCAGGAAGCCCCTGGGGACTAAAAAGTAAAGCCCCCAAGTTCAAATCGTCCTTCTTGGCAGGGTCAGCAATGCGAAGCAACCCCTGAGAGTGAACTGTCCAGCGGCACGCCAACCAAGTAAGTCTCAAGTCAACACTCGCTACGAGATAGGCACTCCTAGCTACAAGACCATACAAGCTTTTGAATCCTGCAGACTCAGGACCTGAATGAAAGGCCATTTGTTCCCTTGACCTGGTGGGCCAGTCCGAAGCTAAGTATAGGCCTTTTAGTGATAGGAATAGTCCAGAAAGTAGAGTATATGCATGAGTAGTGATTTACTGTGTATAATAAATGTGTTTTGATTTGAATCTTACTAATTGGTGTATTGAGTTATTGATCATTACTTGAACTTGAACCTCGTGGCAGTATCATAAAGATACCTGGCGACTCGAGAGCAAAGGTTAAACAAACAGAGCAAATTACGAATTAAGAGCCAACCAAAAGTTAGCAACACCACTACCCCACCACCAAACCTGCCTGCAGAAAAGCATTAAATTGAACCTGTGAAGGGTGATAAAAATGTATAAAAATTATATTTTAAAGAATATTCACAAAGGGCAGGAATCAGCAAGCAGGAAACTACAGACGTGATTCTCCCAAAAGGGAACAAGTCCACTGACGAGCGCGTTTAGCCGTGCGTTTACCCGGCACTCGCAGTGCCAAGAAACAAATGGCCATTCAACATGACTCGATTTGAATAAGGGGCCTGAACAGGGAACGCGCGGCCAAGGCTGCACATGGCCCCGTTTTGTATCGTTGGGAGCTCCACTCGTCGGAACTCACCATTGTAGCGAGTGACCTAGACACCATTTTTAAATGGCATCCCGATTTACGAGGCCCCCGAAAAATCCTCAACCTCCCCCCCCCCCCCCGTCCGAATGCAATATGCGATGGTCCCCACACCCCCAGAACACCCACGCCGGGCAACCCCGGCCTGATCACGCGTGCACGAAAATGACAGCGTGACACCTTGGCAATGCCAACCTGGCACCCTGTCCATTCCCATGCCAGCTGGTAGTGCCATCCGGGCACCTTGACAGTGCCAGGCTGGCTCTTAGGTGTCACTGCCAGGCTACCAGGCTGGCACTGCCAAGATACCCAGCTGGCACTGCCAGGGCACCACGGTAGTGCTCCCATCCCCACCAACTGAGCACTCAATGAGCCCGGTGGTGATAGAGACACTCCAGTCATGGAATCAACGAAGCGAGCACTTTAGTTTCACCAAAATGTCAATCAAGGCCCCCATTTGCAACAGATTCGCGCCAGCCAAAATGAACGCCACCTTCAAAAGGTGGAAACAGGAAGGAGGGGCATTAACAGTTAGGGACTTCTACACCGACAACAGACTGACAACACAAGAGGACGTGACAGAAAAGTTCCAACTGACCAGGGAAACAAATTAAGATACGTGCAACATAAAAACAAAGACATACCCAAGGGCGCCACAACAATCACTATCAGAGAACCTATTGGATATGGACAACCGAGGGAGGGGAAACTGTGAGGAACTGTATGGGTGACTATTGTACAGGGAAGGCACACTCTCCACTGAACGAGACATGAGAAAAATGGGAGGAAGGCCTGGGATTTGAAATTGGGTGGGCACTCAGAAGCAAAGCACTGCACAGGGTCAACTCCACCTCCACTTGCACAAGGCAGCTGGAAGTTGCTCACAGAGCACACTTAACCAGAACCCGAATGAGCAGGTTCTTCCCGGAGGTGGAGGACAAATGTGAACAGTGCCAGGGAGGCCCGGCCAACCACACCCACATGTTCTGATCATGCCCCAGAGTTGTCGAGTTCTGGACAACCATCTTCAAGGTTGTGGGGCTGAGGGTGAACCCATGCCTGAAAGTCGCAGATTTTGGGGTATCAGAACAGCCAGACCTCTTTATGGGGAGGAGGGCCGACGCCCTAGTCTTTGCCTCACTAATCAGCAGCCAAAGAATCCTGCTCAGCTGGCGATCGGCTGCACCATCCAAAGCTGCAGACTGGCTGTCCGACCTGTCGGAATTTCTCGAAATGGAGGAAATCAAATTCACTATCTGGGGGACAGAAAAGGGCTTCCACAAAATGTGGCTGCCATTCACCAATCTGTTCCAGGACCTGTTTGTAGTCAGCAGCCAATTAGCCAGTGGCGGGGGAGGGGGGGGGGATCTGGGATGGCCACGTCCCGATTATAAAATGGACACTTTGCAAAGATTGCAGGGAAAATCGACAATACTAAAAAAGCAAGCAGGTGCAAGGTGTGTCTGTTGATTGGAGTCATAGCTCCCAGACAAGACCGATACTGCAAACCATTTCCATACTAATGAGCCATCCCCCGGGAACAAAAAGGTAACATTTAAGTAAACGATACCAAGGCAGACACCCCGGCGCCAGAGGAAACCAGAACAAAGCAGGCCCACGGCCAGCTAGGACACGCCCAGCAATCAGGGCACCCACCCCTGTATTGGAGGAAATCGATGAGAACGATTGGGAAACGGCCCAATTAATTGGGGCCAAGTTCAAGGCCTGCCCAAAAGTGCGTGAAGCCCCTTTTGGGTATAAGAAGAATACCCCAAGAGAGAATCGCTCTCTTGAGGTCCCGGCTCTCACCAAGGAGAGACCTGCCCAACAGCAACATCAGAACAAGTAAGTCCAAGGTCAGATGCTCCTAGCTGTTATCCCGTACCAATTCAACCCCAGCAGCCTCAGAACTGAACAACGGCCATTGTTCCTCTGACTGAGTGGGCGCCCGAAGCTAAGTATAGGCTTTTCGCAGTAGTGATAGTTTAGTTTGTCGAGTTTTATGCATGAGTATATTTGACTGTGTGTAAATAAATGAGCATTGAGTTTGAACTTACTAACTGGTGTATCGAGTCTTTGATCAGTATTCGGTTTTGAACCTTGTGGCAGTGTCGAAAGATACCTGCCGACTCTAGAGCAAACGTAATTAGAATTAAGGAAGGCGACCATATTGGCCGCCATCTTCAGAGCCAAATTAAGAGAAACACAATTAGCAACAGGGCGATCCACAGAAGAACCTCAGACACAAATGGAAAGAGAGGTGGGGTAAGGGGGGGGAGGGGGTAATTTCCCTACCATTGACGAAAGGCTCACCGGCCTGTAGTTCCCTGGATTATCATTGCTACCCTTCTTAAACAGAGGAACAACATTGGCTATTCTCCAGTCCTCCGGGACATCACCTGAAGACAGTGAGGATCCAAAGATTTCTGTCAAGGCCTCAGCAATTTCCTCTCTAGTCTCCTTTAGTATTCTGGGGTAGATCCCATCAGGCCCTGGGGACTTATCTACCTTAATATTTTTCAAGTCGCCCAACACCTCGTCTTTTTGGATCTCAATGTGACCCAGGCTATCTACACACCCTTCTCCAGACTCAACATCTACCAATTCCTTCTCTTTGGTGAATACTGATACAAAGTATTCATTTAGTACCTCACCCATTTCCTCTGGCTCCACACATAGATTCCCTTGCCTATCCTTCAGTGGGCCAACCCTTTCCCTGGCTACCCTCTTGCTTTTTATGTACGTGTAAAAAGCCTTGGGGTTTTCCTTAACCCTATTTGCCAATGGCTTGTCGTGACGCCTTCTTGCCCTCCTGACTCCTTGTTTAAGTTCCTTCCTACTTTCCTTATATTCCACACAGGCTTCGTCTGTTCCCAGCCTTTTAGCCCTGACAAATGCCTCCTTTTTCTTTTTGACGAGGCCTACAATATCTCTCGTTATCCAAGGTTCCCGAAAATTGCCGTATTTATCCTTCTTCCTCACAGGAACATGCCGGTCCTGAATTCCTTTCAACTGACACTTGAAAGTCTTCCACATGTCAGATGTTGATTTACCCTCAAACATCCGCCCCCAATCTAGGTCCTTCAGTTCCCGCCTAATATTGTTATAATTAGCCTTCCCCCAATTTAGCACATTCTCCCTAGGACCACTCTGATCCTTATCCACCAGCACTTTAACACTTACTGAATTGAAGCATAACCTCCCAACTTTTATAATATGTATACATGTAGGTTAAGTGAGTGGGCAAAAATCTGGTAAATGAAAGAGAATGTGGGCCAATGTGATATTGTCCATTTTGGCGGGATGAATAAAAAAGAAGCTTATTATCTGAATCATAGAATTTACAGTGCAGAAGGAGGCCATTCGGCCCATCGAGTCTGCACCAGCTCTTGGAAAGAGCACCCTACCCAAAGTTAACACCTCCACCCTATCCCCATAACCCAGTAACCCCACCCAACACTAAGGGCAATTTTGGACACTAAGGGCAATTTATCATGGCCAATCCACCTAACATGCACATCTTTGGACTGTGGGAGGAAACCGGAGCACCCGGAGGAAACCCACGCACACACGGGGAGGATGTGCAGACTCCGCACAGACAGTGACCCAAGCCGGAATCGAACCTGGGACCCTGGAGCTGTGAAGCAATTGTGCTATCCACAATGCTACCGTGCTGCCCAATGGTGAGAGATAGCAGAAGTCTGAGATTGAGAGGGATCTGGATGTCCGAGCGTATGAATCACAAAAGACTGGTATACAGGTACAGCAAACAATTAGGAAAGTTAATAACATGTTATTACTTATTGTGACAAGAATTGATTATAAAAGTCGGGAGGTTATGCTTCAATTATACAGGGCATTGGTGAGAACACATCTGGAGTATTGTGTACAGTATTAGTCTCTTTATTTAAGGAAAGATGCAAATACGTTAGAAGCAGTTCGAGAAGGTTTACTAGACTAATACTAGGAATGGGTCTTATAAGGGAAGATTGAAGACATTAGGTTTCTATCCACTGGAGTTTAGAAGAGTAAGAGGTGACTTGATTGAAATCTTTAAGATCCACAGGGTGGATGTGGAGAGAATGCTCCCTCTTGCCAGTGAATCTAGAACTAGGAATCGCTGTTTAAAAATAAGGGATCGCTCATTTAAGACAGATGAGGAGAGAATTTTTTCTCTCAGGGTCGTGAGTCTTTGAAACTTTCTTCCTCAAAATGCAGTGGAAGCAGAGTTTTGGAATATTTTTAAGGCCGAGCTAGATAGATTATTGAGCAACAAAGGGTTGAAAGATTATCATGGGTAGGCAGGAATGTAGGGTTGATGTTGAAATCAGATTAGCCATAATTTTATTCAATGGCGGAGCAGCCTCAAGGGGTCAAGTGCCTACTCTTGCCCAAATTTGCATGTTAGTATGTAAGAAGAGCTCCCATTTATATACCATCTACAATGTCTTCAAAATGCCTCAACTGATTCAGAGGAAAGAAAGCTGCCAGCTGATCCAAACTGATATTTTCACTCTTGATCTGTATTCTGATTGAATTTAACAGAATTGGCGAAGATTTTTCCTCAGTAACTGGAAGTGGAGGATAGATGCCAAGTGCTGCGAGTCAGATATTATTAGTCCAGTGTAAGTCAATTCAATCATACCAGGACCTGAAATGAACAGTGGTATACTTCTTTGATTGCAGAGCTATATTTTGGCAACCCTCGTCCTGCTGTCCTCCAAGGCCAGTCAGCCAGTTGGAGCACTCCTATTTCCACCGCAGCTGAAAGCAGATAATCGAGCTGAAATCATGGATCAAGCTCCACAACTCAACAATCTGGGCATCAAGGTGAATCCAAATTTATAATTTTTATATATTTTTGTTACTACAGATTTTCCATTTTTATAAATAATGGAATACCCTCAAAACTGGTACAGTACAGCATAAATGCTTTTGCGTACATGAATACAGAATGAGATAGGAAAACACCAATACACTTATTCAGTTTAATCATTAAGCTTTGTTTATGCAGGAAAACAGGTGAACAGACAAGCTAGAAAATGGATGAAAACATGGTCAAATGGTGAACACCTCCACAGGTAGCAATTGCTCACACACCAATGAAAATATAGGGTAAGATTTTTGCACCCTGTTCTGATGTGCAGCAAAGCATACTTGCCCCAACTCCAATTATACCAGAAGCACCAGTGATGCATTATACTGTCTTTTTCTCAGATGTCAAACCAGTCTGTACCTCTGCAGGAGCCAGTCAACGATTCTTCAACCCCAAAATAAAGAAAAAGAAATACAGAAAAAAAACGCAAAGGGATAATTTACATATAACCTCTAGTCACAATGCATTCCCAAAATCTGGTACAGTACAAAGTGATCACATATATATATAGAGAGAGAGAAGACCAGCAAATATTCATACAACTGGGGCAGCACGGTAGCATTGTGGATAGCACAATTGCTTCACAGCTCCGGGGTCCCAGGTTCGATTCCAGCTTGGGCCACTGTCTGTGCGGAGTCTGCACATCCTCCCCGTGTGTGCGTGGGTTTCCTCCGGGTGCTCCGGTTTCCTCCCACAGTCCAAAGATATGCAGGTTAGGTGGATTGGCCATGATAAATTACCCTTAGTGTCCAAAATTGCCCTTAGTGTCGGGTGGGGTTACTGGGTTAGTGGGATAGGGTGGAGGTGTTGACCTTGGGTAGGGAGCTCTTTCCAAGAGCCGGTGCAGACTCGATGGGTCGAATGACCTCCTTCTGCACTGTAAATTCTATGATAATGTATTCTATGATAATTGGTCAAACATTGTAATCGTTGCAAGTAACATCTCCACTCATGGAAAATGAAAGGGCAATGAGGAGCTGAATGAAATTAGTATCAGTAAAGAAATTGTTTGGGGGAAATTAATGGGATTGAAGGCGGACAAATCTCCAGGGCCAGATAATCTTCATCCCAGAGTACTTAAGGAAGTGGCCCGAGAAATAGTAGGTCCATTGGCGGTCATTTTCCAAAATTCTTCGGACTCTGGAATAGTTCCTACAGATTGGAGGGTAGCGAATGTAACCCCGCTATTCAAAAAGGGAGGTGAAGAGAAAACAGGAAACTATAGAGCAGTGAGCCTAACATTGGTAGTAGGGAAGTTGCTGGAGTCCATTATCAAGGATTTCATAGCACAGCATTTGGAAAGCCGTGGTGTAATCACGGACTTTGGAGAGTCCAAGTGGTAGTGGTGAAAACTGGGGAGAAATATCGAATGGTCGTGGACTACAGCCAGACCATCAACCGGTACACGCAGCTCGACGCGCACCCCCTCCCACGCATATCTGATATGGTCAATCAGATCACACAGTACCGGGTCTTCTCAACTGTAGACCTAAAATCCGCCTACCACCAGCTCCCCATCCGTAAGGCAGACTGCCCATACACTGCCTTCGAGGCAGATGGCCGCCTCTACCATTTTCTTAGGGTTCCCTTTGGCGTCACCAAAGGGGTCTCGGTTTTCCAAAGGGAGATAGAACGAACAGTCGACCGGTACGGGCTGCGGGCCACTTTCCCGTACATAGACAATGTCACCATCTGCGGCCACGATCAGCAGGACCATGATGCCAACCTTGCCAAATTTCTCCACACCGCCACTCTCCTAAACCTCACCTATAACAAGGAGAAGTGTGTATTCAGCACGAACCGCTTAGCCATCCTCGGCTATGTGGTCCGGAACGTAGTTCTGGGACCCGACCCCGACCGCATGCGCCCCCTCATGGAACTCCCCCTTCCCCACTGCCCCAAGGCCCTCAAACGCTGCCTGGGGTTCTTTTCATACTACTCCCAGTGGGTCCCAAACTATGTGGACAAGGCCCGCCCACTCATCCAGTCTACTCCTTTCCCCCTGACGGCCGAGGCTCAACAGGCCTTCAACCGTATTAGGGCCGACATCACCAAGGCCGCGATGCACGCAGTCGACGAGACGTTACCCTTTCAAGTGGAGAGCGACGCATCAGACGTCGCTCTAGCCGCCACGCTCAACCAGGCAGGCAGGCCCGTGGCATTCTTTTCATGAACCTTTCATGCCTCCGAAATTCGACATGCCTCAGTTGAAAAAGAGGCCCAGGCTATTGTTGAAGCTGTGCGGCATTGGAGGCATTACCTGGCCGGCAGGAGATTCACTCTCCTCACTGACCAACGGTCGGTAGCTTTCATGTTTGACAACACACAGCGGGGCAAGATCAAAAACGATAAAATCTTGCGGTGGAGGATCGAGCTCTCCACCTACAACTATGAGATTTTGTATCGCCCGCTAAGCTCAACGAGCCCCCCGATGCCCTCTCCCGAGATACATGTGCCAGCGCACAGGTGGACCGTCTCCAGACTCTGCATGACAACCTTTGTCACCCATGGTTGTACCACTTCATCTAGGCCCGCAATCTGCCCTACTCCGTCGAGGAAGTACGGGCAATCACCGGAGACTGCCAGGTCTGTGCGGAGTGCAAACCGCACTTCTACCAGCCGGACCGCATGCGCCTCGTGAAGGCCTCCCGCCCCTTTGAACGCCTCAGCGTGGATTTCAAAGGGCCCCTCCCCTCCACCGACCGTAACACGTATTTCCTCAGTGTGGTCGATGAGTACTCCATAGTCCCCTTCGCCATCCCATGCCCCGACATGACATCTGCCACCGTCATCAAAGCCCTCAACATCATCTTCGCTCTGTTCGGCTTCCCTGCCTACATCCACAGTGACGGGGATCCTCATTCATGAGTGATGAGCTGCGTCAGTTCCTGCTCAGCAGGGGTATCGCCTCCAGCAGGACGATCAGGTATAACCCCCGGGGAAATGGGCAGGTGGTGAGGGGGTCAGGGTGAGGGGACTGAGTGGGGGTTCAGGGTGAGGGAACTGAGTGGAGGCCAGGGTGAGGGGACTGAGTGGGGGGTCAGGGTGAGGGAACTGAGCGGGGGGGTCAGGGTGAGGGAACTGAGTGGGGGGGTCAGGGTGAGGGAACTGAGTGGGGGGTTCAGGGTGAGGGGACTGAGTGGGGGGTCAGGGTAAGGGAACTGAGTGGGGGCCAGGGTGAGGGAACTGAGTGGGGGGGTCAGGGTGAGGGGACTGAGTGGGGGTTCAGGGTGAGGGAACTGAGTGGGGGGGTCAGGGTGAGGGGACTGAGTGGGGGTTCAGGGTGAGGGAACTGAGTGGGGGGGTCAGGGTCAGGGAACTGAGTGGGGGGGTCAGGGTAAGGGAACTGAGTGGGGGGGGTCAGGGTAAGGGAACTGAGTGGGGGGCAGGGTGAGGGGACTGAGTGGGTGGTCAGGGTGAGGGAACTGAGTGGGGGCCAGGGTGAGGGGACTGAGTGGGGGGTCAGGGTGAGGGAACTGAGTGGGGGGCAGGGTGAGGGGACTGAGTGGGGAGTCAGGGTGAGGGAACTGAGTGGGGGCCAGGGTGAGGGGACTGAGTGGGGGTCAGGTTGAGGGAAGTGAGCGGGGGGGGGTGTCAGGGTGAGGGGACTGAGTGGGGGGTCAGGTTGAGGGAAGTGAGCGGGGGGGGGGGGTCAGGGTGAGGGTACTGAGTGGGGGGGGCGGTCAGGGTGAGGGGGAAAGAAAAAAAAACTGAGTTTGTTTGTGTGTGGTACTTAATATAAAATTGACAGTTTGGGTACAATCCATGTCGGCTGAGGTAGTTCTTGGGGCCTACCTCTTCTACTGGTTTCTGTTAGGATATTGGACCAGACCCCAACATTTGTTCGGATACCAGACAGGAACCCCAAACAATTTTTTTTAATTTGTAAAACTGTGAGGAAAGGATCCTTCACCTCAGGAGTGATGAATCTGATATATTTTATGTTAAAACAAACTTTAATTTAAACACAGAATTAACAACATTAACATCAAAGAAAATAGCTTTACAGTTTAACAGTTCTTATACACAAGGAAAAACTTTAACTAACTATTTATACATGCTACTAACTTCAATTAAGCAATGCAATAAAGTTTAAATGCCACTTATAAATGAAGTTATCAAACAGATAACTTGCTTAGTTGTGTAGAGACTTTTGGAGATAGAGACCCTTTCAAGAGTAGAACCAGTACACTTCTGCTCAACCTAATAGCATTTGACAAAATTAGGGCGGGATTCTCCGATAATGGGTCTAAGTGTTGACGCTGTCGTAAACACCGTAGAGATTGGTGGACCTCACCAATTCAACAGCCCACAAGGGGCCAGCATGGGCGCCGCGGGAAGCGCCTGAGTGAGTGCCCGCCGATACGTGGCGCCGCGTCATTGATGCAGCGCTGCGGCGCCTTGAAGCTAGATCCGCCCCAAACACCTCCGTCCCATGGAAGATGGCCGCCAGCCGTGCAGCGCCGAGATTTCAGGACACCCTCCTGGACGCCATGCAGCAGAGGACGGGGGTCCTGTGCTCCGCACCCGGCAACAGAGTAGCAGCCGCTGCCATCCGCTGTCCGTGGGTGGAGGTGGGCGATGCCGTCAGCGCCGTCAGGACGGTTGTCAGATGGGTGAGCAGTGCCGCAAGAAGATGCACAACCTACTCAGGGCAGCCAGGGTGAGTACCCATCACTGTGCCCCTGGCACCAACCCCTCTACCCGAAATATGTGAGCCGCCCCCCCCCACCAAGTGGGACAGTCCCACCCCTGCCCTGACCCACATGGCTGCACCCACCCAGGGCAGCCGCAGTCACCTCGTGCCCTGTGCACCAATGCCATAAGAATAAGAACGCCCATAACCACAGGGAGCGGGAGAAGACTGGGGGGGGGGGGGGGTAGCACCTGAACTGCGTCCCCTCACCGAGGCCGAGCAGAGGGCACTTGACCTCGCTGGCAGACCCAAGGATCGGGAGGTTGCCGATGCCGAGGTCGGAGGCGTACCACCAAGTGAGACCACCTGGCCGTGGCCCCTCACAACACATCTGCGCCAAACCCCACCCCCCTCACCACAACCACCCCACACCCCCTCACCCCACCCCCCTCACAACAACCCCCCCCCCCCCCACCACAACCCACGTCGCCCCTTACCCCCGTCCATCGGTCTAACCATACATCATGCCTTTTGTCTTATAGGACTAGCCGGCGATGTTCCGGGCCCACTCGGCACCCCCCGCCCCCAGCCAGTGCCAGGGCCGGTGCCCCCCAGGGACGCGTGCACAGACTGGGAGGCCAGCCACCTCAACAGCCCTGCGCCTGACACATCTACACAGGACACAGCTACACAGGACACAGCTACACAGGACACATCTACACAGGACACATCTACGCAGGACACAGCTACACAGGACACAGCTACACAGGACATATCTACGCAGGACACATCTACGCAGGACACAGCTACACAGGACACATCTACGCAGGACACAGCTACACAGGACACATCTACGCAGGACACATCTACGCAGGACACATCTACACAGGACACATCTACGCAGGACACATCTACGCAGGACACGTCTACGCAGGACACAGCTACACAGGACACAGCTACACAGGACACATCTACGCAGGACACATCTACACAGGACACATCTACGCAGGACACATGTACGCAGGACACATCTACGCAGGACACATCTACACAGGACACATCTACACAGGACACATCTACACAGGACACATCTACGCAGGACACATCTACACAGGACACGTCTATGCAGGACACAGCTACACAGGACACAGCTACACAGGACACATCTACGCAGGACACATCTACGCAGGACACATCTACGCAGGACACAGGGACACAGCTACACAGGACACATCTACGCAGGACACATCTACGCAGGACACATCTACACAGGACACATCTACACAGGACACATCTACGCAGGACACATCTACGCAGGACACATCTACGCAGGACACATCTACACAGGACACAGCTACACAGGACACTGTGGTGAATGTATAATTACTGATAATTCACCAGTGCACTGTGTTATGTTATTAACCCTGTGGGCTCTACCTATGGGGCATTGTGTGGCTTCACCCACAGGGGATATGTTGGGGCATGTACGGGCTCCGCCCATGGCTCCACCCCCTTTACAGGAAGTATAAGAGCTGCTGACCTGCGGGGCCACTTTCAGTGTTGTACCGGTCACAGGCAGGCTCAGTTCTAAGCTGATTAAAACCACGGTTTTCTTCTCCACGTGTCTTCGAGTGAATTGATGGTCGCATCAGACACATCTACACAGGACACATCTACACAGGACACAGCAACACAGGACACAGCTACACAGGACACATCTACACAGGACACATCTACACAGGACACAGCTGCACAGGATAGATCTACACAGGACACACCTACACAGGGGACAGAAACAGAGTGCACAGAAACAGAGGGGATGTTCAAGTCCGATGAGGACATAGCTCTAGACTCCCCGGTACTGCTATCACCCACATCGTCCACCATCGCAGAGACTATCACCTCGGTTGGGATCATTTGTGAGGAGACTCCTGGGGCACTTACTGGTGCGCACCACACAGCCGGTCCGGTATAGCAGGTGGAGGTAGGAGCAGCTGAGGGGCCGGACGGTCGGAGGGCAGACCAGCCCCAGCAACTAGCTGCCACCCAGACAGGTCCCAGGTTCCTGGAGTCTCTACTCCCACCCATAGATGTGATGCAGTCAGCGACCCAGGGACGAGAGAAGGGGATGACGGCCGGCTTCCAGCACTTGCAGACACAGGTGGACGAGTCCAACCACATGCAGGAACAGGGAGTGGTGCCGGTCATGCGTGCCACCCAGGGCGAAGTCCGTGGTGGAGGCAATGGGGGCGACGGTGTCGGACATGGGTCGCAGTATGCAAGGCCTGGGGTTTTCTGTGCAGGCGGGGGCATGGCCCAGGACATGGCTGCCCACTCACAGGCTAGAGCCATGTGCAGATTGCGGAGGCACTCCTCACTGTGGCCCAGTCTCAGGAGGACTTGGCCCAGTCCCAGTAGGCCATGTCTGAGAGCATCCATGCCATTGCCCAGGTGCTGGCCAACGTCGCAGAGACCCAGAGGGATATGGCGCAGTCCCAGAGGGAGGTGGCACAGTCCCAGTGGGAGGTGTCATGTTCCCAGACAGGGATGGCCCACTCTCTGGGCTCCATAGCCGCTAACATCCAGACCCTTGTCGATGCCACTGCAGGACTCCAGGACTGGCAGCGCCAGATGTCAGGGGTGCCTCGGGGAGGGCTCCGCTCGCATCCCCGTCCCATGGAGAAGCCCGGGGGCCACTCGGCACCTCGAGGGAGGAGGAGGTGCTGGGGAACGTACCGGTGACTCCTTCAGGGGAAGTCCCGGAACACCACACCACCTCGGACTCTAACCCCCCCCCCTCTTCCCCCCCCCCCCCCCCCCACCGTCCCTGGTGCATCTGATATCTGATGGGCAGAGCAGCATGGCAGCACGCCAGCCGGCATGCCCGAGGAGCGGCCGGCCACATCCAGGCCGGGCCGCCCCTGGGAACGTGTGCCAACGGGGGACCCTTGTCGCAGGGCAGGAGTCTCAGGAGTCCATCTCCACGCCTGCTGTATCGTCTGGGGAACCACTCGGGCGTAGTGATAGGGCTCGTAAGGCCAGAAGGTTAGATACTGAGTAAGTTGGCACGGGTGCAGGGCACAGTTAAGCTATAGGGGCTAGGGCACATGTATATAACTGTACAAATTAAACACTTTTTATCGCTGATGGAAGCTGCCTCTGTGCTCTGTCCGATGTGTGCGGGGGTGGGGAGGGAGGTTAGCGCTGCTGTGGCTGAGGGGGTGGTGGAACGTTGAGCCCCGGTGGGTGTGCCGTGCAGCCCCAGTAACCGCCCCCCTCCTCGGACGTCCACACCACCCCGCCCCCAGCTGAAAGGTGTTGGGCCTTTGTGTGAGCATGAGTCAGACATTGTCTAACGATTTGGAGCTCAGAGCTCATCTCAGAGCGGGCTATCATCATCCTCCATGCCATGGACCAGACCCACGGCCGTTGGCAAACATGTGCCCCCTGCTCGATGTGCCGCCGGTGGATGTGTAATGGAGGGGTGATATGCATGCGGGTGTTGCAGTGGTGTGGGAGGGGAGGGTGGTCGGCAGTGGGGGAGGTGAGTGTGGTCGGTGGCAGGGGAGCTGAGTGTGGTCGGTGGTGAGGTGGTGCTGTGTTGTGGTGTCCGTACGTCTTCGCATCAGAGAACCCCCTTCAGTTGGTGAATCGTGCGGCTATTAAACCGTCCCATGCTCGCTGACCCTGCCGGTGGTGTAGTGCTGCCTACCACCCATGTACAGCCCCTGTCCTGCCTCTCCCCTTCCTCCTCATCTGGAGAGGCATGCCCCTCCTCCTGATCCTCCTCCTCCCCTCCTCTACCTCCAGCATGTCGCCCCTCTGCTGAGCTATATTGTTGGGGACGCAGCAGACCACAATGACGCGGACGACCCTCCTTGAGTCGCACTGGAGGGCCCCTCCAGAAAGGTCCAGGCATCTGAAGTGCATCTTCCCCTACCGGCCTCCCCGAACAGGCGGCGAAATGTGGCGAATAGGGGCTTTTCACAATAACTTCATTGAAGCCTACTTCTGACCATAAGCGATTATTTATTTATCTTCAGGACCCCAAAGCACCTCTCTACCACACCCCTGGTCGCACATTGGGCCTCATTGTAGCGGGTCTCCGCGTCGGTCTGTGGCCTCAGTATAGGCGTCATCAACCAATACCGCAACGGGTAACCCCTGTCGCCCAGCAACCAGCCCCGCAGCCGGTGGGGGGGGGGGGGGGGGGGGGGGGGGGTGTCCCACGAATATGTCGGGGATCACAGTTTGTGCCATCACCATCATGAAGGAGTCATGCACACTGCCCGGGTACTGGACGCAGACGTGCAGGATCTTCATCTGGTGGTCACAGACCACCTGCATGTTCATGGAGTAGTAGCCCTTCCTGTTCATGAACACTGGCCTGTTATCCCCGGGTGGCCGCAGGACGGCGTGCACCCCATCGCTGACCCCCTAGACCATGGGTATCCTGGCGACAGCAGCGAACCCTGCTACCCGGGCATCCTGATGGGCGCTGTCCACGGGGAACTGGATGTACCGGTCCGCAATGGCAGGTCCCCACTCGGCGAGTGGAACGACCCCGTCGCGTAGAGGTTTAGGGTGACCGTAACCTTGACGGCCACCGGGAGGGGATGTCCTCCCCAGTCCCATGCGGTGCCAGGTGTTCCATCATGTGGCATATGTGGGCCACGGTTTCCCGGCTCATCCTCAGTCTCCTCCTGCATGCCTTGTCCAGGAGTCCTGGAACTACATGCGGCACCAGTACACACGGGGCCTGATCAGGCCCCTCCGTGGCACCACCGCCCCCTCCGCCTCTCCCTCCTCCTCATCGTCCTGCGGATCCCCCTCGTCTAGCTCATCTTCCTCCTCCTCCTTGGCCCGTTGGGCAGGTGGACCTGCAGCCTGAGCAACTTGCACATGCCCCTCTGTGGCCCGCTCCTCTGCTGCGGCCTCCGCCTCCTCCCTGAGCAGCCCCCGCTCACGCTCCCACAGGGCGACATGCAGGGCAGCGGCCCACACCACGGCGGCCAACATCGCTGGGTGGTGTCCAAACATTATGATCTGCAGGGGTGAGGGGAATCGGAATGTTAACATGACGCATGCAGCCGACCAAAACCAGATGCCATGGACTACATGGTCGCCCCGGTTGTCACAGTGCACTCCAGCCACGCATGCCCCCACCGCCGCCCCGTCGGTGCCTCCGAACCTGTCGTCCATCCCTCCTGCCAGGGCCACCGTTCCATGGTACGGCCCTCATGGGGGGCTGCTGGCTGGGTGGGGTGGCCGGCGAAGGGGCTGGCAAACACCCAAATGGCCGTGATGCCTGCGATGGGCCAGCGCCCGGTGTGGCTGGCCATCGGCATGGCCGTCGTAACGGCGGCCGTTGCAAGGGCATCGCCATGTCATGGCGGGTGGTTCCCAGACGCTCATCCTGTCTCCCTCACCTTCCCCCACTCTCCCCCGACTCTGGATGGCTTCCCCCTGCCCCATGTCAGCCATGGCCGTCTCCATTTTGGCAGCCCTATGTCCCCCCACATCGACCCCTACCTCCTCCGGATGCCTCATCAGCCTGCGTGACTGTCTGGCGATTTTTGATAGGTGGTTAGAACCATGGCGTTGTGACTTCGGAACATGCCGTCGGGACTTTGGCCCATCTGGGGCACAGCATCGTTAGGGGTCCGGAGAATTTGTCGAGGGGCCAACCTCAGCTATTCTCCGGGCCGTGCGAGGAGAAATTCTCCGAGAATCGGGAAATGGTGTCGGAGCGGTGTTGCGTGCCATTTCGGCATAACCGCCTATTCTCCGGCTGAGCGCGGGTTCGGAGAATCCAGCCCCTGCTGTTCAACTCAGACTCAAACCCTATAGCAAATTGCAAAACTAGAGACAGACCTGGCTCCACCCATCAATTACATAATTTGTAACCCACTAAGATCCATGACCTGCTTAGTTAGAACTAAACACCACTCCCACATATGTCAACTACTCTCCAGGGAATCTCCAGCAATCATAACAATGTTCTATTAGCCCTCTATATGTAAACAAGTAAATGGTTCGAATCAATCATTGTGATATCATGACATCATTGAGCTATGATTAGCCATCTTTTGACATTGAGAATAGTCGATATATATATATGGAGAAGCTTTCTATTCAATAATATTTACAAAATACTTGGGGGAAATATGTCCAGGTCAATGATCCAATGGCACTTCAAGAGGAACAGGGGACTGCTCCCATTTTGGCTAACATTTATCCCTCAGCAAACAGCACAAAAAGAAAGAGCAGATTCGCTGGCCATTATCACTTAGTTGTTTTTTGGAAATTTTTGCTGCACCTCCGACCTGAGAACAGCGATTACCTTGGAAAAGCACTTCATTGGCTGTAAAGTGTTTTGGGATTCGCAGCCAGGCTGGGAGTCTCCATTACTGTGTTAAAGCAGATTCACCTCAGGAAAGCATTGTTTGACTGACAGCTGATTCTCTCTGATTTATTCTGTCAATTCACAGTACTTATTACACATGATGAAGAAATTTTAAGTGTTTACAATTTCTGCTACGCATACTTTAATATACCTGGAAATTGACACTTCCATAAGGCTGCAGTAAAAGCATTTTTGTGGATGAATAACTGATTTTTAAAAAAGCATTTTCATGCATGCCAATGTTACTATAGGGTTTAGTGATTCTCTCCAATGAGTATACTGGCTGAATGGGAATGGAAGCAACATAGTTGACATGCATGGTATGAAGGGCCATGGAGGGGTTGTGGTGGAGGCATAGGGTGGTAGAGGAGAAATGAGTAAGATCTTTTGAACTTACCTTTCAATAGGTTCCCTCATACAGACTATGGGGCGAGATTCTCCGACCCCCCGCCGGGTCGGAGAATCGCCGGGGGCTGCCGTGAATCCCGCCCCCGCCGGTTGCCGAATTCTCCGGCACCGGATATTCGGCGGTGGTGGGAATCGCGCCGCGCCGGTTGGTGCCCCCCCCCCGCGATTCTCCGGCCTGGATGAGCCGAAGTCCCGCGGCTAAAATGCCTGTCCCGCCGGCGTAGATTAAACCACCTACCTTACCGGCGGGATAAGGCGGCGCAGGCGGGCTCCGCGGTCCTGGGGGAGCGTGGGGCGATCTGGCCCCGGGGGTGCCCCCACGGTGGCCTGGGCCGCGATCGGGGCCCACTGACCCGCAGGTGGGCCTATAAGACCATAAGATATAGGAGCGGAAGTAAGGCCATTCGGCCCATCGAGTCCACTCCACCATTCAATCATGGCTGATTTCAACTCTATTTACCCGCTCTCTCTCCATAGCCCTTAATTCCTCGAGAAATCAAGAATTTATCAACTTCTGTCTTAAAGAAGTTAATGGAAACAACTTCCCTACATCCACCCTATCTAAGCCATTCTGTGGCTTGTCCCGCCGGTAAGGTAGGTGGTTTAATCTACGCCGGCGGGACAGGCATTTTAGCGGCGGGACTTCGGCTCATCCAGGCCGGAGAATCGCGGGGGGGGAGGCCCGCCAACCGGCGCGGCACGATTCCCGCCCCCGCCGAATATCCGGTGCCGGAGAATTCGGGCCTGTGCCATGGGGGCACTCTTTTCCTTCCGCCTTCGCCACGGTCTCCACCATGGCAGAGGCGGAAGAGACTCCCTCCACTGCGCATGCTCGGGAATGCCGTCAGCGCCCGCTAACGCTCCCGCGCATGCGCCGCCCGGAGCTGACGGGGCAGCAAAGGCCTTTTCCGTGAGATGGCGGGGCGGAAATTCATCCAGCGCCGACCTAGCCCCTTAAGGTTGGAGCTCGGCCCCCAAAGATGCGGAGCATTCCGCATGTTTGGGGCGGCGCAATGCCCGACTGATTTGCGCCGTTTTGGGCGCCAGTCGGTGGACATCGCGCCGATACCGGAGAATGTCGCCCATGGTGCATGACGGGTGAGTTTCTCCTTCCCGCTGCACCAGATTCTCTGTTTCGCCAGCTGGTCAATGGTGTTTCCCATTGTGGGGCAGCCCTATCCCTTCGGGAAACCCCGGGCTCTGGCACAACGGAGAATCCTAACAGCGGAGAATTCAGCCCGACAGAATCAAGTCGAGGGGCAGGATTCTCCGACCCCCCCCCCCCCCCTGCCGGGTGGGAGAATCGCCGGGGGTCGGCGTGGATCCCCCCACCCCGCCGTCCTCCTGATTCTCCCGCCCCCCAAAAATTGCCCCAGTGTGATTTGCGCCGCCCGCCTCGGAGAATGGCGGTGTCCGGCGCGGCTCAATGGGCCCCGGGGCTGACCGAATTCTCCGGCCCGCGATGGGCCAAAGTCCCGCCCGTTCTTTGCCAGTCCCGCCGGTGTAAATTAGAGTAGGTCCCTTACTGGCGGGAGCTGGTGGCGCGGGCAGGCTCCAGGGTTCTTGGGGGGTCGTGGGGGAATCTTGCCCCTGGGAGATGCCCCCACGGTGGCCTGGCCGGCGGTCGGGGCCCACCGATCCGCGGGCGGGCCTGTGCCGTGGGGGCACTCTATTGTTCCACACCGGAGGCTGTGGTCTTCCGCCATTCCCGGTGCGGAAGCTGCTCCCTCTGCGCTTGCGCGGGGCTGACGCCAGCACGCGCTGGTGCTCCCGTGCAAGCGCCGACTCACGCCGGCCAGCGGAGGCCCTTCGGCGCCGGTTGGCGTGACGCCAAGCCCCTTTCCCGCAGGCCGGCGGGGCGCCAACCTCTCCGGGGCGGGCCTAGCCCGTGAAGGTGCGGAGGATTCCGCACCTTTGGGGCGGCCCGACGCCGGAGTGGTTCACGCCACTCCGTCCCGCCAGGAACCCCCCCCGCCCCGCCGGGTAAGGGAGAATCCCGCCCCCCGTGTTCACTGACACACTTTGGGGTGGATTCACCATTGCGCGATGCCGCAGTCAGGATTCCCGATCGGGCAGAGAATGGAGCATTCCCTGAAAAATGGGTCTGGCACCAATTCACTCCCCCCACTCCCCCACCCCCCCATTATGCGCCAACCCAACAGTGGGAAATCCAGGCGGGCTTTGTCACAACTTTGCACAAGCGTGGCCCTGATGCAGTAGACCCTGAGGCTCAAAGGGGCCAGTACATAACTGAAGTGCCCCACAAAGGCCTTCGGAAGGCTGCCCTCCTCCCCAAAACTCAAACCCTGCACCCCCCATTGACAAGAAGGGACATCCTCCCCACCACCATGGGAATAACGGGTCACCTCCCCCCCCCCACCACAGCATACATGCATGAGGGTGACCATCCCCCATCGAGCTCCCCAGCCCTCCATCAGAACCCCAACAGTCACCCCCTTCAGAACCCCCATCAGATGCCCCACCAGTCACCTCATCGGGTACCCCACATCAGACCCTCATCAGAGACCCCCATCAGAGACCACATCAGAGATTCCATCAGAGACACCATCAGAGACCCCCATCAGAGACCCCCATCCGAGACCACCATCCGAGACCCCCATCAGAGACCCCCATCAGAGACCCCCATCAGAGACCCCCATCAGAGACTCCCATCAGAGACCCCCATCAGAGACCCCCATCAGAGACCCCCATCAGAGACTCCCATCAGAGACTCCCATCAGAGACTCCCATCAGAGACCCCCATCAGAGACCCCCATCAGAGACCCCCATCAGAGACCCCCATCAGAGACTCCCATCAGAGACTCCCATCAGAGACCCCCATCAGAGACCCCCATCAGAGACCCCCATCAGAGACCCCCATCAGAGACTCCCATCAGAGACCCCCATCAGAGACCCCCATCAGTAACCCGTCTAAAAGCTGAAGTGCAATCCATACAGCACAGTGAAAGATTATTGCATTTTTACTCACCACTTTCTTTTTGACCTCAATGTGACCCAAACTATCGACACTCCCTTCCCCAGACTCATCATCCACCAAGTCCTTCTCTTTGGTGAATACTGATGCAAGGTACTCATTGAGTATCTCACCCATTTCCTCTGGTTGCACGCATAGGATGGAGAGCTGGGCTGAGAAGTGGCAGATGGAGTTTAACCCTGAAAAGTGTGAGGTTGTCCATTTTTGAAGGACAAATATGAATGCGGAATACAGGGTTAACGGTAGAGTTCTTGGCAATGTGGAGGAGCAGAGAGATCTTGGGGTCTATGTTCATACATCTTTGAAAGTTGCCATTCAAATGGATAGAGCTGTGAAGAAGGCCTATGGTGTGCAAGCATTCATTAACAGAGGAATTGAATTTAAGAGCCGTGAGGTGATGATGCAGCTGTACAAAACATTGGTAAGGCCACATTTGGAGTACTGTGTACAGTTTTGGTCGTCTCATTTTAGGAAGGATGTGGAAGTTTTGGAAAAGGTGCAAAGGAGAATTACCAGGATGTTGCCTGGAATGGAGAGTAGATCTTACGAGGAAAGGTTGAGGGTGCTAGGCCTTTTCTCATTAGAACGGAGAAGGATGAGGGGCGACTTGATAGAGGTTTATAAGATCATCAGGGGAATAGATAGAGTAGACAGTCAGAGACTTTTTCCCCGGGTAGAACAAACCATTACAAGGGGACATAAATTTAAGGTGAATGGTGGAAGATATAGGGGGGATGTCAGAGGTAGGTTCTTTACCCAGAGATTAGTGGGGGCATGGAATGCACTGCCTGTGGAAGTAGTTGAGTCGGAAACATTAGGGACCTTCAAGCAGCTATTGGATAGGTACATGGATCATGGTAGAATGATATAGTGTAGATTAATTTGTTCTTAAGGGCAGCATGGTAGCATTGTGGATAGCACAATTGCTTCACAGCTCCAGGGTCCTAGGTTCGATTCCGGCTTGGGTCACTGTCTGTGCAGAGTCAGCACATCCTCCCTGTGTGTGCGCGGGTTTCCTCCGGGTGCTCCAGTTTCCTCCCACAGTCCAAAGATGTGCAGGTTAGGTGGATTGGGCATGATAAATTGCGCTTAGTGTCCAAAATTGCCCTTAGTGTTGGGTGGGGTTACTGGGTTATGGGGATAGGGTGGAGGTGTTGACCTTGGGTAGGGTGCTCTTTCCAAGAGCCGGTGCAGACTCGATGGGCCGAATGGCTTCCTTCTGCACTGTAAATTCTATGATAATCTATGATTAATCTGGGACAAAGGTTCGGCACTACATCGTGGGCCGAAGGGCCTGTTCCGTGCTGTATTTCTTTCTATGTTCTATCTGCCGCCTCAGACAAACGTGTTTAAAGCAGCAGCTGTTACAAATGTCAGAAGCTTCCTTGACAGTCAAGTACACTTGCAAAAGCTTCAAATCCCCAGATTTCATCCGGCTCTTGGAGAAACCGCCTTATTGTAAACTAAAATTATTGTTAAAAAGCACTCCTGTAAAGTACCTGATGACATTTTGCTATATTAAAGATGCTATATAAATGCAGGTTGTTGATGTAGTAGCCAATGGGGGCAGTGAATAGCATAGGAAATTTAAGGCCTGGATTTAAAAAATATGTATTCCTTTATCAGAGCCAATGCACAGAGAGGACAAGGCTTTAATCCATCTCCTAGCTTGCTTCAAAAAACAATTCAAATTCAATTGAATCCAATTCATGGTCCTTACAATTTTAAGACCCTTGGGGAAAATAGATACTTGCAGACCCATGTCTATCATAGTCAATTAACCTGTTGCAATGACTTTCACATTGTACGTAACACTAGCTATTTGGGCAAAGTTTCATAGGGGAGTCAGTGCCCGTGGAATTGGACCATTACATGAGTCAATTTTACCTCACGGAAAGAAGGGAGGAAATGTGGAAAGAGTTGGGGAATTTATTTTTGCAAAAAATCATCCCGTCCACTGATATTTGCATATTGTACACAATTCATAAGATGAAAAGACAAACTCATCATTACAGCAGAAAGAGGCTTCAGAGGCCTCTGATGGAGGTCTGATGAGGGGTCTGATGGAGTGTCTGATGTGGTGACTGGTGCGGGGTCTGAAGGGGGTGACTGTTGGGGTTCTGATGGAGGGCTGGGTTGCTTGGTGGGGGATTCAGTAAAGTGCTGGCATGAAATGAGATTAAAAACTGAACCCAAACAACGCCAAATGCAAAGCTGACTGAGTTTACACAATTGGCAGCATCCTGTGCCAGCTTGAAGAAAGTGGTTTTAGCTGCTGAAGAGCAGACAGAATGTAAGCCATTCCAGTGTTAGCTCCAACTTTTCAGTGTAGACTGCTTGAGAGCAGCCCAAAATAAAGTTCATGGGAAAAAAGGGGAGTTGATGTTCATGAGACTTGGCGGGTTTCCCTTTCCTCTGTTATTGAATATCATAACAAAAACTGCCTTCTCCATTTTTAATGAGCCTGCCTGATTGATGGCTATCTCCTGAGCTGCTGTAGCAGGTCCTGTGGTCACTGAGTGATGCACGATCAATTGCACAAAGACTAAAGTTGGGTACAACTGTGGCTTTATTACAGTCAGATACGTGGCCTCCTGCTGCAGCTGGCAAAATGGCAGGACACTGGAGGTCATGCATAGTTATACAGTTCTCCGTGGGCGGATCCAGCCGGCAGGAGCTACCGGCGAACCTGTAGTGCAGGTCCTACCTTACATCTCCTATTACAGTGGTTCACCACATTCACCCCCTGTTAAAAATGAGTCCGGTGGGGGTGACGAAAAACTATATACATTTAGTGCAATTATGTACAGTGGTAGGGAAAGAAAAGTCCATGCTGCGGTCCGGAGTCCAGCAAAGGTTCAGCCGGTCCGGTGCTTTGGTGCTTCGTTGGGAGCGGCGTAACGGTGGCACCGATGGCGGTGGTGGCAGTGCTGATGCTGGCCAGACATCGGGGAGCTCCGAGAGCGTGCAGAAGTCCTCTTCGTCCTCTTGTGCGGAAAAAGGGAGGGAGGGGGTGCTCTGGTGGGGTCAATATTGGCAGCGCGGTGGGAGGTGGGGGGAGGGGCGCATTGGTGGGAGGGGGGGGTGTTGGGGTGGAACCTGACGGTGCCAGGTCCCTGAGTGAGACAGTATTTTGGCGGCCGTCGGGGAACTCAACGTAGGCATATTGAGGATTAGCGTGGAGCAGGTGAACCCTGTCCACCAAGGGGTCCGCCTTGTGGAGTCGGACGTGCCCACGGAGAAGGACCGGTCCTGGAGCAGCGAGCCAAGTCGGGAGTAGCACCCCGGATGTGGACTTCCTGGGGAAGGTAAAAACACGTTCTTGGGTGTATTATTAGTGGCGTTGCACAATAGTGACCGGATGGAGTGTAGAGCGTCAGGGAGTACTTCCTGCCAGTGAGAGACTGGGAGGTTCCTGGACCGTAGGGCCAGCTGGACGGCCCTCCAAACCGTCCCATCTCCCGTTCTACTTGCCCGTTCCCCCAGGGGTTGTAGCTGGTCGTCCTGCTGGAGGCGATATCCCTGCTGAGCAGGAACTGATGCAGCTCATCGCTCATGAATGAGGATCCCCGTCACTGTGGATGTAGGCGGGGAAACCGAACAGAGCGAAGATGGTGCTGAGGGCCTTGATGACGGTGGCAGACGTCATATCGGGGCATGGGATGGCAAAGGGGAATCTGGAGTACTCATCGACCACACTGAGAATGTACGTGTTACGGTCGGTGGAGGGGAGGGGCCCTTTGGAATCCACGCTGACGCGTTCAAAGAGGCGGGAAGCCTCCACCAGGCGCGCACGGTCTGGCCGGTAGAAGTGCGGCTTGCACTCCGCACAGACCTGGCAGTCCCTGGTGACTGTCCTTACTTCCTCAACGGAGTAGGGCAGATTGTGAGCTTTGACCAGATGGTACAATCGAGTGACCCCTGGGTGACAAAGGCTGTCATGTAGGGACCGGAGTTGGTCCACTTGTGCGCTGGCACATGTACCTCGGGAGAGGGCGCCTGGGGGCTCGTTGAGCTTACCGGGGCGATACAAAATCTTGTAATTATAGGTGGAGAGCTCGACTCTCCACCGCAAGATGTTATGATTTTTGATCTTGCCCCGTTCTGTGTTATTGGACATGAAGTCTACCGACCGTTGGTCCGTAAGGAGAGTGAATCTCTTACCGGCCAGGTAATGCCTCCAATGCCGCACACCTTCAACGATAGCTTAGGCCTCCTTTTCGATGGATGAGTGTCGAATTTCAGAGGCATGAAGGGTGCGGGAAAAGAATGCCACGGGTCTGCCTGGTTTAGAGTGGCGGCAAGGGCGACATCTGAAGCGTCGCTTTCTATTTGGAAAGGCAGTGACTCGTCCACTGCGCACATCCCGGCCTTGGCGATGTCTGCTCTGATGCGGGTGAAAGTTGTGTTGTGCCTCGGCCGCGAGGGGGAATTGGGTGGGCTGGATGAGTGGGCGGGCCTTGTCCGCATAGTTTGGGACCCACTGAGCATAGTAGGAAAAGAACCCCAGGCAGCGTTTGAGGGCCTTGGGGCAGTGGGGGAGGGGAAGTTCCATGAGGGGGTGCATGCGGTCGGGGTCGGGCCCGAGAAGTCCGTTTTGGACTATATAGCCGAGAATGGCTAATCGGGTCGTGCTGAACACATACTTTTCTTTGTTGTAGGTCAGGTTCAGAAGAGTGGCAGTGTGGAGGAATTTATCAAGGTTGGCATCATGGTCCTGCTGGTCATGGCCGCAGATGGTGACATTATCTAAGTACGGAAAGGTGGCCCGCAAACCGTACTGGTCGACCATTCGGTCCATCTCTCTTTGGAAGACCGATGTCATGATATCCACATTAGCATATCATGGTGCAATCACACACATACTGATGGACAGGTAGTTGGACCAACCAACACACACACAACGTCGCAGCCAATCACCAGTGAGAGCACACGCACTACAAAACAGGGAACACCACAGTTCCCTCTCATTCTACCAGGAGATATCTCAGAGCACAGAGCTCACAGCGTGCCACTCAGACATAGACCATGTGCCTCACCAAGATAGTGAAAGGGGTGGGTCCACAGGTTAGCTGGTGAAGCACGAACCTCAGCCAGCAGTTAGTAGTTGTTATTGTTTAAGACAATAAAACAGAGTTGTACCATCTACAGCCGTGTTGCATCATTTGTGCATCGGAACACCCAACACGACATGATACCAGTAGTGGAAGCTAACCAGCGACTGTGAGACCTACCTGCACCCTTTCAGAAATCCGTCATCCTGCTCCATGGAAACCATCAGCCCGCCGCAGCCGCTCCGAATCGCTGCAAATCTTGGCGTCAACTGGAAGCTGTTTAAACAGCGCTTCCAGCTTTTCCTAGAAGCCACAGACAGGGAGAATGCATCGGATACCAGGAAGATCGCCCTCCTCCTCTCCACGGTGGGGCAACACACCATCCACATCTACAACTCGCTGGCATTCGCGGAAGGCAAGGACAAGACAAAATATAAGACGGTGCTTCTAAAATTCGAGGAACACTTCAGCGTGGAAGTCAATGAGAGCTTCGAGAGGTACCTCTTCCAGCAGCGCCTGCAGGGTAAGGATGAGCCTTTCCAATCTTACTTGACACACCTCCGTATCCTCGCGCAGTCCTGCGGCTATGAGGCCACCTCCGACTCCATGATACGGGATCAGATAGTTTTTGGGGTTATCTCGGACACCTTGCGCCAGCAGCTCCTCAAATTTAAGCGCCTCACCCTAGCGACTGCCATCGAGACCTGCGTCCTCCACGAGAACGCGACCAGCCGGTACTCCCAAATCCAGGCGGCCGAAACGGCACGGCAGGGGTCCTACGAGGCAGAGCGGGTCCAGTCGATCGAGTTCCTCCCGGCCCGCGCCCGGACGAGGGCGGCCATTTTGTGTGCTTTCCGAGGCCTCCCGCGCTTGTACGCGCCAAAAGAGGGGACGTTGACGGAGAGGGACGCGATGCGCAGGCGCGCTCTACACAGGACCGCACCGTGCATGCGCGATGGCACAACGAACGCCATGATGTCACGACGTGCGGCAACTGTGGCTCTGCCCATTTAAAGCGGCAATGTCCGGCCAAAGGGCGACAATGCCTCCGCTGTGGCAGGATGGACCACTACGCTGCCTGCTGTCGAGCAGCTCAACCTGCCAACTCTCAACAATTCCGCCAGCCTCGCAGCGATGTGCGGGCTATTCAGCCTCCATACACTGAGTCATACCCTGACGACGTGCTGACCAGCGATACCGAAGACAGGGAACACTTCCGCGTTGCGGTAATCCACAACAACCGAATGTCCCCAAGTCGCAACCACCAGCCGCTGCCAGTGCACAGCATTGATCCGGGCGATGAGTGGTGTGCCACCCTAACGGTCAACCGATCACCAATCACATTCCCTTAGACACTGGTGCCCCCGCCAATCTCATTGCATGGTCAGCCTTCCAGACCTTGAAGGTTAAACCACCGATTCTGCCATCCCGCTGTCAGCTGGTTGACTATAACGGAAACGTTATCCCGGCCACGGGGTCCTGCCAGCTCGAGGTTACACACAACACACAGAAAGCCACACTGTCTTTTGAAATAGTTGGATCCTCGAAGGACTCTCTGTTAGGCGCACAGGCGTGCAAGATCCTCCACCTTGTTCAGCGGGTACACACTCTGCCTCCAGAAGGCACGTCCGACTTCCCGGATGCAGACTTTAGGGCGCAGCTCCACTCACTCCTCGTGCACAACCAGGAGTTTTTCGAGGGCATGGGCACACTGCCCTACATGTACAGAATACGGCTCAAACCGGACGCCACCCCGGTCATTCACGCACCTCGTAGAGTCCCAGCACCACTCAAGGACCTCCTCAAGCAGCAGTTGCAAGACCTGCAGGACCAAGGAGTGCTTTCCCGGGTCACGGAGCCAACGCCATGGGTCAGCTCCATGGTGTGCGCCAAGAAGCCCTCCGGCGAGGACTTCCAGTGATGGCGGGCGGGGGGCGGCCACACAATGGAGGGCTCCCGTTCGGGAACGGCATTTTCGGGGCTTTAAGCCCGGTCCCAGGGTCCACGGAGGCAGCAGAAGCAGGGAGAAGGCATGGAGGAGGCACAGTGAAGGCACAGGAGGAAAAAAAACCCAAAGAAAAATGTCGAGGGTGAGCAAAAAAACAGCCGGGAAAAAAAACAGCTGAAGGTCCGTCGGGGTCACCAAGGAAAAGGGAGGTTGGAGCACCAGGGAAGGCCGCACTGCTTACGGCTGAAGAAATAACTAAGGTGATGGCTGCGGAATTTGAAAAGCAGTTGGCGCAGATTGCGAAATGCATGGAGACGGTGAGGAAGGAGATGAGGGAGGTTTTGAGTGTGCTGGTGGAGGAGGCGGTTTCCCCGGTGAGGACGGAGGTGGCGAGCGCAGTGGCGGAGGTGCGAGAGCAAGGGGAGGCGCTGAAGGAAGTGGAGGAGACATTATTGCAGCACGGTGATCAACTTGCCTCGATGGGGAAAGAGATGCGGAAGGGGATGGACACTAACAAGGATCTGCAAGGAAAAATGGAAGACCTGGAAAACAGATCCAGGCGACAGAATTTGAGGATTGTGGGGCTGCCCGAAGGAGTTGAAGGACCGAAGCTGACTGAGTATTTTGCCGCGATGCTGGCAAAACTATTGGGGGAGGGGGAGGATCCCTCCCGATATGAACTGGATCGGGCTCATCGGTCGTGGAGGCCTGTACCAATGGCGAGTGAGCCGCCAAGGGCAGTGACTCTGTGCTTCCGTAGGTACAGTGTGAAGGAGAAGGTCCTGAGCTGGGCCAAGCAGAAGCAGGTGGTGCAGTGGGCTGGAGCTATACCAGGACTTTACGGTGGAGCTGGCAAGGAGGCGGGCTGCCTTCAACCGGGTGAAGAGGGCACTGTACATTAGCAAGGTGCGGTGCGGCATTGTATATCCAGCGAAGCTGAGGGTGACTTACAAGCTCAGGGACTTTTATTTTGGAACGGCGGAAGCAGCGGAGGAGTTTGCGAAGGCAGAAGGACTGTGGCAGAACTGAGAAATGGCCATGTGCCGATGTAACCTCATGACTGTATTTTCTTCTTTTTTGTATCACTGCGCACGGGTGTAGAGACTAAAGGAGCCAATGTGGTATATATTTGGACAAGGGAAGGGACGGGACTTTCACTCGAAATGAGGGTTCTTTGGGGTGTAGGTGGATATGCGGGGTTTGTGTGCTGAAAGGGGATCTTTGGGCTTTCCTAGGGCCGGGCAAGTGGGAAAGGGACCCGGGCAGGGGCCTCCACGCTGGCCGGTTTAAGCCGGCCAGTGAACGGGAGTGAGGTGGGGGGAGGGGCTGCGGCCATCGGAGCCTGGCAGAACTGGGTCCGAGTGGTCTAGCCGGGGTGGAAAGTTGGGGGGAAGGAACCGAGGTTGGGAGGAGGGGTTTTACAAGAGGCAGTGGACGTGAGGAGCTGGAGACCGGGGGTGGGGGGGTGGGGGGTGGGGGGGGGGGGGGGGGGGGGCGGGGAGCTGTGTAAGATTAAGGGTGACTACGGGTAATCCCTGATTCCTTTTTGTCATTTGTTTATGTAAATATGCGGGTTGAGGTTTGGGGGTTGGTGGGCGGATGGGATCGTTGTTATTATGGGGACTGACATATCTTGCTGATTATTGTTTATCATTGATGGATGTAAATGTGGGAGAAAATGTGAAAAAGGAGAATTTTAAAAAAAAAATTTTTAAAAAGAAGCCCTCCGGCGAGCTCCGGATCTGTATCGACCCAAAAGATTTGAATAAGAACATTATGAGGGAACACTACCCCATACCCAAACAAGAAGAAATCACGAGCGAAATGGCTCGGGCAAAAATATTCACCAAGCTTGATGCCTCAAAGGGTTTTTGGCAGATTCAATTGGATCAGTCCAGCAGGAAGCTGTGCACTTTCAACACTCCATTTGGCAGATACTGCTACAATAGGATGCCAATCGGCATCATCTCAGACTCAGAGGTATTCCATTGCGTCATGGAACAGATGATGGAGGGCATCGAAGGGGTACGCGTCTATGTAGACGACGTTATCATCTTGTCCACCACACCACAGGAGCACATCAGTCATCTCCAGCGTGTCTTTGCACGGATACGAGATCAGAGCCTGCGCCTCAACCGAGCCAAGTGCTCTTTTGGCCAGACTGAGCTGAAGTTTTTGGGGGACCACATCTCCCAGTCAGAGGTGCGGCCGGATGCCGACAAAGTGGCAGCCATCGCAGCCATGCAGCAGCCGGCAGACAAGAAGGCAGTGCTGCGCTTTCTCGGGATGGTCAACTTCCTGGGGAAGTTTATTCCTAACCTTGCCTCCCACACAACGGCTCTTCGCCACCTGGTCAAAAAGACAACGGAATTCCAGTGGCTGCCCGCACACCAGAGTGAATGGGAGGAGCTCAAGGTCAAGCTCACCACCGCCCCGGTACTGGTGTTCTTCGATACCACACGGGAAACGAAGATCTCAACTGATGCCAGCCAGTCCGGCATTGGGGCGGTACTCCTGCAACGGGACGACACCGCATCATGGGCCCCGGTCGCCTATGCGTCGCGGGCCATGACCCCCACAGAACAGCGCTATGCGCAGATTGAAAAGGAGTGCCTAGGCTTGTTGACCGGCATCGACAAATTTCACGATTATGTGTATGGTCTTCCGCAGTTCACTGTGGAGACCGACCATCGTTCCCTGGTCGGCATCATTCAGAAGGACCTCAATGATATTGACCCCTCGCCTCCAGCGCATTCTGCTCAAGCTCCGGAGGTACGACTTCCAACTGGTCTACACCCCGGGGAAGGACCTCATCATCGCAGATGCTCTGTCCAGGGCGGTGAACACACCGCCCGAGTCGGAGGGGTTCGTTTATCAGGTTGACGCACAAGTAGCCTTCACATCGGCCAATCTGCCGGCTACTGATGCACGTCTGGCCCACATTCGCCGTGAGACTGCGGCTGACCTCCTTCTACAGCGTGTAATGCGCCACATGATGGAAGGGTGGCTCAAGGGGCAGTGCCCACAATTCTACAATGTCCGGACAACTTGGCCGTCATTGATGGTGTCCTCTTGAAGTTGGACCAGATTGTGATTCCATACAGCATGCACCGGTGCTTGTCCTCGAACAACTGCACGAAGGCCATCTCGGAGTTGGAAAGTGCAGGCGGAGGGCCCGAGAGGCGGTGTACTGGCCGGGCATCAGCGACGACATCGCCAACATGGTGCTCAACTGCCCTACCTGCCAAAGGTTTCAGCCGGCGCAGCCCCCTGAGACACTTCAGCCCCATGAGTTGGTCACGTCTCCCTGGGCGAAGGTGGGCGTGGACCTCTTTTATGCGCTCGGCAGGGACTACATCATTCTGATTGACTATTTCTCAAATTATCCAGAGGTCATACGCCTGCAAGACATGACATCATCAGCTGTCATCCGCTCACCATGGAATTCCGCTCACCGTCATGTCTGACAACGGGCCTTGCTTTGCGAGCCAAGAATGGACTTCCTTTGCCACTTAATACAACTTCACGCACGTGACGTCCAATCCCTTGCATCCCCAGTCGAATGGCAAGGCGGAAAAGGGCGTCCACATTGTGAAGCGGCTCCTCTGCAAGGCTGCTGATGCCGGATCTGACTTCTGTTTAGCCCTGCTGGCCTATCACTCGGCCTCACTGTCCATGGGCCTCTCGCCAGCCCAGCTGTTGATGGGTCGCACCCTCAGGACCACTGTGCCGTCCATCATGTTCCTGAACCCGACCATGCTCCAGTACTGCGAAGGATGCAACAACAGCATGCTCAGCAGAAGGTGGCACATGACGTTCGGGCAACTGATATTCCTGCCCTGGCGCCTGGAGACAATGTCCGCATACACCTACCGGAGGGTGGCTGGTCGGCAACCGCCGAGGTTCTCCGCCGCGTGGCTCCCCGCTCGTTCCTGGTTCGCATGCCTGATAGCTCCATTCGCCGATGTAATCGGCGGGCCCTTCGTCTGGTTCCACGCTCGCTACGAGATCATGCACCGGTGCCACGCCCTCCTGTTATCCCTGATGCCAACTTTGTTGAGTTTCCTGCCACTCTGCCTATTCCTCTCTCGCCCGTGGCCAGGCCCATTCCTCAGCCGGTGGATCCTGACCCACCCTTGAGGCGGTCAACCCAAATTCGTCGCCCACCTGATAGACTGGGCTTATGAGCCTGTTTGCACATTGGACTCACTGAATTGTTTACCAGTACTGTTAACGTGTTTCTTTCTTGTCGTTCCAGAAGTTCTCTCTCGTCGTTTGCTGATTGCATTTGTTTTGTTATTGGTAGAACCTCGTTGCTTTGTTGCACCTGACACCTTCCACATTATATAGTTTAGCCTCATGTACATGTTGTAAATATTGCACACACATACTCAGATGCACTCAGTACACATATCGGCACATATCCTTGTGAAAAGGAGGGATGTCATGATATCCACAATAGCATATCATGGTGCAATCACACACACACTGATGGACAGGTAGTTGGACCAACCAACACACACACAACATCACAGCCAATCACCAGTGAGAGCACACGGACTATAAAACAGGGAACACCACAGTTCCCGCTCATTCTACCAGGAGATATCTCAGAGCACAGAGCTCACAGTGTGCCACTCAGACATAGACCATGTGCTGAGTGCCTCACCAAGATAGTGATCGGGCTGGGTCCACAGGTTAGCTGGTGAAGCACGAACCTCAGCCAGCAGTTAGTAGTTGTTATTGTTTAAGACAATAAAACAGAGTTGTACCATCTACAACCGTGTTGGATCATTTGTGCATCGGAACACCCAACACGACAACCGAGACCCCATTTGTGACACCGAAAGGGACCCTAAGGAAGTGGTGTGGTGGTATGTATTAGGGGTAATATGGTACCTGTGAAGCCGAGAGGCTATTGGCTGACAGGTTCCGGGTCCCGGTTGGATCTGCCGACTTCTGGCTCCGCCCTGAAGGCGGAGTATAAGAGCTCGCGTTCTCCCCGCAGCCTCATTCTGTTACTGAGCTGCTGGGGAACAAGTCTTGCTTAATAAAGCCTAGATAGACTTCACCGCTTCTCGTCTCACGTAAGTCATTGTGCGCTACAATTTATTAAGCGAACTTAAAAGACTATGGAGCTCCGGATCGCCGCGGAGTGCCTGCGGATCAGCCCCCATGCAGCAAACTCGGCGGCCGTGTTCAAACACTGGCTAGCATGCTTCAAAGGCAGTGTATGGCCGGTCCAACTTCCGGATGGGGAGCTGGTGGTAGGCGGATTTCAGGTCAATTGTTGAGAAGACCCGTTACTGCGCAATCTGATTGACCATATCAGATATACGTGGGAGGTGTTCCGTCGAGCTGCGTGTACCGATTGATGGTCTGGCTGTAGTCCGCGACCATCCTGTGTTTCGCCCCAGTTTTAACCACTACCACTTGGGCTCTCCAGGGGCTGTTGCTGGCCTCGATAATACCCTCCTTAAGCAGCCGCTGGACTTCGGACCTGATGAAGGTCTTGTCCTGGTTGCTGTACCGTCTGCTCCTAGTGGCAAAGGGCTTGCAATCCGCAGTTAGATTGGCAAAAAGGGAGGGGGGATCGACCTTGAGGGTCGCGAGGCCGCAAATGGTAAGGGGGGGTAAGGGCCCGCCAAATTTGAGGGTGAGACTCTGGAGGTTGCACTGGAAGTCCAGGCCCAACAGGAGAGCAGCGCAGAGATTAGGAAGGACATAGATGTGGAAGTTGCTAAATTCTACGCCCTGGACCGTGAGGGTGACTGTACAAAAGCCTCGGATCGGGACGGAGTGGGATCCGGACGCCAGGGAGATCCTTTGATTGGCAGGGTGGACTGCGAGGGAGCAGCCTTACCGTATCTGGGTGAACAAAGCTTTCGGTGCTCTTGGAGTCCAGCAGGTACGAGGTCGTGTGGCCATTGATTTTAACCGTCGTCGACACGGTGGCCAGGTTGTGCGGGCGAGATTGGTCCAGCGTCATCAAAGCGAGCTGCGGGTAGCCATCGGATGCTTTGGGTGGCGAGCGTGTGCCGTTCTGATGTCGGGATGTCCGGGGACCCTGTGGGGAACAAGATGGTGCGCACATTGCGAGGTCGGGACAAGATGGCGGCGCCCATAGTGCGCACATTGTGGGGTCGGGTCAAGATGGCGGCACCCATTGTGCGTCTGGCGTGGGGGAGGGGGTGATAGCAGGCGCAATCGCAGCGACTGCGCGGGCCTGGCACACAGCCGCGAAGTGGCCCTTTTTACTGCAGGCTTTACAAACTGCAGTGCGGTAGTGTTGGTGGGGGTGCTTCTGCTGACCGTAGAAGTAGCAGCGGGGACACCTGAGTTGCGCGGATCGGCGTGCGACACAGGCGTATTGCGAAGGCAGGGCCCCGGCTGAGGAGGTCCTCGGCGGGGTCCAGGAGCGGTAGGAAGGGGTAGAAGGGTGTGCCGCGTGGCGGGAGAGGTACGATTGTACGTTACAGGATCGACTGTCATGGAGAGCGCCAAGGTTTTTGTCTCTGCCAGTTCGAGCGTGGCCCCTTCCAGCAATCGTTCTCAGATGCGGTCCAACGCAATCCCCGTCACCAAGGCATCGCGCATGAGGAGATTTGCGTGTTCGGCGGCCGTGTCGGCCTGGCAGTCACAGTCCTGGACGAGTGGGATTAGGGCCCGCCAGAAGTCTTCGATGGACTCACCAGGTAGTTGCGAGCGGGTGGCAAGTACATGCCTGGCGAAGAGCGTAGTGTTCTTTGAGGAGTTCCATTGCTTTTGTGTAAGTCGTGGCATCTTGGATCAACGGGAACATGCTGGAGCTCAGTCTGGAGTACAGGACGTTTATCTTCTGAGCCTCCATTGGCACGGGGTCCGCCGCGTTGATGTAAGCCTCGAAACATGCTAGCCAGTGAGTAAAGTCTTTTCTGGCGTCGGGCGAGTGCGGATCCAGCTGCAGGCGATCGGGCTTAATTCGGATATCCATTCTGTGGAAAATCTGACTGTAATAAATTGATGCACGATCAATTGCACAAAGACTAAAATTGGGTACAACTGTGGCTTTATTACAGTCAGATGCGTGGCCTCCTGCTGCAGCTGGCGAAATGGCAGGGCAATGGAGGTCATGCATATTTATACAGATCTCCGCGGGCGGTGCCAGCCGTCAGGAGCTACCGGCGAACCTGTAGTGCAGGTCCTACCTTACATCCCCTAATACAGTGGTTCACCACACTGAGTAACCAGGGGGTGAAATTCTCCCCCAACAGCGCGATGTCCGCCGACTGGCGCCCAAAGCGGCTCCAATCAGACGGGCATCGCGCCGCCCCAAAGGTGCGGAATGCTCCGCATCTTTGGGGGCCAAGCCCCGACATTGAGGGGCTAGGCCGGCGCCGGAGGGATTTCCGCCCCGCCAGCTGGCGGAAACGGCCTTTGTTGCCCCGCCAGCTGGCGCGGAAATGACATCCCCGGGCGGCGCATGCGCGGGAGTGTCAGCGGCCGCTGACAGTTTCCCGCGCATGCGCAGTGGGGAGAGTCTCTTCCGCCTCCGCCATGGTGGAGGCCGTTGCGGAGGCGGAAGGGAAAGAGTGCCCCCACGGCACAGGCCCACCCGTGGATCGGTGGACCCCGATCGCCAGGCCACCGTGTGGGCACGCCCCCGGGATCAGATCGCTCCGCGCCCCCCCCCCAGGACCCCGGAGCCCGCCCACGCCGCCTTGTCCCGCCGGTAAATAGGTACTTTAATTTACGCCGGCGGGACAGGCAATTTCTCGGCGGGACTTCGGCCCATCCGGGCCGGAGAATTGAGCGGGAGGGCCCGCCAACCGGCGCAGCCCGATTCCCGCCCCTGCCCAATCTCCGGTACCGGAGACTTCGGCAACCGGCAGGGGCGGGATTCACGGCAGCCAACGGCCATTCTCCGACCCGCTGGGGGGTCGGAGAATGACGCCCCATTTCTTTAAGAACTGAAACATTAGTTTCTCAGATAGAACCACGAGACAAAAGTTGATTGCCTGACTGTTTCAACAAAACTCTATAATAGTCTAATTTATGTCTTTAAATGAAATTTAGAAACTCAGACATTGTACTTTTCTTCAACAAGGAATTTATATAAAACTGCAAAACAAATTGAATTCGATCTGGCCAAGAAATTCAATGGTGTTGTTCCCATTTTCAGGCATAAATTGGATGCCTATGCGTTCCATATACAGGTGCTCTCCTTAGTCACCCCAAGTGTGCTGATCACTGTTAATAGTTATTAAAGCAGAATTAGAGGCATCCAAGGCCTGCGCCTGAGACCTTTGACCCTTTACATATATCTGTCTAGAGGGATCATTGCAGCCACTTTTGATTTGCCTGACTGGGGTCTCCATCGGTCTCCTCAAAATGAGGTTCAGGTGTCTGGATCAATTGAGTGATGCTCTTCAACATGCCCCTGCATGGGTCCTCTGCACAGAGGCGGATCTACTATGAAACTAATGAAGCTTAAGCTTCAGGGCCCCTAATTCAGGAGGGGCCCCAGAAGCGACTTTAGTCCACATTGCTGAAAAAATTTGGGTCTACTGTATGAGAAGGGGTTTTAAAAAGTAATAATATTAATAATATAGTGTAATTCAACACAAAATAATAGATAAAATAAAAATTAAAAGGCTATTAAAGTATCATGTAGGCTAGCCGTAAACGGAAAAATGTTCAAATTAAGGATGTTTTGTTCTAAATATATTTAATATAAAATAATTATAAATAATTTGAAACACTATTAACATTTATGACAGAAATACAAACAGTAGATGATGTGTCGTAACAAAAAAGGGGAGCCGTTGAAAAGGCAATCAGAATGCTAACGTGAATTTTCAACGTGATAGCACTCGTGATAGCTATCTAGACAAGAATTTTTTTCAATAAAGTGTTCATAAGGATACAATATTTTAATTACCCCTACTCAAAAATAAATGTTATATTTAGAAAAGTAAGGTAAGTAATAAAGGTGAAATAGTGTTAGATTAGCCTAAGCCTTTGTTTTTATGAAGAGGTGAACGGAAGGTAGGCTACAACTGCATAGCCTAGGCTAATACTATCTTACAAGTATTTATGAAAAAGTAATAAAAGGGTGAATTTGTGTTAAATTACAGGTGTTTATTATGAAAAGTGTTCAAATAATGGTAAAATTGTGTTACATTACCTTAGCCTATGAGTTTTGGTGGCCTAGTCTTGACTAACTTAGTCTAGCCTAGCGTAGGCTAGCTTGAACATAGCCTAGTTTAGCCTATTTAGCTTATTTATTATAAATCTTAAAAAATGGCGCTTTACTTTCTGAGAAGGTTTTTTTTAAAAAACCCTTTCTCAGAAAGTAGACCTAAAATATTTTCCTTTCAAAGCATGCGACAATAGTTGCATGACTCAAATTGATTAATTTTTTATTGTATATATTTCAACAATCCCAAAGTTTGAGAGTCAGTAGCACAGATGTTGTAAAGGTGGAGTGTCGCGTTAAGTTGGCTGTTCTGCTGTGACTAATGTAATTTTTTTCCCTCTTTAACAGAGGTCAAGACCCTAGAGGAATAACAATGAGTTCACGAAAGTACTTAAGTGGATACCAAAAACACAAACTCAATGAAAAGTGATCTGACGAAATTTCTAAATGTCAGAAACTAACAAACTATTTTGCGAAGTCAAGTTTGTCAACACCTACAGTTGAAACAAGCCAAGCAAACATCATTGAAACCAGTGATAGTGCACAAACCATGGGAGCTCTTTCTAGCAATATTCAACATACTGTTGACGCTTTTGATTTAAGGGGCATCTTGACAAATACATAAATAGGATGGGAATAGAGGGATACGGACCCAGGAAGTTTAGAAGATTGTAGTTTAGTCGGGCAGCATGGTCGACATGGGCTTGGAGGGCCGAAGGGCCTGTTCCTGTGCTGTACTTTTCTTTGTTCTTTGTTCTTTGATACAGGTGACGATCACAGTGGTCAACATGAAAGTACCGCGGAACAAACAGAGACTGAGCAGAAACATGAAACAGGAAGCAAATTCAGTGATTTCAAAGAATACAGTGACCTCGAAAACTGGCCCATAACAGTTGATAATGATTTGATACAGAATTGTTCAATGCAAGACATAGGTTATTTTCAAAATAAAAAAACCAGATGATGTATACACCGAATCAAGCAGGGTTTACAAGGAGCAAAACAGAAGTTTCTCAAACAAATATTTTGAAAAAAAATTGAAAAATGGCCAGACTGTGATGAGTTCCTGGTTAGTTTACTCAAAGTGCAAAGGCTGTATATACTGTTTTGTTTGCAAACACTTTTCTAAATGCCAAACATCACTTGCAACAGGTGGGTTTTCTGACTGGATGAATGTACTCAGAACTCTGGAGAAACATGAAGACAGCATGGAACATAAGAGGGCGATGTTGTGTTGGATAACAAGAAAGTCAAATAAAAATACTGTGGATCAGCAACTTGAAGAACAGATGAGAAAAAACATACAGTACTATTTTGAAGTACTGAAAAGAGTTGTAGCTGTTATAAAGCTTTTAAGTGAAAGAGGTTTGGCATTTAGAGGTCATGAGAAGAAGTGGGGCTCACCAAATAATGGAAACTTCATGGAGGCCATTGAACTTATTGCAGAGTTCAATCCATTTTTACATGAACATCTCGAGAAATGTAAAAATGAAAAAGTAAATGCTACTTACCTATCCAAACCCGTGTATGAAGAATTGATAGAAATCATGGGAAAACATGTGCAAGATGAAAATGGATTGGATTTGTTTATTGTCACGTGTACCGAGGTACAGTGAAAAGTATTTTTCTGCGAGCAGCTCAACAGATCATTAAGTACATGAGAAGAAAAGGGAATAAAAGAAAATACATAATATGGCAACACAACAGATACAATGTAACTACAAAAGCACTGGCATCGGATGAAGCATACAGGGTGTATCTCCTGCCTGATGGAAGAAGTTGGAAGAGTGAGTAAGCCGGGTAGGAGGGATCTTTGATTATACTGCCCGCTTTCCCCAGGCAGCGGGAGGTGTAGATGGAGTCAATGGATGGGAGGCAGGTTCGTGTGATGGACTGGGCGGTGTTCACGACTCTCTGAAGTTTCTTGCGGTCCTGGGCCGAGCAGTTGCCATACCAGGCTGTGATGCAGCCTGATAGGATGCTTTCTATGGTGCATCTGTAAAAGTTGGTAAGAGTCAATGTAGACATGCCGAATTTCCTTAGTTTCCTGAGGAAGCATAGGTGCTGTTGTGCTTTCTTGGTGATAGCGTCGACGTGGGTGGACCAGGACAGATTTTTGGAGATGTGCACCCCTAGGAATTTGAAACTGCTAACCATCTCCACCTCGGCCCAGTTGATGCTGACAGGGGTGTGTACAGTACTTTGCTTCCTGAAATCAATTATCAGCTCTTTAGTTTTGCTGGCATTGAGGGAGAGATTGTTGTCGCTACACCACTCCACTAGGTTCTCTATCTCCCTCCTGTATTCGGACTCATCGTTATTCGAGATCCGGCCCACTATGGTCGTATCGTCAGCAAACTTGTAGATGGAGTTGGAACCAAGTTTTGCCACGCAGTCATGTGTGTACAGGGAGTAGACTAGGGGGCTAAGTACGCAGCCTTGCAGGGCGCCGGTGTTGAGGACTATTGTGGAGGAGGTGTTGTTGTTCATTCTTAATGATTGTGGTCTGTTGGTCAGAAAATCGAGGATCCAGTTGCAGAGTGGGGAGCCAAGTCCTAGGTTTTGGAGCTTTGATATGAGCTTGGCTGGGATTATGGTGTTGAAGGCGGAGCTGTAGTCAATAAATAGGAGTCTAATGTAGGAGTCCTTGTTTTCGAGATGCTCTAGGAATGAGTGTAGGGCCAGGGAAATGGTGTCTGATGTGGACCGGTTGCAGCGGTATGCGAATTGCAGTGGATCAAGGCGTTCTGGGAGTATGGAGGTGATGCGCTTCATGATCAACCTCTCGAAGCACTTCATTACGACTGAAGTCAGGGCCACTGGTCGGTAGTCATTGAGGCACGTTGCCTGGTTCTTCTTTGGTACTGGTATGATGGTGGTCTTCTTGAAGCAGGTGGGGACCTCGGAGTGGAGTAGGGACAGGTTAAAGATGTCCGTGAATACCATTATGAATCAAATCAACAACCTAGACACCAAATACTACTCTATTATTGTTGACTCTACGCCTGACCTGACACATGTTGACCAGCTGGTAATTATGGTTCGATACTGCTATAATGGAAAACCCTGTGAGAGATTTTTAACATTTTTACCGATAGAAAACTATTCATCCACGACCTTGTTCAACAAAATACAACAAGTCCTGGGTGAACATAAGCTTTCACTTGAAAATATCCGTGGTCAGTCCTACGATAATGCATCTAACATGAAGGGCTTGGAGAAAGGGCTGCAAGCACTTTTTAAAAACATTAACAGGTACGCAGACTATGTACTATGTGCAGCCCATTCACTTAACCTTGTTGGAGAAAAGGCAGTGTCTACTGTACCTGAAGTTGTTGACTATTTTGGCATTTTGCAGGAGCTGTATGTTTTCTTTTCTGGATCTCCACAAAGATGGGGGATTTTAAACACACAGTCAATCTACATTTTTCTCTAAAGATCTTAAGTGTAACTAGATGGTCTGCACACTATGAAGCAGTCCGGGCAATTAAAAATGGATATATGGGTATTTTACAAACTCTCAAACATATTTTTGAAGACTCAGAAGAGAAGCCTGAATGTAAACGAGATGCAAAGAATTTATACCACAAGTTCGTAAAGCTGGAATATGCTATTTTAACAGTCGTTTGGGAAGAAGTGCTGGAGCGTTTCAACAAAACAAGTAAGAAACTCCAAACCCCTGGTTTTGATGTATTTGAAGGTTATCTTATGCTATCATCTTTACTTTTGTTTGTTAAAGAACTCAGAGAAAATTCAGCCGATAGGATTGCACACTATGAATCAGAAGCAAAAGGTTTGTGTGAAGATATCACCTCAAGTTATTCTGGTGCTTCCAAACGCATTGTTACAAGGAAATTTTCAGATGGAACAAATGGTATTGCTTCTTTGAGAGGAGCTGACAAATTTAGGATAGAAGTTCTATATCAACTCTATGACTGCTTGATAATCCAGTTACGCAAGAGGATTGACCCATCTGAGCAGATTGCGAAAAGGTTCAAGTTTCTCTCAGAATTGGTGAACAATTCTGAAATTGATGAGGACAGTATTAAACTTATAATATCGTATTACAAAGGTGATATTGACCACAAATTAGTAATAGAGTGTTATCAGTTCAAAGAATATTTGCACCTTAGGAAATCCCAGAACACAGAAGAAAACACGCCATCTAAAATGCAATGCGCAGAAGTTCTTCAGCTTATTTGTGAGCAACACCTAATTGAAGGGCTCCCCAATATTACTACTGCGCTTAAGCTGTACTTGACAATGCCTATCACGAGCTGTGAAGCAGAAAGGAATTTTTCAAAGCTATCCTTTATAAAGAACAAATTTCGGTCTACCATGACTGAAGAGCGCTTAAATTCTTTATGCATCTTGTCTCTAGAAAATAACATTGCAAGGAAGCTCTCATATGACAAAACTGTACGTGAATATGTTGCTAGAAAAAACAGAAAAAAAGAGTATTAAGTAAAATGTGCTTCGTGTAGTATGTATTCTCATAAGTGTCTAAAATAAAAGATTCTATTGACTGTGGTCTTTTCTATGTTTTATTTCATCATTCTATGATGCATCATGCATGTATATAACGTTTCCCGAATTTTCATTCCCCCATAACTCGAAAACTATAAGGCATAGGAAATTTTTATTCACACCAGTGACTTTGACATGTGAGATAATCCAGTACAGCAATTTTAATCAAAATCTGAGATGTAGTAGTTACATTTTTTAAAAATTTGTGGTGATCTGTCGTGGAACAACCCCATTGAAGAAGATAACAGTGGTTACCCAGACCTCGTTGCAGGTTGCGAAGGGGCCCCCATAACAGTTCAAGCTTCAGGGCCCCAAAAATGTAGGTCCGCCACTGCCTCTGCATACTGAACGTCCGCTGTGCTTTATACAATTTGCACTGCAGAGTGGGGTTGCTATGCCTAATGAAGACATACTGGAGTGTGATGCATCCTCATGCAAAGACCATGAGGAGGAAGCTGAAGAGCATCCTGTCGGACATGAGGGCCCGCTTGAAGGGCATTTGGAAAGTAACAGGATCTAGTGGCGAGGGAGGCGAGGGAGGCACTTATGTTCATACCTTTGGGATGACAAGTACCACCTCAGCTAACCAGCCAGACGAAGATACACGCTCCAAGCACATAAAAAACAGTCATTTCTGCTGTAAACTTACAACCCATCTCTCTCACACCTGCTGCTTTTGTAAAGTGCATATGATGAACACACACAGCATGGCCATTCACTGTCTGTGCGGAGTCTGCACATTCTCCCTGTGACTGCATGGGTTTACACTGGGTGCTACGGTTTCCTCCCACAGTCCAAAGATGTGCAGGTTAGGTGAATAGCCATGCTAAATTGCCCTTAGTGTTCAAAAAAGGATTAGGTGGGGTTATTGGGTTACAGGGATAGGGTGGAGGCGTAGGCTCGGGTGGTATGTTCTTTCCAAGGACCGGTGCAGACTCAATGGGCCGAATGGCCTCCTTCTGCACTGTAAACTCTATGACATTTATTATATCAATCACTACACAAACGCAGAAGTATTTAATCACCTGTGAGGCCTAAGTGTATCTAATGTATTTTCTCCCACATGGTGTTCCTACATGGTGCTCGCCCTTCGCTTCTAGCTGTGGTGGAGGCATCCTGCCAGATAGGTTGTCCTGTGGCCTGGGATGACTTTGGTGAAAGTCCTCCGGCTGCTTGAGAGCTAATGGGTCCCGGTATGCTGAAGGTGCAGGAGCCTCCTCTGTCATTGTCATAACGTGGGCCACTGGCGTCATTGGCAAAGTTAGCTGAGGAGCCACTGCTCGCAGTCGAAGCCTAAGAGAGGAGTTCCTAGATGTGGAAGGCAGCTGCTCCTCCTTCCATGGAAACAACATTTGCACCTCCCTGCTGACCTGAGAAGGATGAGGGCCCGGTGGAGATTCCAGCCACCTCATCTCCTTCTTGCTCTGCTTAGAACTCATGGACAAGCCAAGTCTCCAAGCATCTCTGAGTAGTCTGCTGGAGCTTGGTCACCATGAGTAGGCCAGCCACGCACAGACAAGAAGGAAGGGACAGCACCCAAGGCCTGGGTGGACCCTTCCATTTTCCAGGCCAGGGCATGGGTATCCTCTGGAAGCTTCAGCAGATCTTCGCATCTCACTCTGCACTTCCAGAGTTACATAATCAGCCTGTGACTCAGCATGAGCCAGTGGCCTCGGTTGTCACAGCTGGTCAGGTATGTGTGTGGAGGTTGGGCCCACAACTCTATTTGCGAGCGCATAGCCACTGAGGTGAAATTATCTGCACTGGGTGTGGGGGTATAATGTGACAGATGCTCTCATCATTATGTGAACTTTACACTTGATGAAGCAAGCCAATCAGCTGGATGTCTGGAGTTTACAGCCATCTTAGTCTTCCCTGGATTCGAGTGCAATTGATTGCATACAAGTAGCACTGGGAGCTCCATGGCAGCAGCCCTGCTGTTTAGTAACAGGAAACGGTTCCACTCCCTGACCGTTCAACTGATGTATGATCATCAACAGCACATCATGCACCTTTGTGCCAGGTACCCTGGGAATTCCCATGACGCATACATTCTAAGTCATTCCCAGGCATCTCACATACACAAAACGCCTCAACGAATACAGGGCTGGCTACTTGGTGTTAAGGGGTTCCCACTCAGATGATGACTCATGACACCCATGCATCATCCTTTGGATCACTAGGAGGAGAGATCCCCCACACGCGGAGAGCAAAATAGATCCGTATGTAGACAAAATTTACATAGCTGCATGATATTAACAGTGATTCAACACTGGTGACCCAGAATTTATTTAAAAGCTTCTTAATTTTCCTAATCCCACGGCTACGACCAGGCGCATCCTTGACATCCGCTGCAGAGTTGGAAGCAGCCTGCTGACTGGTACGCACTATTGGCTGTGATAACTTTGTCTGGCGGACTCCCGAGGGTCGAGAGCTGATGGGCTCCGGCCTGCTTTGGGTGTGCTGCTGTGAGGCAGGTGAACTTTCCTCAGCCTGTGTAGCCGGAGGTGATGGGGTCACATGTAGAGGTGATTGGATAAGGCTGGGTGGGCACTGCCAGAATCAACTGAGTGGATGGGCACAGGGTTTCCAAGTGTCTAGGTGGTCATCCTTCCTCTGGGTTCCTGAGGGCCCCATAGCAATGGAGTGCAGGCCCAAGCGCAAATCCAGCTGGATCTGATGGAACAAGGTCTCCAAGAGCGGTCGCCACCCTTCCATTGGAGGCCTTGAGATGCTCGCAGGTCTGGGCCATAACATCAGAGAGAACATAGATAGACTCCTCCATCCTCCTGTCTAATCTGTTGATTGCCTCTTGTGTCTCTACCTCATTTTCTGCGGCCTGTCATTGCACCTGCACCATGAGTAACACGGCCGTCTCCAGAGACACACCGTCAGTCTCAGTCTCAGTGAGTGCCTGATCTCGAGAAGTACTCCAAGCACCAGAGGCCTGTAATATCACTACCTCTGACTGTTGCGGAGACATGGCTGTGAGGTGTCCCCCGGAATGTGACCCCGAGCCTAATCTATACCTAGGATCCACTGGAGTGTGTGGTTCTGAGCTGGTGGAGGGTGTAGGTGCCTGCAGTGACTGTTCTTTTTCCAATGGCTCCTCTGAGGTGGCCGGGGGCTGGGGCTTATGTTGACTCCTGAGGTGTATCTGGACCTGTCCTGGATATGGGACAGCAGATAGATTTAATTCATGTGCAGACTAAATACAACATTGCATCTCACTCACTGAGAGTATCAGGATGTGACCAACTCATGAAGGGCTCCCCCGTACTGCCTTGTGGGAGAGGCCGATCTCGCCTTCCCCTCGAGAGTGAGCCTCATGGAACCATCCTTGCGGTAGAGGGAATTCCAGTATTGGCAGACTCCATTGATGAGGGCCTCAAGGTGTCATTACTGAATCACAGGGCAGCTTTCTCCTTGGGCGCAGCTACCTGGAGAAGTCTCCTTCATAGCGAGAATGAATATGTGAGTTTGGGTGGCATTTAAATATGTCCCTGGAGGACACTAGTGAACCAGATTGCTTTTACAGCGATTGACAATTCTATGGTCATTATTGGACTTGGAATTCCAAATTTTTTACTGAATTTAATTTTGTGCCGTGGCAGGATTTGAACCCGGTAAACAGATCTTGCCCTGGGTCTCTGGATTATTAGTTCAGTGACAATACCACTACGCCACTGCCTCTCCTGATTCACAACCCGGCATGTGATTCAGAGAAATACTCACCTATACATAATTAATTAGCTTTTGAACACAAAATCAGATACAATTTCCAACCACGCTTCCCAGCAGGAAAAATGCCCTGGAACCCACTCGCCTCGGCACTTAGTTTCGAAAATGGAAAATTCCGCCCATCGAGTTCATCCATCTAAAACGAGTCTGTCTCCTTCTCCATTGATGCTGCCTGATCTGCTAGAAGTATTCAGCACTGTGTTTATTTCAGCGCAGACTGGCGTGGAATCTGAGATTTTACTGGTCCATTCAGCTCACTACAACACAGACAAGGCACTTGTCAATTGAGTCTCTGGAGAACTATTTGGACAATGATGTTCATCTGGTTGTATGCAACACTGCAACCAACCATCATGGAATTCCATGTAAAATAGTGAAGAATTAAAGAAGTAAATGTACAGTTATTCGTTGAAGCTTTTTTGTCTAGCAGGGGAGATGGAAGTATTGTCATGAGATGAGTGATCCAGAGACCCAGTGTAATGGTCCAGGGACGTGAGTTCAAATCCCATCATAGCAGAAATTTGAATTCAATAAAAACCTGGAATTAAAGTCTAATGTTGACCATGTAACCATTGTTAATTGTTGTAATTGTTGCAAAAAATTGTTTCATCTGGTTCACTAATGTCCTTCAGGGAAGGGAATCTGCCGTCCTCACCTTGTCTGGCCTACCTATGACTCCAGACCCACGGCAATGTGGTTGACTGCTAACTGACCTCTGAGGTGGCCCAGCAAGCCACTCAGTTCAAGGGCAATTAAGGGTAGCTAGCAACATAGAAACATAGAAAATAGGAGCAGGAGGAGGCCATTTGGCCCTTCGAGCCTGCTCCGCCATTCATGATGATCATGGCCGATCATCCAACTCAATAGCCTCATCCCGCCTAACCCCCATATCCTTTGATCCCCTGATCCCAAGTGCTGTGTCTAACTGCTTCTTGAAAACATGTTTTGGCCTCAACTGTTTTCTATGGTAGCAAATTTCACAGGCCAACCACTCTCTGGGTGAAGACATTTCACCTCATCACAGTCCTTTTTTAGAAATTTAGAGTACCCGATAGTTTTTCGACAATTAAGGGGCAATTTGGCATGGCCAATCCACCTACCCTGCACATTGTTTTGTGTTGTGGGGGTGAGACCCATGCATACATGGGGAGAATGTGCAAACTCCACATGGACAGTGACCCAGGCCCGGAATTGAACCCTTGTCCTCGGCATCGTGAGGCAGCAGTGCTAACCACTGCGCCACTGTGTTACCGTCTCATCACAGTCCTAAATGGTCGACCACATATCCTCAGACTGTGACCCCTGGTTCTGGACAGACCCACCATCAGGAACATCCTTCCTGCATCTACCCTGCCTAGTCCTGTTAGAATTTTATCGGTTTCTATGAGATCCGCCCCTCCTCCATTCTTCTAAGCTCCAGCAAATACAATCCAAACCAGTTCAGCTCTCCTCATACGTCAGTCCCGCCATCCCAGGAATCAGTCTGGTAAACCTTTGCTGTTCTCCCTCTAGAGCAAGAATAACCTTCTCAGGTTCCTCAGGTAAGGAGACCAAAACCGCACACCATTCCAGGTGTGGCCTCCCCAAGGCCCTGTATAATTGTAGTCTGACAAGACTTGTCAAAATCACACTGAAGGATCTCTGCAACCTCCTCGCAGCTCACCCTCTCACCCAAATGGCCACACATTCGCATGAATGAATAAAAGAAAATTCATCAGGCCATTTGTCAAGAATACAAATCCAAGGGAGACAACAAATTTCTTCTGTTTGAGAAGAGAGTGCCAATGTGTTGGCAAATGGACAGTGGCAAATTTTGCAGTACCAAATGACTAAATGTACATTCCCATAACTTCCTCGTTCCCCGGAGTAGCATTTAGAGAGTACCCCAATGATGCACTGGGCAATTACTCATGGAAGTTCCCACGTAAGGGTTCACCTGGCAATTGTCCAGAGTGTTACTTCCTCTGAAAAATTATGAGGGCTAGGAACCATTCGACACAGCGATTTAAATCACTAGCTTCGGATGGTTCTGCCAATTTTACCCTGATTGTTACTCTGAAAGAGTTAGAAGGGAAAAAAAGCCATTCTAACTTCAAGTAACTATTTTAAACACCCAGATTGAGCCCAGCAAGGTATACCTCCCACACACCCCAGACTTCACCCCTGGGATTCCCCCACATGCCCTCTGAACTAAGCATCCCACCTCCCGCAGGATTCCCCAGACCCCTGATACGACCACCCCCCTTGAACTGAGCGATACCTCCCAACCCGAATGAACTTCTCCAACCCAAACCAACCACCCCTGACCCAAAAGATACCCCGTCCCTGACCCAAACGATACTCCCTGACCCAACTTGACCCTCCCCGACCTGAACAACACTCCCCCGACCTGAATGACACCCCCACCTGAAGTCTGCACTCCTCAACCCCGCCATGCCCGATGTTTGGATCCCCTATCACCCCTTTGTCCAGAGACCCCCTGCCAATGTATGAACCCTCACCCCCCCGATTCCCATTCTCTTACCCGACAAATTTACCTTCTCCCTTTCAGTAGGACATTTAGACTCACTTGCTTTATGGCAGCTTGTACCACAAAAAGAGGGCATGTCCTCCACCGCTCCACTCCTTTTCCACTTCACCATGGGTACCGGGGATGTGCTTCGCTTCCTGAATCTCACCCAGCCAGAGTCAGGAAAGAGAGAGGCACTTTACATTTCAAGCACAGTCGCTATATGGATTGACAATCTGCCACTGACTGCCACTCTGAGGAAGTTATGAGCCATTATTTCCCAGAGAAATGGAAAAGGAAATGAAAGTTGCCATAGTCCCCGAGGACTATCGTCTGCTTTCCCCTTTGGAGAGAGAGCTCACTGGTGGTGATTTAACCTGAGGATTACAACACCTCAGGTGAGGGGCAAGGCTGAGAAGGCGGGGTCTTCATGAATAACCTCAGCAGTATTGAACTGAGCCCACGCTGTTGGCGTCGCTCCGGATCACAAACCAGCCGTCCAGCCACTGAGCTAACCCAGCCACAGAAATAAGACTCAATGAACTATTAGGGAAGCATATGTTCCTCCAAATCGACCATTATGTACTTCAGTAATGTGGAGAGACTAAAGACGTTGGAATTTTTCATTTACATATGAACATTCGAACATACACATTAGGAACAGGAGTTGGCCACTTGTGGCGCACAAAGACTCCGTGAGACAAACAGAGTGAAGTCGATGAGGCTTTATTAAGCGTGTCTGTTCCCCAGCAGCCCGATAGTAAACTGGCCTGCGGGGGAAGGCACCGGCTTCTTATACTTCGCCTTCAGGGCGGAGTATGAGGTCAACGGCCAACCAGGACCCGGGATCTGTCAGCCAATGACATTAGGGCTTCCAGTCCCACATGACCCCCAATACATACTACCACACCACTCACCCCTCAAGATTCCACCGCCATTCAATGGGATCATAGCTGAACTGAATCAAACTCCTGCCTAGCCCCAATAGCCTTTCTTGCTTATCAAGAATCTATCTACCTCTGCCTTAAGAATATTCAAAGCCTCCGCTTCTGCTGCCCTTTGATGCACAGAAGGTTAAGGGAACATTTAATGGAAGGTTTTCAAAGCAGGTATCAGGAGATTTTGCTTTCTACTGGCAGGGCAGGGCAGGCAAGAGGGGAATGCGGGGCTGGTAATCAGAGGACATGGATTTAAGATAAGAGGGAAAAGAACCAGAGGGAAGATAAAGAGGATTGTTTTTATACAGAAAGTTGCTTTGACCTGGAATGCAGTCCTAGAAAGGGTGGTGAAAATAGATTCAATACAAAGTTTCACGTATGTATACATGTATTTGAAAAGGACCATGGGGTATAAAAGCAGGGCAGTGGGATTAATTGGACAACTCTTTCAACATGCGAGCATGATGGACAGAATGTCCTTCTCTGCTGTAGGATTGTCCGGATGCAATGCCTTTGTGCCTACAATACAGAATATTACATTTTATCGCGTGATGTACACTGAAGACTTCGATGAGCAGAGCTTAAATACGGGTCCCATGTCAGTTTGTTACGATACAATCTGCATTACTTGACAGTCTGCCAACTCTAAATACGGCATTAGGCAAGCCAGCGTGAGTTATTTCTGGGAGTCTCACAGCTTAGTACACTAGGAATGAGGAAAGCATTCACTCTGATGCTGTTGTTGATAACAACATGGGGGGGAAATGGTTCATCAGCACAAAGCAGTGTCTGCCAAATGGTAATCGCGTGCTTAAATGGAATTTAATTAAATAAATAGTCTAAAACTCCCAACAACAAAAAAAACTTCAGCAGGAAGTCAGAAAACTCTCTGGGAAAAATTAACATTAGTTTGCAGATAAGCCAGTCCAGTCAGAGACATAAGTAATGTTCTTCGCTCTCCAGGGGCCTTTTGTTGATAGTTTTATAATATACTTAAATGGCAGGATCATTTTAAAAGCTTTGAAGGCTGAAGATTCCCAGCTATTAGCCAGATAATCTATGTGTGTCTGTTATTTAACAATTTGAATGAACAATAACGTAATGAGATATGTTGCAGATGACCATATGACAGGTGAAATAGTTTTTGAAAGTTAGGCTCGAGGAATATAAGGTAACAGGCAATAATAGAACGATATGTTTTATATAAAAAGTTGATGACATGAAAAGAATATGGAGAGAAAGACAAAGAGCTCGAAATCACTTTGCCCAAGATTCATGAGTATTGCTTCAAGGCCTTCATATCTTTTGTCCACCATTTTATTTTAATCTGTTTAATCCTTTGTGAAAATAGTGCGGATAGTCATTTCACACAAATTGTCAAAGCATAATACTTGTAGAACACAGGGCAATTTCAGCACTACTTCCTCACTGTGCTGAGGACCCGGGTTCGATCCCAGTCCTGGGTCACTGTCATAGAATCATAGAATTTACAGTGCAGAAGGAAACAATTCGGCCCATCGAGTCTGCACCGGCCCCTGGAACGAGCACCCTAATTAAGGCCACACCTCACCCTACCCCCGTAACCCAGTAACCCCACCTAACCTTTTTGGACACGAAGGGCAATTTATCATGGCCTATCCACCTAACCTGCCCGGAGGAAACCCACGCACACACGGGGAGGATGTGCAGACTCCGCACAGACAGTGACCCAAGCCGGGATTTGAACCCAGGTCCCTGGCACTGTGAAGCGACAGTGCTAACCACTGTGCTACCGTGCCGCCGTGTGGAATTTACACATTCTTCCCGTGTCTGCATGGGTCTCACCCCCACAACCCAAAGATGTGCAGGTTTGGTGGATTGGCCCCGCTAAATTGCCCCTTAATTGGGAAAAAAAACAATTGGGTACCCTAAACTTTAAAAACAAATCACAAAAAAGAACACAGGGCAATTTAAGCCTTTAAAAACTGAAAAAAAGAATATTTTTCAGAAACTGTGTATATACACGTATTTCATTTAAATATTAGAGCCGTTCTTTTATTGATTTACAAGATGCGTGTGTTGATGACAAGGCAGGTATTTATTGACCATCCCTAATTGCCCTCGAGAAGGTGATGGTGAGCCATCTTGTTGAACTGCAACAGTCCATCTGGTGCAGGTTACAGCCACAGTGCTAATCGGGAGGGAGTTCCACGATTTTGACTTAGTGACAATGTAATTCCATTCAGGGTGGTGTACAACTCATAGAGGAATTTGCAGGTGCTGCTTGCTGCCCTTGTTCTTCCAGGTGTTAGAGGTCACGGGTTTGGAAGTGCTGTTGAAGAAGCCTTGGTGAGTTCCTGTAAAACATCTTGTAGATGGTGCACACTGCTGCCACTGTGTGCCAATGGTTGAGTTCAAGGTGGTATTGGTGTTGAGTGTTTTGAGTGTGGAGCCTCTTGAGTGTTTTGGGAGCTGCATTCACCAGGCAATGGATGATGGGAAAGCTTTGGGGAGTCAGGGGGTGAGGTATATCACAGATTGGGACGCAATCTAACGGAAACGTTTCTAAGTGTGGTAGCGAGCAAAAATCACCCGTTGCTTCCCGATGACCGACCCGGCAAGACCGCTACTGCTATCTAACGCTAATTAGGGCTGGTAATGATGTCCCACAGGCTTCAAATTGGAAATCACTTCCCGTTAATGAGGGGGAGCAGCACTTAAACTAATTCTGCAGAGCAAGATTCAGACAGCACTCAGCCTGTTACCGCGCAGCCCCACGCCAACATTCGGAGATGCCGACCAGGTCAGAATGTTGAATGCGGTGGAGTCCAGACAGGATAGCCTGTTCCTCCAAAGGGGTCAGAGGGTCAGCCACAGTGGCAGGCAGTGCCGCCTGGGAGGCAGCGGCCGTCAGTGTGGAGAATGTCACCAGGGAGTCTGCCACCCAGAGCCACAAGAAGCTTAGCGACCTCCACCGGGCCGTACGGGTGAGTTCCACCCACCCAACCACCCTGCATCGCCCCCCAGTACAATACTGTGCCTGCGCCCCAGCTCACTCTGGCACCCACTAGCACACCCGAGCCATTACCAGCAGCGCTGCCCACGTCTGTCCCCCACCATGGCGCCTCCCCACATGCGGCTCGCAATTTCCTCTCTTGTATCTGCAGGAGAAGTTGGCCCACAACAAATTAGAAAGGGCCCAGACCAGCGGCAGGGTGCCAGACATCAGAGTCCTCGCCCCCGCTATGAGGAACCGGCCTTGAAGCTCGTGGGGGTGTCCGAGGACAGAGCGGTCACCGATCTCGAGACTGGCCTGGGCTTCAGAGGTGAGTATCTGCCAGTCCCCACCCGGATGACCTGTCACACATGAGTTGTTCATGCCAGACAAAATGATCCTTCTTTCCCACTGACCACATGTCCAATCTCCTGAAGCATCTCCAGTAGATAGTGTCACCCAATCCGGGGTGCCCACCCACCGCCTCCAAGTCAGCAGCACGAGTGGTGGTGTCCAAGGCATTGCTCCGTCAATGGCTGAGGGCCTCAACTGAATGTCCCGGTCACTGGGGGGAGAACGGTGGGGAGGAAGGGGAGAGGAGGTGAGATGATGGATGAAGGTACGTCCTATGTGAAGCAGGCGAGGATGAGGGCCTCCCTGGCCCTCCAGGCATGCCGGACCTTCGCTGTTGCCGCCTGTCCTCCATCCTCCGGCTGTTTCCGCAGACCCTCCCGGGACTCATCTTCCAGCCCTTCCTGGTTTGGTTCCTCCCCATTTACTCCTCCTCTAACGAGGCCACATGTCCCTCCTCCACCTCCTCCAACATGTCGCCCCACTGCTGTGCCAAGGTGTGGAGGGCACAGCAGACCACCCTCCGGGGGGGTATATTCCAATGCACCACCAGAACAGTCGAGACATCGGAACCCCATTTTAAGCAGTCCGATGCACTGCTCAATGACAACCCAGGTGGCCACATGGGCCTCATTATATTGGGTGTCCGTATCGGTCTCCAGCCTCTGTCCTGGCGTCATTCATCAGGACCTCAGTGGGTACCCCTTATCCCCAAGAGCCAACCGGTCATGCTGGGATGTCCCTTAAAGACGCTGTGGATCTCTGACTGCCCCAGGATGTAGCTGGGGAAGCGTGCACACATGTGCATGATCTGGAGGTGGTGGTCACAGGCAAGCTGGACGTTCAGGGAGTGGAACTCCTTCCTGTTAATTAAGGGTGCTGACGGACCGCCCGATGCACGCAAGGCAACATGTGTGCCATCTATTACCCCCTGGACCGAGGGCATCCCAGCGATGGAGGATAATACAGCTGCCCAGGCATCTTGCTAGGCCTGGTCCAGGTCCAGGTCAAAGTTTATATAGGCAGCTGCCCAGGCAAACGGGTCATCCATGACTTCATGGCTGCTCTTGCAGGCCTTTGGTTGGGATATGTTCCACACGTCTGCTGGAATGCAGATCTCTGGAATGAACTGAAGCGTAAAGGTTCAGGTCAGTGGTGACCTTGACGGCCACAGGGAGCGGGTAGCCTCCTCCTCCATGTGGTGCCAATTCTGCAAACACATGGCCCTGGTGCCGCACTGTCCCCTTGTTGAGGCACAACCTCATGCGGCGTGTGTTGTCCAATATCTCTTTACTGACCTGCGATGCCTGTACACCTTGGGCCGTCGCCCGTCTCCCCCTCTGGGTCCCTCCTTGGCCTGATGTGCAGCTGGATCCTCAGCATGTGGGGCCCTGCACATGAACTGCCGCCTCAAGCCTCTGTTCACGCTGCTGCCGTCACCTTCTCCAGCATCTGGCCACCTGGACTGCCACTGCCACCACAAGGGCAGCTGCTGCAGGGTCTACTATATCATCCATAATGTGAGATCTGTAAGGGATTTGAGAGGGTGAGAGGCCAACAACCAATTCCGGCTTCCACCCGGAGACTCTCAAATTCCTCAAGTCTCCCCAACCCTTACACTTCCCGCCTTCTCTCAAGGTGTCTTCCAACTAGCCGGTTGTGCTGGGGGACCCCACCCTGCACGCACACCCTTGGCCACAGCAGGGGTTCCTGTTCACTGGACCCCAGACCCCCGCATGGTCAGTGGGAGTTAAAGTGGCCTTCACTATATTACCAAGGACAAGACTGCTGGAAGTGTTCGATGGGACGGACAGGCAACAACTGAGGTTGACCCTTGTGTGGGTATACACAATCCGGGGGTCGGACCCCCTCGTCCCCAGCCCAGGAGCGACAACCTCCTAACCGATGGCAGCAGGCACCCCGGCTGGGCCTTCTGCCACCCACCCCGAGCACTGGGGCAGCAGCGGGAGTGCCCCCGGGCTGACAGGTAAATTTCCAAGACGGCTACTCATCTCCTCCAATCACCACAGCAGCCGTTGTGCCAGCCTCACATTTTTAAATAGATGTGCTAAATGGTGCCCACCTGACCGCTCGCTGGGGAGCCGGTTAGATCACGGGAGGCCATTAGATAGGGGGCCCTTGCCATTAATGGGATGGAGGTTGGCCTGATTTGGTGAATATTTGTTTCTGGCCACGTAGCGGCAGGATCCGGATCTTGCCAACAGGAGCAGGCCGGTTAGATCGGAAACCAATTGGTGCCCGGCACGGTTCCTGATTGCAGCTTCTCTCATGATCTAATCGGCTCCCACTGAATCTCGCCCAGCCCAACGCGGCCGTTAGACCATGTCCTTTATTTTGTATCCAGGTTGAGGTCACAAAAGACTGCCAACATAACCATCACTACCTTTTATAAAGGATGAATCTTGTGAAACACTTTGAGATGTTTTCTTATGATATGGTGCTACATGAATAAAAGTCTTACAACAAAGTTCTTTATATTTTTGCTACTGATGCTGACACACCATCCGAATACAATGCCATTAGGCTGCATATTGGACATGTCAAGTAGACCCCTGATTGCCTGGAGATTGCTAAACACGCCCAAAACAGGACTGTTTCATTTCCACTAAATTGGTCCCCACAGCTCAAATCCAGTGTGCAATATGGATCTCCATATTTAAGGAAGGATATGCTTGTTTTGAAGGCAATACAACAAAGGTTAGGATTGGTCCCTAGGCTGAGGGTTATCCTATGATGAGAAGTCAAGAGAATTGGGTCTATACTCTCTGGGGTTTCGAAGGATAAGAGGTGATCTGATTGCAACATTCAATGTTATGAAGAGGCTTGACAGAGTAGGCACTGAGGGATTGTTTTCCCTGGCTGGGAAATTTAGTAAATGGGGGCACAGTTTCAGGACAAGGGGCCAGCCATTTAGGATTGAGGTGAGGAGAAATGTCTTGACGCAAAGGGTTGTGAATGTTTGGAATTCTCTACCCAAGAGGCTTCAGCATTCTCATTTTCTAACTACTGTCAACACCTGTCTCTCACGATTGTGAATTTGTTCACCCATGCGATTATGATTGTACATGTAACCGTGGCCCCAAAACGTCATTTGTCTGTGATTTAGAAGGTTCAACTTTCACCTTTCCCACATCATTCCCATGTAGAAAGCATGTGCTACACATGTGTCGACTCTGCACACGTGCAGGTTCACCATTCACGGTAGCACACTTTGTGAGAATTCACAAGAACTCCTGCCATTCGCTGGGGTTCTGCTCCGGTGGGATAGGCACTTTTGCTCACTCAGGGAATCAAGGGATATGGGGAGCGAACAGGAAAGTGGAATTGAAGCGAAAGATCAGCTGTGATCAATCATATTAAATGAGCAGGCCCAATGGGCTGCATGGTCTGCTCCTGTTCTATTTCTTATGTTCGTAGTGAAGAGACCGAAAGGCAGAGCAGGTTAGAGATAGAATTCCAGAGCTCAGGGAGGGGGGTGTCAACAGTCAATGAAGAAGCACCTAAAATCGAGGAAGCGAAAGAGGGCAGATGCACCATATTAACCATCCTATCTGGCTGCATCACAGCCTGGCAACTGCTCAGCCCAAGACTGTAAGAAACTTCAGAGAGTCATAACACAGCCCAGTCTATTACTCAAAACCGCCTCCCATCCATTGATTGCTAACCCACTGCACCAAGGTGCTGCCCTCGGCCAGCCTCTTATGTCCGATCTCAGCTCAATTAATATGGTGGGGGATGGGAATGCATGAGAATTCCCCCAATGCCCAACCCCCACCATTCCCACTGGTTGAAAGCGTTTGGAAATAGAGAGGACAAAAGGCCCAGTCAAGTATCTCCCCACTGCTGTGACCAAATAGCATTCCAACTGCGTGGTGAGGCCAAGGTTTAGGATTCAATCACAGCATGGAGAGGGAAGGGATGATGGCGCTGCAATGGGACAAGGACATGTTTTCAAAATTGTTACATCAACAATGTAGAAACTAGCATCCTTCAACATAAAAATACCCAGTTTAGTATTTATTTTAAATAATACAGTTGCTGGATCCTCCTTCAGCAGTTCCTTCGCCATAGTGACCTGACCCAACCCTGCTCTGAGCATTGAAGCCCTGCCTTTTGTATCAAAAGCAAGGTTCCCAAACATTGCCACAGGCCAACTCGGAGTTCTACACAATTCAAATCAGCTTATTGATGTAATGAATGTTCACAAGATGTGACTGCACGGTAAATCCATGTTACTGGCTGGTTGGTGTCTCTGGGTAGATTTAGGTGACATGTTATGTAATTGCTTTCAAAAGAAAGTCAAATGCAGAGATAGCTGCCAATTGGCTCGGTTTATGAATACTTTTTAATTGCAAAGCCATTTGTATTGACCTCGTCAGAAGCACTTCCTAATGTGGATCTGCACATTGAATCAGCTTGATTGTCACCTTGGTTAGCTGGAGACAGCTTTCTGAGGGGGAGGCGTTGGGCTTTCAGATACGTTTAACGAACGGCTTGGCAGTGATGGGAAGCTGGCACAAGTACAAAAACACACTAATGGTGGGCGTCACTTAACTCTCCTCAGGGGAAACATAGGAAAACTAGGTCAAGGTTGTGGAATTTCTTCTCCACCTCATTGAAGCACACTTCAAAAGTACCTCAGTGGTTGCAAAACACTTAGCTATTGGCTACTTGGCCCTGTGCACAGTCCAAACTCTCAGCCTGGCACTAGGAAGTACCAGGACAACACAAAGATGGAGGATTCCTGTTCTACTGGTTTACCACCCTTTCCCTCTCCTTTACTGTACCTCAATTTATGCTCATACCTGTTTTGAGGAACCTGTAATCAATTTGAAAGAGACACTAATAATGTACTGTACCAAAACAAGTGAAAAACATGAAAGGAAACTTAATTCAAATTAAAATGTCACTCCCAGGATTGATGATGCACTCCTGCAGCAACCCCGCAAGTGCCCACTGGTCATGGAAAGCCTCAAGCGTACCAGTGGCCATGCTCCTTCTCCTGGGACATCAAGGTGTGGACATAGTCATAGAAGAGGGACAGGTAGTCAGGCCGAATGACCTCTCAACTGACCACTGTCTGGACCTGTTATTAGCCACCTTGACCAGGCCCAGGAGTAATTACATGAGGCAGTCACCTGATCCTCCCCCCACTCCTCCAGCCCACCACCACATCCCGCTGCATACCAAGTGGCCAAGATCAGGAGCATGGGTCTGACTAGTAACCAGAAAACTGAGGAGCAGTCCCTTCGAATCATGTAAGGGGAGGGGAGGTTATCGTTAGAAAGTCACATTCCTTTTCATAGGAAATAAGAACGCTCTCAGAGGAGGGGTGTTCCCTGTAGTGAACTCGAAAAACTTAACAATGGGAACTAGTTTCAAGTTCCTCGCATGCTGCCAGTGCTTTTAAAACCAGGATTTTGGCTGCAGATTGTGTTTCCTCTTTACAGTAAGCTTTACAATAAAACATTAATACAGTGTTTATTGGCTGAAGTGACAATAGATGAAGAATTGCATGTGAGAAACATCAGCAACCCTCAGTACATTTACTTGTCCATGATTCAGTCAGCAGAGAGCCAATTGCAAGGCTTTACCATCTGCAGAACATTTGCAATATAGGCTGGCACTGCCAGCGGCTGGCAAGGAAAGTGACCTCCGCTATTACGCCAGTGTCTCATTCTTAACCATAACTGAGCAATCTGTTAATCTGTTATCCATACATGTGTTAAACGGGCAGCCAATGGATTAGGCAATCCATCACTTTAATCAGTTTTCCAACTGGAAAGTAGCATTTCTGTCCAATCTCACAACCCTGCTCTAGTTTCAAGTAGACAAAGGCTCACTGATTTATGCCATATGCCTAAACTGAAAACTGTCCAGGGTGTGGTTAAGTGGCAGTCTGGTATCACAGTGACTTGCAGCCTTTGGAAGGCGTGATTATATGTTTTCATATAATCACACAATTTCAATTCTGCTGCTTCTGGCTACTCCTCACAGGAGATCTGCAATCATGGAATGCTGCATTCATCTGCCTCGTGCCATCCTTACTCATCCACTTTTGTTCATCTGTGACGTCCGTCATCCAACTACTCTTGGGTCCGGCCTTCTTTCTGCTGCCCTTCACTGCTCGAGGAGAGATCTCTGTAGCTGTTCAGCTCTGAGCAAACTGCCCAAAAAAATGACATTTTCTTTCCTGAATGTCACTTTGCATTTATTTTCAAAATTTTTTATTGAGAAAGGTTTTCCATTATAACAAAGTAGAAGAAGACAGTAACATACAGCAAAGACCATTACAATATAAACCCACCCAAATCCATCCACCCCCAGCCCCAACCACCTCCCCATGAACAAACACAACTTAAAAAACAAGACCCCGCCCCCACCAACAGCAGACAGTGACCAATTCCCTGGAAGAGGAGATGACAGGCCGCCACCTCGAGTAGAGCCCTTCCACCGACCCCCTCATGACCTTCTCGAGATACAAAACGTCCGTCAGATCACTCAGCCAGGCCGAGGCACTGAGCAGTATCGGGGACCTCCAACCGAGTAGAACTCGCCTCCGGCCTATTAACGATGCGAAGGCGAGGACATCCACCTTCACTCCCGTCTGCAGCACCGGTGAGTCCAAAACACCAAAAATAGCCAACAACGGGCATGTCTCCAACTGAATACCCAGAATCCTCAGGAGATGGGTCTTGTTTTTGCTGGGTTGAAAAACGTCAGGACTGGCGCTGTTGTCAATGAAACTTGCAATGCCTGCCATTCTAGTTCATCGCTGGTGGACCACTGGAATGTTGCATCTTTCTTTAGTTTCCCGAAGGTGTGCAGTTTTAGCCGCAAGATTGGGAATGAATTTGCCCAGAAAATTTATCATCCCTAACATTCTTAATATGCCTTTTTTATCTGTGGGATGTGGCATCTGCAAGATTGCCCTTATTTGATCTTGATCAGGCTGAACGCTTTATGCGGAGAGCTTGTCTCCCAGGAAGGTGATGCTGCGCACACCGATTTGACATTTCATCCTGTTCAACTTCAAGCCATTTTTCATTATGCTCGAGCACGCTGAGAAGCCTTTTGTCGTGTTCTTCCCGTGTTGATCCCCAAATGATTATGTAATCCACATAAACCCGGACTCCTGGAATCCTTTCAACTATATGCTCTATGGCACGATGAAAAATCTCTGAAGCAGAAATTATGCCAAATGGCATTCTTAAGAAGCAATAATATCTTCCAAAGAGTGTGTTGAACGTACATAGCTTTGTGCATTCTCCATCTAATTTAAGTTGCCAGAAGCCTTGTGACGCATCTAATTTACTGAAACTAGTTGCTCCTGCCATCCCACATGCTATTTCCTCCCTTTTTGATATAGGGTAATGTTCTCTCTTAATATTGAAGTTCAAGGGCGAGATTCTCCACTCCAACGCCGAAGTGGCCGCGCCGTCGTGAACGCCGTCGAGGTTCACGACGGCGCGAAACGGCCCCGATCCCGACCGATTCAGGCCCTGTCAATGGGCTAGGATCGGGGCCACGTCATCTACACGCGCCAGGCCTTGTCGGCCGCGTAAAGGCAGCGCCGCATAGATGACGCGGCCGGCGCCGCATAACTGGCGTCATCCGCGCATGCACGGGTTGACCGGCGCCAACCCGTGCATGCATGTTTGCCATCCTCTCTAAGTCCGCGCCGCAAGAAGATGGCGGACAGATCTTGCGGGGCCGCGGAAGGAAGGAGGTCCTCCTTCAGAGAGGACGGCCCGACGATCGGTGGGCACCGATCGCGGGCCACCCCACATTTAAGGTGCCCCCCGGTGCAGGATCCCCCCTCACCCCCCCCACAGGCCACCCCCCCCCAGCATTCATGCACCGTTCACGACGGCAGCGACCAGGTGTAGACGGCGCCGGGGGGAACCCGCCGTTTTGGCCTGGCCACACGGCCCATCCGAGCCTGAGAATAGCGGGGGTGCCGGAGAAGCGCCATTTTGGGTGTCTCCGGCGATTCTCTGGCCTGCGGCCCGCGGAACTCGACCGGGCCGTTCCCGCTGCTTGGGAGAATCGCGGGAGGGCGTCGGACCGGCGTCCCGGGAAATTTTGGTGGCCCAGGCGATTCTCCCAACAGGCGCGGGAGTGGAGAATCTCGCCCCAGATCTTTAGGGTACATACAAATTCGTAGGTCTCCATTACGCTTCTTGACACAAACTATAGACTTTACCCAGTCTGTAGGTTCTTCTATGCGCTTAATTATGCCTAAAGCTGTCATCATCTCTAGCTCAGTCTTCAATTTGTCTCTCAATGGAGCTGGTACACATCTCGGTGCGTGAATCACTGGCTTCACATTCTCATTTAATTGGATTTTGTATGTGTAAGGCAAAGTGCCAAATCTTGGAACATCTCAGGAAAATCATTTATTATGGAGTTTCCTGAGGCATGTGGGCTTGGTGCAGAGCTGTCTGCATTGTAAACCCGCTTAACTAGCTGCAGTTCCTCACACTCTTCTACTCCTATCAGAGATTTGCGTTCCTGGCTAGGTCACCGAAGGCAGAGAGTAGCAATGGAAGGGTGCTTTTCTGATTGGAGGGCTGTGACTAGTGGTGTTCCTCAGGGATCAGTGCTGGGGCCTTTGCTCTTTGTAGTATATATAAATGATTTGGAGGAAAATGTAACTGGTCTGATTAATAAGTTTGCAGACAACACAAAAGGTTGGTGGAATTGCAGATAGCGATGAGGACTGTCAGAGGATACAGCAGGATTGAGAGCGTTTGGAGACTTGGGCGGAGAAATGGCAGACGGAGTTTAATCCGGACAAATGTGAGGTAATGCATTTTGGAAGGTCTAATACAGGTAGGGAATATACAATGAATGGTAGAACCCTCAAGAGTTGACAGTCGGAGAGATGTCGGTGTACAGGTCCACAGGTCACTGAAAGGGGCAACACAGGTGGAGAAGGTAGTCAAGAAGGCATAAGGCATGCTTGCCTTCATTGGCCGGGGCATTGAGTATAAGAATTGGCAAGTCATGTTGCAGCTGTATGGAACCTTAGTTAGGCCACACTTGGAGCATAGTGTTCAATTTTGGTCGCCACACTACCAGAAGGATGTGGAGGCTTTAGAGAGGATGCAGAAGAGATTTACCAGGATGTTGCTGGTCTGGAGGGCATTAGATATGAGGAGAGGTTGAATAAACTCAGTTTGTTCTCACTGGAATGACGGAGGTTGAGGGGCAACCGGATAGAGGTCTATAAAATTATGAGGGGCATAGACAGAGTAGACAGTCAGAGACTTTTTCCCAGGGCAGAGGGGTCAATTACTAGGGGGCATAGGTTTAAGGTGTGAGGGGCAAGGTTTAGAGGAGATGTACGAGGCAAGTTTTTTACCCAGAGGGTAGTGGGTGCCTGGAACTCGCTGCCGGAGAAGGTGGTGGAAGCAGGGACAATAGTGACATTTAAGGGGCATCTTGACAAATACATGAATAGGATGGGAATAGAGGGATACGGACCCCAGAAGTGTAGAAGATTTTAGTTTAGACAGGCTTAATGGTCGGCGCAGGCTAGGAGGGCCGAAGGGCCTGTCCCTGTGCTGTACTTTTCTTTGTTTCTTTGTTCTTTGTTCTGCCGCCACAATGGAAAATGTCAACGTGTAAATTCTGTTTTTTACATTGACATCGAGCGCGCATGTTCCTAACGGCTTGATTTAATTTCCATTGTAATCTCTTAACAATATTGTTTTGTTTACTACTTGCGGTTTGATTCGCAGCTTTTTGACATCAGACAAATTGTTGAGGTTGGCCCTCGCACTTGTGTCGAGTTTGAATGTTATTACTGTGTCATTTAACATTAATGGCACTGTCCATTTATCTTTTTGAGTTTCTGCATTAACTGCACTGTTGCTATAAATTGTCATTGCAACATTGTCATTTTGCAGGCAATGACTATACTTGTCCCTGTCATGATATGCGGACACACACATAATGATATATAGTCAAGCAGCTAATGGACACAGAGAATAGGACATGACCAATAAGCAGGCAGGACACTCAGGGGTGGGATCTGACTATAAAAGACACGAGGCACTCACACTCCGCCTCTTTCAACTGATGAACATCTAGAGAGTCAGTCAAGGGTGTTGTTACAATCTCACACGCCCACCACGTGGCTAAGGGCTAGTCTGGTTCAGTCAGACAGAGTAACCACACTTAGGTTAGCAGAGAGCTGAACTCACTGAGAACTGTGCTAACTGTGCTATTTGTTCAATAAACCTGATTGAACTAACTTCAAGGTCTGGAGTATCTTTTTGATCTGTGCTGCATCCAGTTGCAGCCAGTGTACCTAACACGACATGATACCAGGTGACTACTAATTTAAGGTGGCTTACCTCAGTCCATTCCGGGAAGACCAGCGAATGTATCCCGGCACCATGGAGAAGATTCAGGCTCCTCACCAGCTCAGGACCTCCGGCAATCTCAGTGCCAACTGTCGGATATTCAAGCAAAAGTTTCTGCTGTAAATCAAAGCTTCAGACCTCGAGGGTGCGCCTGATGCAAGAAAGATCGCGCTTCTCTCGACAGCGGGTGATCAGCCATCGAACTCTTCAACTCGTTTAACTTCACCGAAGGCCAGGACAAGACAAAGTTTCAGACCATCCTGGACAAGTTCGATAGTCACTGTGAAGTGGACACCAATAAAATCTTTGAGCGCTACATATTCAAATAACGTCTACAAGGTAAAGATGAATCTTTCAGTGCCTTCTTAACCAACCTCTGCCTGCTAGCGCTGTCCCGCAACTTTGGTGATATTGCTGACTCCATGATCAGAGACCAAATCATGTTTGGAGATCACTTTGATCCTCTGAGAGAGCAGCTCTTAAAAATCAAGCATATGACCCGGTTCTGGGGGCGGTGGGGCCATTACAAATCGGATGGTCTATATCTGGGCAGGACTGGAACCAATGTCCTAGGGGGTGCTTTTGCTAACACTGTTGGGGAGGTTTTAAACTAATGTGGCAGGGGGATAGGAACCAGATTAGGAAGTTAGAGGTCAGTAAAGAGGCAGCAACTAAAGCCAGTAAGGTACTAGATGATAAACTCAATGTGGCTGAGGGGAAGAGTAGACAGGGAAGAGATGATGAACGCAAAGGGACAGGTGGTCTGAGGTGCATTTGTTTCAATGTGAGAAGTGTAGCAGGTAAGGCAGATGAACTTAGGGCTTGGATTAGTACCGGGGAATATGATGTTATTGGTATTACGGAGACTTGGTTGAGGGAAGGGCAAGAGTGGCAACTAAATATCCCAGGGTATAGATGCTTCAGGAGGGATAGAGAGGGAGGTAAAAGGGGTGGAGGAGTTGCATTACTGGTCAGAGATGATATCACAGCTGTGATTAAGGAGGACACAATGGAGGATTCGAGCACTGAGGCAATATGGGTAGAGCTAAGAAATAGGAAGGGTGCACTAACATTGTTGGGACTTTACTACAGGCCTCCGTGAGCGTGAAGTAGAGGTACAAATATGTAGACAGATTATAGAAAAATGTAGGAGCAATAGGGTGGTTGTGATGGGAGATTTTAACTTCCACAACATTGAATGGGACTCATGTAGTGTTGGAGGCGTAGATGGAGCAGAATTTGTAAAGAGCATCCAGGAGAGTTTTTTAGAGCAGTATGTAAATAGTCCAACTCGGGAAGGGGCCATACTGGACCTGGTATTGGGGAATGATCCCAGCCAGATGGTTGAAGTTTCAGTCGGTGGTTACTTTGGGAATAGCGATCATAATTCTGTAAGTTTTATAATACTCATGGACAAAGACGAGAGTGATCCTAAAGGAAGAGTGCTAAATTGGGAAAAGGCCAAGTATAACAAAATTCGGCAGGAGCTAGGGAATGTGGATCGGGAGCAGCTGTTTAAGGGTAAATCCACATTTGAAATGTAGGAGTCTTTTAAGGAAAGGTTGATTAGAGAGCAGGACAGACATGTCCCTGTGAAAATGAGGGATAGAAATGACAAGATTAGGGAACCATGGATGACGGGTGGAATTGTGAGACTATCTAAGATGAAAAAGGAAGCATACATAAGATCTAGGTGACTTAAATCTGATGATGTGGAGATGCCGGCGTTGGACTGGGGTGAGCACAGTAAGAAGTCTTACAACACCAGGTTAAAGTCCAACAGGTTTGTTTCAAACACTAGCTTTCGGACCACTGCTCCTTCCTCAGGTGAATGAAGAGGTATGTTCCAGAAACATATATATAGACAAATTCAAAGTTGCAAGACAATGCTTAGAATGCGAGCACTTGCAGTTAATTAAGTGTTTACAGATCCAGAGATAGTGGTAACCCCAGGTTAAAGAGGTGTGAATTGTCTCAAGCCAGGACAGTTGGCAGGATTTTGCAAGCCCAGGCCAGATGGTGGGGGGTGAATGTAATGCGACATGAATCCCAGGTCCCGGTTGAGGGCGCACTCATGTGTGACGAACTTGGCGATAAGTTTCTGCTCGGCGATTCTGCGTTGTCGCGCGTCCTGAAGGCCGCCTTGGAGAACGCTTACCCGGAGATTGGATTGGATTGGATTGGATTGGATTTGTTTATTGTCACGTGTACCGAGGTACAGTGAAAAGTATTTTTCTGCGAGCAGCTCAACAGATCATTAAGTACATGAGAAGAAAAGGGAATAAAAGAGAATACATAATAGGGCAACACAACATATACAATGTAACTACATAAGCACTGGCATCGGATGAAGCATACAGGGTGTAGTGTTAATGAAATCAGTCCATAAGAGGGTCATTTAGGAGTCTGGTGACAGTGGGGAAGAAGCTGTTTTTAAGTCTGTTCGTGCGTGTTCTCAGACTTCTGTATCTCCTGCCCGATAGAAGAAGTTGGAAGAGTGAGTAAGCCGGGTGGGAGGGATCTTTGATTATACTGCCCGCTTTCCCCAGGCAGCGGGAGGTGTGGATGGAGTCAATGGATGGGAGGCAGGTTCGTGTGATGGACTGGGCGGTGCTCACATCTCTCTGAAGTTTCTTGCGGTCCTGGGCCGAGCAGTTGCCATACCAGGCTGTGATGCAGCCTGATAGGATGCTTTCTATGGTGCATCTGTAAAAGTTGGTAAGAGTCAATGTGGACATGCCGAATTTCCTTAGTCTCCTGAGGAAGTATAGGTGCTGTTGTGCTTTCTTGGTGGTAGCGTCGACGTGGGTGGACCAGGACAGATTTTTGGAGATGTGCACCCCTAGGAATTTGAAACTGCTAACCATCTCCACCTCGGCCCCTTTGATGCTGACAGGGGTGTGTACAGTACTTTGCTTCCTGAAGTCAATTACCAGCTCTTTAGTTTTGATGTGGAGATGCCGGCGTTGGACTGGGGTGAGCACAGTACGAAGTCTTACAACACCAGGTTAAAGTCCAACAGGTTTGTTTCGATGTCACTAGCTTTCGGAGCGCTGCTCCTTCCTCAGGTGAATGAAGAGGTCTGTTCCAGAAACACATATATAGACAAATTCAAAGATGCCAGACAATGTTTGGAATGCGAGCATTAGCAGGTGATTAAATCTTTACAGATCCAGAGATGGGGTGACCCCAGGTTAAAGAGGTGTGAATTGTCTCAAGCCAGGACAGTTGGTAGGAGACTGTCCTGGCTTGAGACAATTCACACCTCTTTAACCTGGGGTTACCCCATCTCTGGATCTGTAAAGATTTAATCACCTGCTAATGCTCGCATTCCAAACATTGTCTGACATCTTTGAATTTGTCTATACATTTAGTTTTGATGGCATTGAGGGAGAGATTGTTGTCGCTTCACCACTCCACTAGGTTCTCTATCTCCCTCCTGTATTCGGACTCATCGTTATTCGAGATCCGGCCCACAGTGGTCGTATCGTGTTGATGCTATCACAGCTGAAGTAGGAGGGTTTCAGCAGGCAAAACAAAAAACTGGGCCGCTGTGAATCCCGCCCCCGCCGGTTGCCGAAGTCTCCGAAGGGAGAAAAGTTGGCGGGGCGTTAATGGCGCCGCTGCCGTCAGAGAATGGCACGGGTCTGCGCAAGGCAGCCGATTTTCGGCCTGCCGATATTCTCCCTTCCGGAAGGGCCGAAGTCCCGTCGACGTGATGACCGTTCACGACGACGTAAATTAAACCTCCTTTTCATCGGCGTGACCCTGTGCTCCAGGCTCACGCCGACCAGCGTGGAGGTGAGTGACGGCCTGGGGGGTTGGCTCTGGGCAGGCGATGGCGTGGCCGCAGTCTAAATGCGTGAGGAGAGGTGTGTCTCGGGTTGTGTGTGTGTGTCTGCGGCGGGGGGGGGGGGGGGGGTGGTTAGAGTAGGCTGGGCTCCGGGGGAGTGCCGGGAGGGGGTCCGTGCCGGGGTGGAGGTTGGGGGGGGGTCCGTGCCGGGGAGGGGGATGGGGGGTCCGTGCCGGGGTGGAGGTGGGGGGGGGGGGTCAGTGCCGGGGTGGAGGTTGGGGGGGGGGTCCGTGCCGGGGAGGAGGTTAGGGGGGGGGTCCGTGCCGAGGAGAGGGATGGGGGGTCCGTCCCGGGGTGGAGATTGGGGGGGGGGTCCGTGCCGGGGAGGGGGATGGGGGGGTCCGTGCCGGGGTGGAGGTTGGGGGTGGGGGTCCGTGCTGGGGTGGAGGTTGGGAGGGGGTCCGTGCCGGGGAGGGGGATGGGGGGTCCGTGCCGGGGTGGAGGTTGGGGTGGGGGTCCGTGCCGGGGTGGAGGTTGGGGGGGGGGGTCCGTGCCGGGTAGGGGGATGGGGGGGTCCGTGCCGGGGTGGAGGTTGGGGGGGGGGGTCCGTGCCGGGGTGGAGGTTGGGGGGGGGTCCGTGCCGGGGTGGAGGTTGGGGGGGAGTCCGTGCCGGGGAGGGGGATGGGGGGTCCGTGCCGGGGTGGAGGTTGGGGGGGGTCCATGCCGGGGAGGGGGATGGGGGGTCCGTGCCGGGGTGGAGGTTGGGGGGGGGGGGGTCCGTGCCGGGTGGAGGTTGGGGGGGGGGGGGTCCGTGCCGGGGAGGGGGATGGGGGGGTCCGTGCCGGGTTGGAGGTTGGGGGGGGTCCGTGCCGGGGTGGAGGTTGGGGGGGGTCCGTGCCGGGGAGGGGGGATGCGAGGGCAAGTGAGTTGGTCCACCTGGCCAGGTGCCAGCCTCCAACAGTTGGACCCATGCGGTCCATGCCACCTGGCTGGGGGGAGGAGGGGATATGGGCAATGGTGACATGTCGTCGTTCCCCTCCCCCCACCAGGCCGTCATGTTTTCAGATCATCCAGCGATGTTGGCCGCCGTGGCGGCAGCCGCTCATGTCTATGTTGCCCTGGATGAGGAGGAGGAGGAGGAGCGTGCCAGAGAGGCGGCGCGGGCTGCCGCAGAGGGGCAGGCGGCAGCCGCCCAGGCTGGAGGGACACCTGACCAACAGGACGAGGAGGGGGAGGAGGACGTCGCGGCCCCACGGCAACGGAGGCACCCGAGGGCGCCCCGTGTGTACCGGCCCCGGCAGTCATACCAGGACCTCACGGACCGTGAATGCAGGAGGAGACTCCGGATGAGCCGGGAAACCGTGGCACACATCTGCCACCTGCTGGCACACCTGTCACCGCGTGGCACTGGCGGGGGACACCCTCTCCCCGTGTCCGTCAAGGTTACGGTGGCCCTGAACTTTTATGCAACGGGGTCATTCCAGGCACCGAGTGGGGACCAGTCCGGCATATCACAGACATCGGTGCACCGGTGCATCCGGGCAGTGACAGATGCCCTATATGCCATGGCGCACCGCTACATCCGCTTCCCCGTGGACCGGGCCAGCCAAGATGCCCGGGCCGTGGGCTTCTCTGCCGTGGCCGGGTTCCCCATGGTCCAGGGCGCGATCGATGGGATGCACGTCGCCGTGCGGCCACCTGCAGATAACAGGGCCGTGTTCACCAATAGGAAGGGGACCTATTCGATGAACGTACAGGTGGTCTGCGACCACCGCATGATGTTCCTGCACGTCTGCGCCCGTCACCCAGGCAGTGTACACGACTCATACGTGTTGTCGCGGTCATCCATCCCCGGCAGAGGGGCGATGTGCCGCAGGCAGAGGAGGGCGGAGTGGAGGAGCAGCAGGAAGAGGCGCAGTCCTCCCCAGATGAGGGGAATGGGGGTAATGGTCAGTGCAGACGGGGTAGACACAGGCGGGTGGCTGTCCACCGTTACCGGCTGGCCCAGCGGACACGGGACAGACTGATAGACGCCCGCTTCACTGACTAGATGGGCGTGGGAATCGGGTAGTATGGCCACAGACCGCACACCATGGCAACAGCCAACCACGCACACCCCCCACCCATCCACCCACCCAGCACCCTCACCCCCCTCCCCAACCCCACCCACCCCACACGCATGCACACCACCCCCCCCCCATTGCCGATCCACCTGCGGCACAACGGGCCGGGCTCACACAGTTGCGGGTGGACGCGTGTCTATCGCAGGCCATGGAGGATGATGACAACCCGCCCTGCGGTGAGCTCCTGGCTCTACATCGTTGGACTATGTCTGACCCATGGCCACAGTACCACCATCCACCCGGACCATCCCTGCATGCGGCTGTGACACTGCAGCGCACGGTCCCGTCCTCTGCCCGGGGGATGTTGATGGCGGCCCAGGGGGAAGGGGGCAGACTCACCTGGCGCTGAGGTAAGACCACCCCTCACACACACACTTGGCTCAACGTACATGACACCCCCGCACACTTTGGACAGAGCACAAAGACAGCTTCTGTAGGTGTAACATTGACTTTAATAACCAAAGGAGTTCATGCACGTGCCCTAGCCCCTAAAACTCATCTGTGCCCTGCAACAGTGCCAACTTACTCAGTGTCTAATTGTTTGGCCTTATGGGCCCTTTGACTATGTCTACGTGGTTCCCCAGACGGTACAGCAGAACTGGAGGTGGACTCCTGTGATTCCATCCCTCTGACACTGGATCCCTTTGGCGGCCGTTTCCTGGGGCATCCTGGCCTAGATGGGCCAGGCTGCGGCGCCGGGCGACTGGGATGGCGAGCTGCCAGCCTGTCCTGCCCGTTGCCCACCCGATGCACCTGGGACGGAAGGGGGGGAGTCCGAGGTGTCGCGGTGTACCGGGACCTCCCCTACAGGGGGAGCCGAGACGGACCACACCATCTCCTCCTCCCTCGGGGTGCCCGATGGCCCCCAGGCCTCTACATGGGTGGGGGATGCGAACGGACTGGCCATCCGACGCCCCCCCGACATCTGGCGCTGCCAGTCCTGGAGGCCCATGCTGGTATCGACAGGGGTCTGCAGGTTTGCAGCCATGGAGCCCAGGGGGTTGGCAAACCCTGTCTGTGACAGTGCGATGCCGGCTCGCACATGGCCACTGGCGCCGATGCCCTCAGTGATGGCCTGCAGAGACTGGGCCATGGCCTGCTGAGACTGGGCCATGGCCTGCAGAGACTGGGCTATGGCCTGCTGAGACTGGGCCATGGCCTGCAGAGACTGGGCCATGGCCTGCTGAGACTGGGCCAAGGCCTTCTGAGACTGGGCCATGGCCTGCTGAGACTGGGCTATGGCCTGCAGAGATTGGGCCATGGCCTGCTGAGACTGGGCTATGGCGTTGAGCGCCTCTGCCATCTGACGCTGGCACTGGCTCATGGCCTCCTGTGAGAGGGCAGCCATTTCCTGGGCCACAGATGCCGCCTGCACGGAAAGCCCCAGGCCTCGCAAACCGTTCCCCAAGTCTGACACCGTCGCACCCATTGCCTCCACCGCGGACGCCACCCGTGCGGTGTCGGCCTGGGTGGCACGCATGACCGGCACCACTCCCAGCTCCTGGACGCGGGTGGACTCCTCCACCTGCGACTGCAGCCGCCGCAAGCCGCCCGTCACCCTCTTCGCTCGTCTCCGGGTCGGTGGTTGCATCGGATCTATGTGTGGGTGGGGTAACTCCAGGAACCCGGGATCCATCTGGGCGGCAGATGTTCGCTTGGGCTGGGCTGCCCTCTGACCGCCCGGCCCCTCTGCTGCTCCTACCTCCACCTGCTGTACCGGGACGGCTGTGTTGTGCGCACCAGTGAGTGTACCTGACGCCTCATCACTAAAGTGCCCAACCGTGGTGAGTGTTTCTGCGATGGTGGAGGGTGTTGGTGACAGCAGTGCCGTTGTGTCGTTCTCTTCGTCCCACTCTGAGTCCATGGCACTTTGGGGTGGGGGTTCGTCTCCACCCATCCACTCTGAGTCACTGTCCGGTATTTCTTCTTCCTGGGTAGTGGTGTCCCGGGTAGGGGTGTCTTGGGCAGTGCTGTCCCGGGCAGTGCTGTCCCGGGTAGTGGTGTCCCGGGTAGTGGTGTCCCGGGTAGTGGTGTCCCGGGTAGTGGTGTCCCGGGTAGTGGTGTCCTGGGTAGTGGTGTCCTGGGTAGTGGTGTCCTGGCTCGGATGTGACGGGGGCCTGTGGCTGCCCCCCTCGACGCTGGGTGGTCGCTCCCGCACGTGACGGGGGTGTCGTCTCCCTGTTACTCCAGGTCTCTCCGTCTCCCGTGGTGTGCGAGGGGTATCCTGCGGGCGTCGCATGCTGGAGGGTCCGGGTCTCTCTGTCTCCCGTGGCCTCCAAGGGGCATCCTGCGGGCGTCGCATGCTGGAGGGTCCGGGTCTCTCTGTCTCCCGTGGCCTCCGAGGGGCATCCTGCGGGCGGTCTGCATCTGCGGGGATGGGTGCCTGGACGTTTGGTCCTGCGATACACAATGAAGCATGCATGGTTAGACATCAGGCAGTGATCAGGTGATATGGGGGAGGGGGATATAGGGGAGGGGGGATATGGGAACGGGCTGTCGGTGGCTCACTTGCCAGTACGCCCCCGACCTCTGCATCAGCAACCTCCCGGTCCTCAGGTCCGCCAGCCAGTTCCAGGGCCCTTTCCTCGTGTTCAGTCAGTGGCCTCTCATCAGCGGGGCCTCCTCCAGTCCTCACATGCTCCCTATTGTTGTGTGCGCGCTTATCCTGTGGGGGGGGGGATGTGGCAGGTGTAAAAGGCAACACTGTTAGCCAGGTATATGAATGCACGCCATCGGTTGCGCGTGCATTGCAGAGGTTAAGGTTAGGGCTGGATTCACTTGGGGATATGGGGGATATGGGTGAGGGGGGATATGGGGGAGGGGGGATATGGGGGATATGGGGGAGGGGGGATATGGGGGAGGGGGGATATGGGGGAAGGGGGATATGGGGAGGGGGGATATGGGGTTATGGGGGAGGGGGGATATGGGGGAGGGGGGATATGGGAAGGGGGATATGGGGGATATGGGGAGGGGGGATATGGGGGATATGGGGGAGGGGGGATATGGGGTGGGGGTATATGGGGAGGGGGGATATGGGGGATATGGGGGAGGGGGGATATGGGGGGGATATGGGGGAGGGGGGATATGGGGGAGGGGGGATATGGGGGAGGGGGGATATGGGGGAATATGGGGATATGGGGGATATGGGGAGGGGGATATGGGGGAGGGGGGATATGGGGGATATGGGGGAGGGGGGATATGGGGAGGGGGGATATGGCGGAGGGGGGGATATGGGGAGGCTCACCCTGCCTGCTCTGACGAGGTCGTTCACCTTCTTGTGGCACTGGGTGCCTGTCCGTGGTGTCAGGGCCACAGCGGTGACGGCCTCTGCCACTTCCCTCCACAGACGCCGGCTGTGGCGTGGGGCAACTCTGCGGCCGTGCCCGGGATACAGGGCGTCCCTCCTCTGCTCCACCGCGTCCAGGAGCGCCTCCACATCCCGTGACTCAAACCTCGGGGCTGAGCGGCGGCCAGCCATCCAGTTGGGTGTTGCGGTCGGGTGTTCCGGTCGGGTGGGGGGGAGCAGCGGGGCCTTATGAGCCGTCACGCCGTGCGGCGTGTATGACGCTGCACGGCGTGAACCATTGCACAAGCGCGGATCCCGTTACGTCACTGCTAGCCCATTTCGGGCCGGAGACTATCGACCCATTTTTCCGACGTGACGCAAGTCGGATTTGCGCCGTTTTTTGCGCCGATCGGCGGACTTTCCGCCGATAACGGAGAATTTTGCCCCTGGAGTGCTATCAGGGGCTACCAGTATCAGTCTCAGCATGTATCGCCACTTTCTATGTCTGAAAATGCACACTGCAGAAGAACACAAGCCTGACAGGAGCCTGAAAAACAATTAACAGTTAACAGTGGTGCCCTGCAACATTATCAAACCTTCAGAAGAATTTCAAAAGCAGAGTAATTAAAAGTGACTGTGAATAACCTCCATTACTTATTGAAGACCTCTCCAGTGCTGACTTAAACCCCAAGTAGTCCAGTGTTGCAAACATTGTCAGGTGCTTATTACTGACTGCCTTTCCTTGTTAAAATCATTTGAGGTTAGAGGTCTATGGGAGTTAGACATATCTGATACACTAATTACGGATGAGGGGACATTACCCTTTTCCCTTTTGGCTGATTTTAAGCATCTGGATCAGGCGCCACTTAGTGTTATTTTGAGTTCAGTATTTACACAAGTAGCATCACTCGGCATCCAAAAATTAGACAAAGCACTCGGTTAGGAACACATGTACAAATATGGCACAAAGTATATTACTTTCCAGGTTTTGTAATGGAAAGAAAATGCACTAAATACAATCCAAACTAATCCCTCTATGCTCATAATTATAAAAATGCTCAAAGATCAATAAGGCTCCCTCGGACTGTTAAAAGGATGTTATTGATTTGAGCTGTTCGTAGTTTACCAATCCAATGAGGCATAACTAAAATAGTCAGCACCTCCAGATGAGGTCACGAACCCCAGACCTCACTTGGTAAGCACTTACCCATCGACCATCGAAACTCTTCAACCTCAACTCGCTGGGATATTTAATTTTATTTGCCTGGGAAAGAGGCAAGTTAAAATTTTCGAAGTAATGTGGTGGCAGGTTTTAAAAACGTATAATGGCAACAAATACACAGAGGCGACCTTTGCTCAAACCAACCCAGTCACCAACAGTGTTGCTATACTGAATAAACGTTGCCAGTAATGCTCAGATCTCAAGAACAAATAAAAATAACAACAGGTTTTAGCTCTCTACAACTGCACTTCGCGTTCCATTCGACTGCCAAAAGCTACTCTTTTAAAGAAAAGCTCAACCACATTGTTTTGTCAATTTAAAACAATTACTTCCAGTGTTTAGTAATGATCACATCTGGGCCACTCTTCAACCTTTGTTTTCAACCAATTTTGCAGGAGACAAAAAAAAAACTTCCATTATGAATTTTTATAATGATCTTGATGATTTTCCTTTGAAAGATATTGATAGCTTGTTACCTTCGATCCAGCCTTTGACTATCCCAGTTCAGGTCTAATGTCAGTGCATAGATGTCAATTTTGATTTCCAAAGTAATGCGGAAATGAAATAAATGTCAAGAAGCTACCTCAGGCTCGAGTGTCATCCAGTCGTGTCGTCCAGTCGCCTCCTCTGGAACATTCTGGAAGAGCTACAGCAAATGGCAAGAGCTTTAAATTACATTATCCATAACATAAGTGTATCGATATCAAATATACACATTGGAGGGTCCTGCTTATATCATGTAGTCAGCAAGCAATCCCTTGGCCTCATAGCTAGGCCAGATGAGAAGCTGACATCTTTGCACGTAAAAAAAATAAGATTCTGGTGTAGGATGATCCATCTGGAAGGTTTTTTTATTTTTCCACAGTTGTTCTACAGTACTTTGTTACACCACGAGGTAAGGCTAGAGGAATGAGAATCTTGCAATATCCAATTTACTGCATTTCATAGAATCAGATATCCATATAGAGGTCATTCAACCCATAATGTCTGTGCTGGCTATTTGAATCATAGAATCATAGAATTTACAGTTCGGCCCATCGAGTCTACACCGGCTCTTGGAAAGAGCACCCTACCCAAGCCCACACCGCCACCCTATCCCCATAACCCAGTAACCCCACCCAACACTAAGGGCAATTTTGGACACTAAGGGCAATTTAGCATGGCTAATCCACCTAACCTGCGCATCTTTAGACTGTGGGAGGAAACCGGAGCACCCGGAGGAAACCCACGCACACACAAGGAAAACATGCAAACGCCACACAGACAGTGACCCATGCCGGGAATCGAACCTGGGACCCTGGAGCTGTGAAGCAGACAGTTTTAAATGAGGGAAGCGGTTTGTGTTAAATTCTCGATGAGTGTCGCAAAGAGGAAAGGTACGGAGGTGCCACACACTTGGATTTCTTATAAACATTATGAGAGGTTTATTAGGAAATGTTGCTCATACAATCTAAGATAAAGAACTGAAGCCGTGCAAACAACTGACGTCACTACTAATCACACTATTGATGTGTTGGGTGCTCTGGATCCGTGGAACACATACAGGCCACCAACACTTAAAATAGTGCAACACTATTTTAAGAAGTTAGAAACTGTTGAACATACTTTCACTGTGGGTTAACATGATGTTAGATTAAAGACCTATGCCTGTCCTAACCAGTCTATGCACTTAGCACATGGTGAAGATCTGTGCTGTAAGCTATGAGCTCTGTCCTTCTGAGAGGCTGCATCCCGAATGAGCGGGAACTCTGATGCCCTCTGTCTTTATAGTGAGTGTGCTCTAACTGGTGATTGGCTGCGGTGTTGTGTGTGTTGATTGGACTTGCTGTGTGTCCATCAGTGTGTGTATCTGCACCATGATATACTGGTGTATATTATGACATCCCCCCTTTTGCCACAGACATATTTTTTTTTAATAAAAGGGGGGATGTCATAATATCCACCAGTATATCATGGTGCAGACACACACACTGATGGACAGTGTGGTGAGAATGTTCCTAACTACGTGTGGGGTGCGAAGACATATTTACAGGACTACGTACATGCAAACTAAGCTATTTACATGGGAAGGTGTCTGGTGCAGAGAAGCAGTATGCAACAAGAGTAACGAGATCAACACTATATACAAACCAGGGAATCGATCAAACAAAGCAACAAAACAATTCAGAGAATCCATAAATTCAAAAAGTTCATAAATTTAGTCTCTGAGGTGGGCGACGAATTCTGGTTGACCGTAAGGGTAGCACACCACTCATCGTCCGGATCGATGCTGTATACCGATAGAGGCTGGATTCTTTGCTTCGGGGACACCCTGTTTTTTGTAATGATACCGACTCGAAAAGGCGCCTTCGGGTCTTCGGTGTCAATATCGGGTAGCAGGTCCGAATTGGGCTCGGTGACCGTGGGTTGAATGGACCGGACATTCCTGCGGGGCTGGTTGGAGCGACGAGAGTTGGCAGGCTGAGCTGATCTGCATAGGGCAGCATAGTGCCCAAGTTTGCCACATCGCAGGCATCGTCGGGATTTGGCAGGACATTGCCGCTTTAAGTGGGCGGAGCCACAGTTGCTGCACGTTGTAGCGTCAGTACGTTCGCTGCGCCACCACGCATGCGTGGTGCGGTCGTACGTGGTGTGCGCCTGCACAGTACGTTCATCGCCGTCGCCATCCCCTCGTTCGGTGCGCAAAAATGCGGGAGTCCGCAAAAAGCGCGCAAAATGGCCGCCCTCATCCAGGCTGAGGCCCTGGAGTTGCTCGATTGCTTAGACCCGTTCTGCCTCGTGGGGACCTTGCCGCGCCGTTTCAGCCGCTTGGGCGTGGGAATACCGACTAGTGGCGTGTTGATGTAGCACGCAGGTCTCGATGGCAATCGATAGGGTGAGCTGCTTTACCGTGAGGAGCTGCTGGCGTAGGGGGTCCGACTGAACACCGAAAATGATCTGGTCGCGTATCAAGGAGTCGGAGGTGGGCCCGTAATTACAGGGCTGCGCAAGGATGCGGAGGTGGGTGAGAAAGGACTGGAAAGGTTCATCCTTACCCTGCAAACGCTGTTGGAATACATAGCGCTCGAAACTTTCATTCACCTCGATGTCACAGTGACTGTCAAACTTAAGGAGGACCGTCTTGAATTTTGATTTATCTTCACCATCAGCAAAGGTGAGAGAATTGAAAATGTGGATGGCATGTTCCCCGGCCGTGGATACGAAGAGAGCGATTTTCCTGGTGTCTGAGGCAGCTTCCCGATCTGTGGCTTCAAGGTAGAGCTGGAAGCGTTTTATGAATATCTTCCAGTTGGCCCCGAGGTTACTGGTGATTTGAGCGGCGGCGGCGGGCGGACACTGTCCATTTTGCAGGATGGCTGTATGCTGGTGGAAGGCAGATCACTTGCAGGTAGGTCTAAGAAGTTCTAACATCCCTCAACTACTGGATGTACCATGATGTGTTGGGTGCTCTGGAACCATGGAACATATACAGGCCACCAACACTTAATATAGTACAACACCATTTTATTAAGTTAGAAACTGTTGAACATACTTTCACTGTGGGTTAACACAATGTTAGATTAAACTAAAGACCTATGCCTGTCCTAACCAGTCTATGCACTCAGCACTTGGTGAAGATCTGTGCTGTAAGCTGTAAGCTCTGTCATTCTGAGAGGCTGCATCCCAAATGAGCGGGAAAACTGATGCCTTCTGTCTATATAGTGAGTGTGCTCTAACTGGTGATTGCCTGGGGTGTTGTGTGTGTTGATTGGTCTTGCTGTGTGTCCATCAGTGCGTGTGTCTGCATCATGACATACTGGTGGATATTATGACAATGATGTTCCACTAGCAGGGGCGTGTTCTCTTCTACATAACAGTTTGTAAAGTAGCCTTTGACCCCTGGCAATCTGGCACACAAAACCAATGTAACTTGATAATCTTTCTACTTCAATTTCTTACCACAGTAAGTCGTTTAGTGCCACAACTGAAAATAGATGCAAATGAATGGGCGCAGTAATTTACGTCTTGGCCCCTGAAGCTTCATGAGATCGATCTAAACAGGTCCAAAAGGACATGCCTGGTTTAGAATCACGTATACCACTCTACCACAGCACCTCCACCATGACATTGCAGGAGGAGTTCCTCAGGATAATGTCCCAGGCCCAACCATCTTCAGCTGCTCCATCACTGACATTTCCTGCAGCATAAATGTTAGAGGTGAAATGTTCGCTGATGATTGCACGATGTTCAGCACCGTTCGTGACTCCTCACTGAAGCAGTCCTGAAGCCGCAAGACCTGAACAATATTCAGGTTTGGGCTGCTAAGTAGCAGGTAACATTTTCCCGACACAAGTGCCAGGTAATGACCATCTCCAACAAGAGGGAATCTCACCATAAGACCATAAGACGTAGGAGCAAAAGTAGGCCAATCGTCCCATCAATCCTGCTCCGCCATTCAATGAGATCATGACTGATCTGATGCAATAATCCTCAACACCACTTTCCTGCCTTATGCCCTTAACCCTTGATTCCCTGACTGATTAAAAATCATGATGTGGAATTGCCGGCGTTGGACTGGGGTGGACACAGTGGTCTGACAACACCAGGTTAAAGTTCAACAGGTTTTTATGGAATCACTAGCTTTCGGATCATAGCTCCTTCATCAAGTGATTAAAAATCTGTCTGTCTCAGCCTTGAACATAATTAATGACCCAGCCTGTACGGTTTTCAGCGGTAAAGAATTCCACAGATTCACTACCTTCTGAGAGAAGAGGTTCCTCCGTATCTCTGTCTTAAACAACCTCTCAGCATCTACCCTGTCAAGCCCTCTGAGAATCCTATATGTCTCAATAAGGCCGCCTCCCATTCTTCTAAACTCCAATGAGTACAGACCTAACCTGGATTGGATTTATCCTGCTTTTTGTGGACAATGTTTTTTGCATTGCCATTGATGAAATATTGAACCTGCTGATGAGTCAGAAGTAGGCTGATATTTTGCACTCTGGTGGAGCCCTTGCACAGCCTCCGCAGAATTGCGACTCCACCCACCCCAGGTTTCCACGACAGGGGTGTGCTGAGCGAGATCATAGAGGGATAGGAACCATAAAATACTAATTGCAATAACCAAACATTGTGTACTCTTTAAAGCAACAGAGGCCTCTCCTTCTTTCTGATCTGTTCTTGGAAACTCTTGCCCGAAGTGTGGTTCTGAAAAGGAATTTAGTATTTCCAAATAAACCTGCGTTGTCCTGACAATTTGTTATTTCAGAAACATTACATGTTCCAGCAAGAACCCCTCATGTCTGTAATCTTATCACATCTGCTTATTCAGATAAATGCAGTTTCAGTTATTACAACGCAGACCAGGCGGCAGACATTCAGGACTTACTGGAACTGTGAGACACAAACATTATTAAACATCTATATTGATTTTCTAAGGCTCCTTATAAATGACTGGCATGTAGCTACTCACTCTTCATCTTCATTCTTTATTATAGGGCCCCGCAAAGCATTTAACCTCCCCGCCAGCCACCCCTACTCCTGCAAGTGCCAGGCTTCATGTTACCATGGCCACTTTATCTAAAGCCAGACCCTACAAGTCGGCCACAACAATATGCTGCCGAGACTGACAGCTGCTAATGAAGGTTTCCAGAAGACTCTGATCGAGAAAGGTCACGAAGCATTATGACAGACGCCATCAGTCAACCTTAAAGGAAGAAATTCCACAGAACTTCATCCTAAATTGCCCTGCAACACATATTTGTGTTGGAGAAACTTCAGGCTGCTCGAGACAGAACTAATTCCACTGGAGACTACTGACAAACCTCCAGTCACCGTTAACTCTTTCAAGTCTTGAAGACCACAAGAGTGTTTGGTACATCTGTCCAGCATATCACTCCCTGACCAAGAGATTTAAACACGCAATAGCAAAGCAGCATATTGGTGCAGCAATGCATAAGATCACAGATCAGCCACATCAATACCTTTTACACCCACTATCCCCTTGGTGTCTTTATACACCAGTTGTTGAAGGTAAGGTGAGAAATCAGGTACAGCAGGCGGTAAAGAAGGCAAATGGTATGCTGGCCTTCATTTCCAGAGGTTTCGAGCCCATCAGGGATGTCTTGCTGCAATTATACAGGGCCTTGGTGGGGCCACACCTGCAATATTGTGTGCAGTTTTGGTCTGATTTAAGGAAGGCTGTTCTTGCTCCAGAGGGAGTTCAGGGAAGGTTTACCAGACTGATTCCTGGGATGACGGGGCTAACGTATGAGGAGAGATTGAGTGGGTTAGGATTATATTCGCTGGAGTTCAGAAGAATGAGGAGGGGTCTCATAGAAACCTATAAAATTCTAACAGGACTAGATAGGATAGATGCAGGAAGGATGCTCCGATGGGTGGGGGATTCAGAACCAGAGGTCACAGTCTGAGCATATAAAAACCTTCCTTTTAGGTCTGAGATGAGGAGAAATCTCTTCACCCAGACAGTGGTGAGCCTGTGGAATTCTCTACCACAGGAAGGAGTTGAGGCCAAAATATTGTTGGCAGAATTCTCTGTCCAGCGATGTCAGAATCGCGAATCGCGATTGGTGAGAGAGTCGCACGTCAGTCGCAAATCGAGGTTAGTGCCGGGTGCCCAGCAGAACGGCATACTCCAGCACCTCGGCAGTGACGTGAATTGTACAGTAACAGCCTGACCCGGTAGTCCCCGGCCACCTGCGATGCTCCATCTCTGCCGGGCGGAAGTGACGCCGGCGTGGTTCACTTGTGGTGTTTATAAACGGGAACCGGGACCCGTGGCTGCTGAGGGTGAGAGAGGCAGTAAGAAAACTTTCCAAAGGTGCAACCGTGGGCTGCCAGTTGTGTAGTTGCCAGGGTCAGGGGGAGTAGCGGGGGATGACCAGGTGACCCACCCTGGGTTGGAGTGTCCCCCTGGGACTGGGTGGCCATTCCCCTTGCCCAGCTCCGTCTGTGGCCCCTGCCCGCACACATGCCACAGGCATGATGTTGGTCGGTGGCACATGGTGCCTCGCCCATCAACTAGGTGGCACCCTGCTGGTGGGGTAGCATGTGGCCCACCCAAGGACGGCGAGGGGCTGGTGGTGATAGAGAGCTGGTCGCCTGGCAGCCCGAGGAGGAGGTGGGAAGGAGGCCTCGTGTATACCAGCAGCACCTGTCGTATGAGGATCTGCCAGACTGAGCATGTCGCCAATGACTGCGGCTGAGCAGGGAGACCATGCAACATCTGTACCGGATCATGGTGCATCTGGAACTGTGGGGGTTATGGGGGAAGACACCCACTCCCAGTGGCCAGCAAGGTGACGATCACCTTGAACTTCAATGCCACGGGGCCCTTCCAGGCGCCGAGTGGGGACCTGTCCGGGATCTCCCAGACATCCATGCACAGGTTCATCCGCACGATAACAGATGCACTGGATGCCCAGGCGGCACAATACATTGCCTACACCGTGGACCAAGCCCACCAGGTTGCCTGTGCAGCGGGATCCGCCACCATGGTTGGCAGATCCAGGAAGGTGATCGATGGGACACATGTCCATCCACGGGCACTGATGCATGAGTGAGTGCCCCTCATTAATTGAAAGGGTTCCACTCCCTCAACACCAAGAAAACTTTCCAAAATTGGTTTTCCAGTTGGTGTGCGACCTTTTGATTTGATATATTTATTATCATGTGTACCGAGGAACAGTGAAATGTATTGTCCTGCGTACAGTCCTGACAGATCATTCCACACAGGAAAAACATAAAACATACTATAAATACACAATGTAAATACATAAACACAGACATCGGGTGAAGCATACAGGAGTGTAGTACTACTCAGTAAAGAGTATGCGTGGAGAGATCAGTTCAGTCCATAAGAGGGTTGTTCAGGAGTCTGCTAACAGCGGGGAAGAAGTGGTTTTTGAATCTGTTAGTGCGTGTTCTCAGACTTTTGTATCTTCTTCCCAATGGTGGACCTTTAAAACTTGATCCGAGTCAATGTGGATTAGCCAAAGTTTTTGGTCGTACCGTCGACGTGGATGGACCAGGACAAATATTTGGTGATGTGCACCTGATGAAGGAGCTATGCTTCGAAAGCTTGTGATACCAAAGGAACCTGTTGGACTTTAACCTGGTGTTGTAAGACTTCTTACTGTAACTTAACTGGTGTCTAACGTTCTGACCTTATGTGCCGTAACACTCCTTCTAGGTGGTCCCACAGGCGGTACATCAGAAGTGGAGGTGGCCAGCTGAATAACATGCCCTGCGACCTAAGACCCTTTGGCGGCCATCCTCTGAAGCAACCAGGGGAGGATTCAGAGGTGCTGCGGTGTTCCGGTACCTGCATTACGTGTGTCACTGGCAGAGTCCCCACCATCTCCTTCTTCAGGGTGTCCGATGGTCCCGGAGCTACTCCATGGGACAGGGGAGCAGCCGGAGCGACTTCCAGGGGTTGCACCGTCACCTGCCGCTGCCAGGTCTGCTCTCATCTCATGGAGGCCTGCTCTCATCTCATCCAGGTTCTCCATATTTGCAGGGGTCCCTCTGGGTCAGTGCTACACCCCTCTGAGACTGGGCCAAGCACCTCTGAGACAGGGCCACGCCCCTCTGAGACTGGGCTACGCCACTCTGAGACTGGGCTACGCCACTCTGAGACTGGGCTACGTCACTCTGAGACTGGGCCAGGTCCCTCTGAGACTGGGCCACGCCCCTCTAAGACTGGGCCACGCCCCTCTGAGATTGGGCCAGGTCCCTCTGAGACTGGGCCACGCCCCTCTGAGACTGAGCCACGTCCCTCTGAGACTGGGCCACGCCACTCTGAGACTGTGTTACGCCACTCTGAGACTGGGCCAGGTCCCTCTGAGACAGGGCCACGCCCCTCTGAGACTGTGCTACGCCACTCTGAGACTGGGCCACACCCCTCTGAGACAGGGCCACGCCCCTCTGAGACTGGGCCATGCCCCTCTGAGATTGGGCCAGGTCCCTCTGAGACTGAGCCATGTCCCTCTGAGACTGGGCCACGCCACTCTGAGACTGTGCTACGCCACTCTGAGACTGGGCCACACCCCTCTGAGACAGGGCCACGCCCCTCTGAGACAGGGCCACGCCCCTCTGAGACTGGGCCATGCCCCTCTGAGATTGGGCCAGGTCCCTCTGAGACTGGGCCACGCCCCTCTGAGACTGAGCCATGTCCCTCTGAGACTGGGCCACGCCACTCTGAGACTGTGCTACGCCACTCTGAGACTGGGCCACTTAACTCTGAGACTGGCTATGCCACTCTGAGACTGGGCCACGCCCCTCTGAGACTTGGCCACGCCCCTCTGAGACTGGGCCATGCCCCTCTGAGACTGGGCCACGCCCCTCTGAGACTGGGCCACGCCCCTCTGAGACTGGGCCACACCCCTCTGAGACTGGGCTACGCCACTCTGAGACTCGGCCACGCCACTCTGAGACTGGGCCACGCCCCTCTGAGACTGGGCCATGCCCCTCTGAGATTGGGCCAGGTCCCTCTGAGACTGGGCCACGCCCCTCTGAGACTGAGCCATGTCCCTCTGAGACTGGACCACGCCACTCTGAGACTGGGCCAGGTCCCTCTGAGACAGGGCCACGCACCTCTGAGACTGTGCTTCGCCACTCTGAGACTGGGCCACGCCCCTCTGAGACAGGGCCACGCCCCTCTGAGACTGGGCCATGCTCCTCTGAGATTGGGCAAGGTCCCTCTGAGACTTGGCGGGGGGGAAGTGCCATCATAGGTCCATCCGTCTCGGTGGCCGGATCGTCCTCCTCGACCTCCTCAATTCGGGCGGTGGTGCGGCGGGCATGGACGTCCCGGTTGAGGGCACATCCGGGAGCACAGCGGTCGGAGCTTCGGTCCGGGTCGGGGCAGGGGAACTAGGCAGGGCCGGGGGTAGCGGAGCCGGCGCCGGCGGGGTGTGTAAAGTGTGCAAGGGGGGGTACATGGTAGGGGCTCACCAACAGGTGATAGGGCCGGAAGGGGGTGTGTTGGAGGGGGCGACGGGTCCTGCAGGGGAGCGGCTCGGGAACGGGCGTCTGTGGTGGAGGATCCAGCGGGTGCCAGATCCCGGAGGGAAACCGTATCTTGCCTGCCGTCGGAGTACTCCACGTAGGTGTAACTGGGGTTGGCGTGGAGCAGTCGGACCTTTTCAACTAGGGGGTCCGTTTTATGGCTCCTTGCGTGCCTCCAGTGAAGAACAGGTCCCGGAGCCATCAGCCAAGGTGGAAGCGAGACCCCGGAGGTTGACTTCCTGGGGAAGAGAAACAATCGGTTGTGAGGGGTCTCATTCGTGGCCGTGCAGAGGAGTGACCTAATGGAGTGTAGGGCATTGGGCAGGACCTCCTGCCAGCGGGTGGTTGGGAGATTTCTCGACCGCAGGGCCAGAAGGACAGCCTTCCACACTGTCGCGTTCTCCCTCTCCACCTTTCCGTTTCCCCGTGGGTTATAACTGGTCGTTCTGCTCGAGGCGATGCCTTTGCTGAGCAGACACTGACGCAGTTCATCGCTCATGAACGATGTGCCCCGGTCGCTGTGGATATAAGCTGGGAAATCGAACAGGGTGAAGCAGCTGTGCAGTGCCTTAATCACCGTGGCTGAGGTCATGTCGGGGCAGGGAATGGCGAATGGGAAACGGGAGAACTCATCGATCACGGTGAGGAAATAGGCATAACGGTTGGTGGACGGGAGGGGCCCGTTGAAGTCCACGCTCAGTCGCTCAAAGGGGCCCAAGGCCTTCACGAGCCGAACCTTGTCTGGCCGGTAGAAGTGCAGTTTGCACTCCGCACAGACTTGGCAGGGCCTGACCATGGCCTTGACCTCCTTGGTTGAGTAAGGTAGGTTGCGGGACTTGATGAAATGGACGAGCCGGGTAACCCCCGGGTGGCAGAGGTAATTGTGGATGGCTTGCAGGCGGTCCTCCTGCGCGTTGGCGCATGTGCCGCGGGACAGGGCATCTGGGGGCTCGTTGAGCTCCCCTGGACGATACTTGATATCGTACGAGTAGGTGGAGATTTCGATCCTCCACCTCAAAATTTTATCGTTTTTTATTTTGCCCCGTTGCGTGTTATCGAACATATAGGCGACCGACCGTTGGTCGGTGACGAGGGTAAACCTCCTACCGGCTAGGTAGTGTCTCCAGTGCCGTACAGCCTCCACAATGGCTTGTGCCTCCTTTACGAACCTCGGAGGCGGTGAGGGTTCGGGAGAAGAACGCTACTGGTCTGCCTGCCTGATTGAGGGTAGCAGCCGGGGCGATGCCTGATGCATCGCTCTCTACCTGGAAAGGGATGGTTTCGTCCACCGCGTGCATAGCGGCCTTGATGATGTCGGCCTTGATGCGGTTGAAGGCCAATTGAGCCTCAGCCGAGAGGGGAAATGTGGTGGTCTTTAGGAGTGGGAGGGCTTTGTCCGCATACTTGGGGACCCACTGGGCGTAATAGGAGAAAAGCCCCAAGCACCGTTTGAGGGCCTTGAGGCTGCGGGGGGTAGGGAGTTCCTTAAGGGGGCGCGTGCGGTCGGGGTCATCAGCCGAGTTGGACTTGTAAAATGGCCGCCGCCGCTGGCTGCGCGTGTCGGGTCGAGAAGATGGCTGCTCCCATGATTCGCACGAGGCTGATGACGCGTCAGAAGAGGGCGTGTCTGGTCGGTGCGCAGCAGCATTGCGAGGCCTGCGGGCCTGAGAGCCTGATTTTCGGGCCGGCTGTTCCTTGTTTTTCTGGCCCCTGGGTCTGGCCAGGCAGACCCTCGCAAAGTGCCCTTTCTTCCCGCAGTCGTTGCAGATCGCGTAGCGGGCTGGGCAGCGTGGGTGTGGGTGCTGGCCCTGCCCGCAGAAGTAGCATGGTGTGCCCCCATGGTGAGCGGGTCGCCGCATGGCGCAGGCCTGTAATACGGTTGAGTCTGAGGAAGTCAGGGGGTGGGCTGGCAGAGTCCGCGGGGTACGTACCCAAGTTATGTCGGGCCACATCCAGCGAGGAGGCGAGCGTTAGCGTCTCCTGGAGGTCTTTTGCCCCGTTTTCGAGCAGCCGCTGCCGGATGTCGGTCGAGCGGATGCCAGACACGAAAGCGTCCCTGATGTGCAGGTTCATATGGACTTCCGCTGTCACATCCTGATGGTCACAGTCCCTGGCAAGCGCGGTGAGTTTCTCAACAAACTCGTCGAGCGATTCCCCCGAGCGATGCCGGCAGGTAGAGAGCAGATGCCGGGCGTGCACCTCATTGATGGGTTTGACACACCGCTTGTGGAGCAACTCGATCGCTTCCTCATAACTCGTCGCCTTTTCAAGCGTGGCGGAGATTCTGTGACTAACCCGGGCGTGGAGTAGACGCAGCTTGCGTGGCCCCAGGATGGGAGTCTCTGCGGAGTCCAGGTAGGCCTCGAAGCACCGCAGCCAGTATTTAAAAATTTCCTTCGCCTCCGGCGTTCGTGCTTCCAGATTGAGATTCTCGGGTTTTAAGCCTGCATCCATCCTGAATCTAGTTTAGTCTAATAAATTGAGGTACCCTCAATAATGACACTTAGAGATTAAACTGTAAAGAAGGCTTTATTAGACTAATAACTATGCTAGAGCTAGAGACGAAAGCTGACTGTTACAGACCATGAGGCAGCCCTTATGTATGGCTCCCAGATGGGCGGAGCCAGAGGCGGAGTCCCCAGGGTTACAAGCCCGGTCTTAAAGGGGACATCACCTTACATGATGATAAGGCAGTAACCGTTCATCACACCCTCCAAGCCACACAGCATTTTGACTAGGAAATATATCACCATTCCTTCATTGTCACTGGATTAAAATCCTTGAACTCCCTCCTAACAGCACTGTGGGTGTACCTACATCATTTGCTGCAGCAGTTCAAGAAGGTTATTCGACATCACCTTCTCAAGGGAAATTAGAGATGGACAATAAAAATGCTTGCCTAACCAGTGATGTCCATGTCCCATGAAATAATTTTTAAACAAGGAACAGAAGCAGACAGATGCCAAGGTAGACAGGTTGGAAGGCCCACCTTCATTTGCTGGGATATCGGCCAGGTTCTGTCCCGGAGTAATAGACACAGTAGCCATCACCCATCACCCCTCCCCCTCATCTCCCATTCACCCCTCCGACCTCATGTTCCTTCCATACCTCCGTACTCTTTCCATACTTCCATGCCCCTTCCATAGCCTCCATGTCCACTCACCCTAAATCCACTATGAGCCAAATTTGTGAGCCCTAAAATAAAGGGTGCGATTCTCCCAAAGTGAGACCAGGGGCGATATTCTCCGACCCCCCGCCGGGTCGGAGAGTCGCCGGGGGCTGGCGTGAAACCCGCCCCCGCCGGTTGCCGAATTCTCCGGCAACGGATATTCGGCGGGGGCAGGAATCGCGCCGCGCCGGTTGGCGGGCCCCCCCCCGCGATTCTCCGGCCCGAATGGGCCGAAGTCCCGCCGCTAAAATGCCTGTCCCGCCGACGTAAATTAAACCACCTACCTTACCGGCGGGACAAGGCGGCGCGGGCGGGCTCCGGGATCCTGGGGGGGGGAGGCGGGGCGATCTGGCCCCGGGGGGTGCCCCCACGGTGGCCTGGCCCGCGATCGAGGCCCATCGATCCGCGGGCGGGCCTGTGCCGTGGGGGCACTCTTTCCCTTCTGCCGGAAATTCGTCCGGCGGCGGCCTAGCCCCTTAAGGTTGGGGCTCGGCCCCCAAAGCTGCGGAGCCTTCCGCACCTTTGGGGCGGCGCGATGCTCGACTGATTTGCGCCGTTTTGGGCGCCAGTCGGCGGACATCGCGCCCATACCGGAGAATTTCGCCCAAAGTCTCGACGCCGGAGTGAAAACCGGAGTGTTTCTCTCCGGCGCCGGAGCCGGCACCCAGACTCCTATTCTCCCGCCCCCGGGGTGCTAGGAGTGGGGTCGCGTATTTTACGCGCGCTGGGCATTGCGCCACGTAAAAAGTGGCGCCGCGTAAATGACGCGGCCAGCGTCGCGTAAATGAAGTTGCCCGCGCATGCGCGGTTGCCGTCCTCCCCGAGGCCTCCCCGCAAGAAGATGGCGGATTGATCTTGCGGGGCAGCGGAGGAAAGGAGGTCCTCCTTTAGAGAGGTCGTCCCGCGATCGGTGGGCCCCGATCGCGGGCCAGACCCATCGGAGGCCCCCCCCGGTGAAGGAACCCCCACAGGCCGCCCCCCCCCCCCCCCCCAGCGTTCCCGCACAGTTCCTGCCGGCAGCGACCAGGTATGGACGGGGCCGGCGGGAACCTGTCGTGTCGGAGCGGCCGCTCGGCCCATCCGCGCTGGAGAATAGCGGGTGTACCGGAGAATCGCCCGAGACACTCTCCGGCTGGCACGGCACAGAACTCGACGGGGCCGTTCTCGCCGGTTGGGAGAATGGCGGGACGGCGTCGGACCGGCGTCGCGCGGTATAATGGCGTGGCCGACGATTCTCCCAACCGGCGTGGCTTCGGAGAATCGCACCCAAAGTTTGGAAGTCTTTGGGGTCCTCATTAAACTGTCAAAATAAGCAAACAGCCATTCAAAAACATAATCCTCCTGGTAATTCTGAACATTTTCATAATGCTGACCAATTTAATGGTTATGTATCTTAGAATCATAGAACCGTAGAAATGTTACAGCACAGAATAATAATAATCTTTTATTGTCACAAGTATGAAGTTACTGTGAAAAGCCCCTCGGGGAATTGAACCCGCGCTGCTGGCCTTGTTCTGTATTACAAACCAGCTGTTTAGCCCACTGAACTAAACCGGCCCTGAAGGAGGCCATTTGGCCCACCTTGCCCATGCCAGCCCAAAGTGTCCTTTCTAATCCCACCTTCCTGCACCCGGTCCATAGCCCTGTAACTTACAGCACTTAAGGTGCAGATTCAGGTACCTTTTAAAAGAGTTTGGGTCTCTGCCTCCACCACCAACTCGTGCAGTGAATTCCAGACTCCCACTACCCTCTACATAAAAACGTTCTTCCTCATGTTCACTCTACATCTTCTGTCACTTTTGTTGAATCTATGTCCCCTGGTTCAAGAATTCTCCCCCAAGGGAATCAATTTTATCCTATCCACCCTATCACTTCCCCTCATAATTTTGTACAGATCAATTAAGTCACTCCTCAACCTTCTCTGTTCCAAGGAAAATAACCCCAATCTATCTAATCTCTCCTTGTTGCTACTCTTTTCTAACCCTGGCAACATTCTTGTAAACCTCCTGTGCACTCTCTCCAGAGCAATAACATCCTTCCTGTAATGTGGTGACCAGAACTGCACAAAGTATTCCGGTTGTGGCCTCACCAGTGTTTTATACAATTACAACATTACATCCTTATTTTTATATTCTATACCTCTTACAATGAAGGAGAGCATTCCATATGCGTCCTTAACAACCTTGTCTACTTGAACTGCTGCATTTAGGGACCTGTGTACTTATATGCCAAGACCACTCACTTCATCTACCCCTCTTAGTATATTCCCATTTATGTGTACTCCCTATAACTGTTTGACTTCCCTAAATGCATGACCCCACACTTCTCTGTGTTAAATTCCACCTGTCACTTTATCACCCACTCCATTTATATCGTTTTGGGGATTATAGCTATCCGCCACACTGTCCACCACTTGGCCATTCTTTGTGCTATCTGAAAATTTCCCAATCATGCTCCCCACGTTCACGTCCATATCGTTAATACATAACATACACCCCAACACTGGGCCCCGTGAGCACCACTTGAAACAACTTTTCAATTGCAAGGGCAGCCATTGACCATTACCCTTTGTTTCCTGTTAGAAAGCCAACTTTTTATCGTGTTTACCACATTACCCTGTATCCCATGTGTCATAATATACACCAGTATATCATGGTGCAGACACACACTGATGGACATGCAGTGGGACCAATCAACATACACAACACCGCAGCCAATCACCAGTGAGAGCACACGCGCTATAAAGACAGGAGGCTCAGAGTTCCCGCTCATTCGAGTAGCAGCTAGCTCAGAGCACAGAGCTCACAGCCTGCAACATAGACATTCACCATGTGCTGAGTGCATCGACTGGTGAGGACAAGGCAAAGGTCTTTAGTTAAAGTGAGTATCGTGTTAACCCACAGTGAGAGTATGTTTAACCAGTTAATGATTCAATAAAATAGTGTTGCACTATTTCAAGTGTTGGTGACCTGTATGTGATCCAGAACACCCAACACATCACCATGGGCTTTCACTTTCTTGACCAATCTGCCATGTGGAACTTTGTCAAATGCCTTGGTAAAATCCATGTACACCACATCTACTGCACTACCTTCATCAACCCTTCTTGTCACTTCCTCAAAGAATTCAATCAAATTTGTGAGGCAAGACCTTTCTTTAACAAATCCATACTGACTATCTTTGAAGAATAAACTTAACGGGCGGAATTCTCAGCAATCAGCGCGATGTCCGCCGACCGGCGCCAAAAACGGCGCGAATCAGTCCGGCATCGCACCGCCCCAAAGGTGCAGAATCCTCCGCATCTTGAGCGGCCAAGGCCTAACCTTGAGGGGCTAGGCCCACGCCGGACTGATTTCCGCCACACCAGCGGGTGGGAAAGGCCTTTGGTGCCCCACCGGCTGGCGCGAAACTGACTTTGCCGGGCGGCGCATGCGCGGGAGTGTCAGCGGCCGCTCACGGCATCCCTGCGCAGTGGAGGGGGTCTCTTCCGCCTCTGCCATGATGGAGACCATGGCGAAGGCGGAAGGAAAACAGTGCCCCCACGGCACAGGCCCACCCGCAGATCGGTGGGCCCCGATTGCGGGCCAGGCCACCGTGGGGGCATCCCCAGGGTCCAGATCGCCCCGCGCCCTCCCCCAGGACCCCAGAGTCAGCCCGCGCCGCCTTGTCCCGCCGGTAAGAGAGGTGGTTTAATCCACGCCGGTGGGACAGGCATTCCAGCAGCGGGACTTCGGCCCATCCGGGCCGGAGAATCACCGGGGAGGTCCCGCCAACTGGCGCGGCGCGATTCCCGCCCCCGCCGAATATCCGGTGCCGGAGAATTCGGCAACCAGCGGGGGCGGGATTCACGCCAGCCCCCGGCGATTCTCCGACCCGGCGGGGGGTCGGAGAATCCCGCCCAACATTAAAAACATATTTAGATACTGTATATTATTTACATCCTGTATGATATTTGGATATTGCATAATATTTAGATACTGCATGATGATAAAGTTTGACATGTGAACTTAAGAACAACATAAAATCCACTTGTCAAAAAGTTGCTTACTCCAGGCTTTTACTATGTTTCATGGCCTTACTGACCTGGCATAGTTTACACAAGCTTCAGAAATCCACCCACCTCAATGAATATTTCAAACTTCATTAAATACAAAGTTGAGATCGGCAGCAATATGACAGTCTCAACATCAGTTTGTTTGCACATTAGGCTGCGAACCACCAGGTTTCCTGTGCCGGACAAAATGGCGGACAGTGAAAGTGGGTTAACAATTTCAGATTTACAGTCCCTGCCTCCATTTGCCTTGCCTGATGTGGGCTTTCCCTTGGTCAGGATGGCAAATCGGGCAGCCTACCTTCTGTGCTTGTTGCCAATTTGGGTGCTCCTATGAGACGCTTCAGAGTTAGAGGACTGCTGGTCTTCCAGTGAGGTGACTGGAATGTCCCACACAAGTTGGGTCTGACAGCATGCTTTCTGACATTGTGCGTGGGCTCAGGTAGGCCCTGCACATTCAGAGGTTGCTGGTGCACAGCCATCAGTCATCTATAGACTCTGCTCTTTAAGCCAGCTACTGTGTCCTCTGCCGTAGGATTAGGATGGGAACTTTCCCTTCAGGGAGCTGCATGTGTCCCGTGTTTTTCTATTTCCCTGACCTTGCTCCTGCTGAAGGTGGAGGCAGGCCCCTCTAGCAGACCCACTAAAATAAACTGGGCACCAGAAGAGTGCTGGTTGTGGGTTCTGGCGGATTTCATCCTTTTCTTTTGCTCACAATAGGCACTGACCTGGAAAGGGACAGGGGAGTGAAACACGGGTTAGCAGTTCATAGGAAAGGTAAATAGAAATAGATGAGTAACAGATAAAAGCAACATGTGAGGGAGAAATGTCAATTGAAATGATAATCGACAAGGCTATTCAGCACAGGAAGATCATCAATTCTAGCATATTTAGCATTGTATTCCTTTGTCAAACCAATTTTTTCAATTAGACTCTTTTAACTCCGTAGATTTTAATGTTTTATTGAAAATATTCTCCCTTCTACGATGAAAATACAGCCTTCAGATTTCTCCCATTTTGTCTCTGCCTCTATTGCTGAGAGGATAATGTGACCCTTGCTTCCGGATCTTTTCTACAACAGCCTTTGACCAGCAAGTGAAACTTGTGGTTATAAAAAGAGCCCTACAAAGCCACCTGCTCCATTCAACCCGCAGCTCGGCATCAGAGGCTTCACCCAACAACACCCTGGGGGAGGGTCATGTCTCAGGCTGAGCAAAGTCCAAAATTGCCCTTAGTGTTGGGTAGGGTTACTGGTTTATGGGGATAGGGTGGAGATGCTGACCTTGGGTAGGGTGCTCTTTCCAAGAGCCGGTGCAGACTCGATGGGCCGAATGGCCTCATTCTGCACTGTAAATTCTATAAGTGCACAAGCAAACTCTGGCCCGGGCCATTCTGTGGCACGGCGAGTTAGCCCTGAATGACACAGGTTCTCCAAGTGTCAAGCGTTGTTTAAAAAGCCTCACAGTCCTTTAACAACCTGCAAAATGCACACTTCTGTGGAATATAGCAAAGCTGGACCGGCCGTGAGTCATTCTGCTTCTGCCTGGGTGCTCCACCTGTCAGCCCAGCATGAGGCCTACAAGCAGCCAGGCTGTGAATCGGCTGGGCTGTTCTGCATTCCTGAATTCCGTTGGATGTGCTGGCTTTCCTCCCTGAATTTCCGATGTGCATCAGCATCACTTGAATAGGGGTTGCTGATCTCCTGATCAACATTCCAAATGTGTATTTCCAATGCATGAAGTTCAGCACTCAAAGTACAAACTTGTAAACCCTACCCTGATGTTATAATACTGTTTTGATGACTATTCCCGCTTGCTATATGCATAGGATATGTAAACATTCAAACAAATGCTGCAACCAAATGTTGCAAACTAGATGAGAATGATCTCTGTAAAATTCCTACATTTGGAGCGGGGGAATGGGAGGGGACACAAAACATGCCCAAAAAAATAGATTTGGGGGCATTATCCTATCGTCACCCCTTCACTTTACAAGCAGAAAATCGCAAACATTTTCAGTAAATAACAATGTGAACAATTTTCACGCCAATGCTTATTGTACTTTAGAAGAGCCGCCTTCATTCTTTGTGATAAATTTAACACTATTATTTTCACAATATTCTGTTCTCTTTCTGTTAAGAAGATCTTCATGACAATTTATGGGTGTCAAGAGTTTTGTTGAGTCTAAAAGGTAAATACGGAATGCCTCCTTGGCCAGTTCCATGACACTGTCCTTTCAGTGGAAAACAGCACTTGTGGGAACTCAAGGCAGGGAATGTTGCACACGGGGATGAAATAGTCATTGGCCGCACCTTCGCAAATTCTAATGACGTGCTTTGTGCCTAGTGTGTCCTGCTCGAGCCCAGGATCGGAGATTACTTTTAAGTTAAGCCATGAGAATTGTCATGATATTCAGATAAACATATCATGGTGCAAACACACATACACACTGATGGACAGATCAACGGCCAATCAACGCACACGCAACATCACAGCCAATCACCAGTGAGAGCACACGCACTATAATACGGGGAACACCACAGTTCCCGCTCATTCCAGCAGGAGACAGCTCAGGGCACAGAGCTCACAGCGTGCCACTCAGACATACACCATGTGCTGAGTACCTCTCTAGGATAGTGTGAGGGCTGGGTCCACAGATTAAAGGGTAAAGTACGAACCACAGTCATAAGTTTACAGATGTTGTTATCAAGAGTAAGAAAACAGAGTTGTACCATCTACAACCGTGTTGGTTCGTTTGTGTAGCGGAACACCCAACACGACATAGTACCAGGATTGGAACCCAGCAACTGTGAGACCTACCTGCACATCTTCAGGGATCTGCCATCCTGCACCATGGACACCATCAGCCCGCCGCAGCCGCTCCGAATCGCTGGAAACCTCGGCGTCAACTGGAAGCTGTTTAAACAACGCTTCCAGTTCTTCCTAGAAGCCACAGAAAGGGAGAATGCATCGGACACCAGGAAAATCGCCCTCCTCCTCTCCACGGCAGGGCAACACGCCATCCACATCTACAACTCCCTGGTGTTCGCGGAAGGTGAGGACAAGACGAAGTACAAGACGGTCCTTCGAAAACTTGAGCAACACTTCAGCGTCGAGGTGAATGAGAGCTTCGAGAGGTACCTCTTCCAGCAGCGCCTGCAGGGTAAGGATGTGCCTTTTCAATCTTTCCTGACACACCTCCGTATACTCGCGCAGTCCTGCGGCTATGGGGCCACCTCCGATTCCATGATTCTGGTCAGATAGTTTTTGGGGTCACCTCGGGCACCCTAGGCCAGCAGCTCCTCAAAATTAAGAGCCTCACCCTAGCCACCGCCATCGAAGCCTGCGTCCTCCATGAAAACGCGACCAGCCGGTACTCCCAATTCCAGGCGGCCGAATCGGCACGGCAAGGGTCCTACGAGGCCGAGCGGGTCCAGTCGATCGAGTTCCGCCCGGCCCGCGGCCCGGACGAGGGCGGCCATTTTGCGCACTTTCCGCGGCCTCCCACGCTTGTACATGCCAAAAGAGACGTCGACGCAGAGGGACGTGACACGCAGGCACGATCTATGCAGGACCGAACTGCGCATGCGCGGTGGCGCAATGAACGCCATGATGTCACGACGTGAGGCAACTGTGGATCCGCACATTTAAAGCGGCAATGTCCAGCAAAGAATCGACAATGCCGCCGCTGTGGCAAGATTGGCCACTATGCTGCCTGCTGTCAAGCAGCTCAACCTGCCAATGCTCCCCAATTCCGCCAGCCTCGCAGGGACGTGCGGGCCATTCAGCCTCCATACACCGAGTCATACCCTGACGACATACAGACCGGTGATACCGACGGCCGGGAAGCCTTCCGCGTTGTGGTCATTGACAGGAATCGGATGTCCCCAAGTAGGACCCACCAGCCAATGCCAGTGAACAGCGTCAATCTGGGTGATGAATGGTGTGCCACCCTAACAGTCAACGGATCACCAATCACATTCCGTTTAGACACTGGTGCCTCCGCCAACCTTATAGCATGGCCAGCCTTCCACGCCTTGAAGGTCAAACCACCGATTTCCCCATCCCACTGTCAGATGGTCGATTACAACGGAAATGTTATCCCGGCCATGGGATCCTGCCAGCTCGAGGTCACACACAATGCATACACAGCCACACTGTCCTTTGAGATAGTCGGATCATCGAAAGACTCCCTGATAGGCGCACAGGCGTGCAAGGTTCTCCACCTCGTTCAGCGGGTACACACTCTGTCTCCAGAAGGCACGTCCGACTTCCCGGATGCAGACTTTAGGGCACACCTCCACTCACTCCTCGCTCACAACCAGGAGGCTTTCGAGGGCATGGGCACACTGCCCTACACTTACAGAATACGGCTCAAACCGGACGCCACCCCGGTCATTCACGCACCTCATAGAGTCCCAGCACCACTCAAGGACCGCCTCAAGCAGCAGCTGCAGGATCTCCAGGACCAAGGAGTGCTTTCCCGGGTCACGGAGCCCACGCCATAGGTCAGCTCCACGGTGTGCGTAAAAAAGCCCTCTGGCGAACTCCGGATCTGCATCGACCCGAAAGTCCTGAACAACAACATCATGAGGGAACACTACCCCATACCCAAACGGGAAGAGATCACGAGCGAAATGGCCCGGGCTAAAATTTTTACAAAGCTTGATGCCTCAAAGGGTTTTTGGCAGATTCAACTGGATCAGTCCAGCAGGAAGCTGTGCACCTTCAACACGCCCTTTGGCAGGTACTGCTACAATAGAATGCCATTTGGCATCATCTCGGCATCCGAGGTGTTTCATAGAATCATGGAACAGATGATGGAGGGCATCGAAGGGGTACGTGTCTCTGTTGACGACGTCATCATCTGGTCCACCACACCACAGGAGCACATCAGTCGTCTCCAGCGCGTCTTTGCACGGATACGAGAACACGGCCTGCGCCTCAACCGAGCCAAGTGTTCTTTTGGCCAAACTGAGCTAAAGTTTCTGGGGGACCACATATCCCGGTCCAGATGCAGACAAAGTGACAGCTATTACAGCCATGCCGCAGCCGGCAGACAAGAAGGCAGTGCTACACTTTCTCGGGATGTTCATTCCCAACCTTGCCTCCCACACAACGGCTCTTTGCCACCTAGTGAAGAAGACTACGGCGTTCCAGTGGCTGCCCGCACACCAGAAGGAATGGGTGGAGCTCAAGATTAAGCTCACCACAGCCCGGGCTTGGCGTTCTTCGACACTTCTCGAGATACGAAGATCTCGACTGATGCCAGCCAGTCCGGCATTGGGGCGGTACTCCTGCAACGGGACGACACCGCATCATGGGCCCCGGTCGCCTATGCCTCGCAAGCCATGACCACCACAGAACAGCGCTATGCGCAGATTGAGAAGGAGTGCCTGGGTTTGTTAACCGGCATAGTTAAGTTCCACGACTACGTGTATGGTCTCCCTCAGTTCACCGTGGAAACCGACCATCGCCCCCTGGTCGGCATCATCCAAAAGGACCTGAATGAGATGACCCCTTGCCTCCAGCGCATTCTGCTCAAGCTCCAGAGGTACGACTTCCAACTAGTCTACACCCCGGGAAAGGACCTCATCATCGCGGATGCCCTATCCAGAGCAGTGAGCACACCGCCCGATTCGGAGGAGTTCGTATGTCAGGTCGAAGCGCATGTGGCCTTCACATCGGCCAATCTGCCAGCTAATGATGCAAGTCCGGCCCGTATTCGCCGGGAGACTGCGGCTGACCCCCTTCTACAATGTGTAATGCACCACATGACGGAAGGGTGGCTCAAAGGACAGTGCCCACAATTCTACAATGTCCGGGACGACTTGGCCGTCATTGACGGTGTCCTCCTAAAGTTGGACCGGATTGTGATTCCATACAGCATGCACAGGCTGGTCCTCGAACAATTACACAAAGGCCATCTCGGGGTCGAGAAGTGCAGGCAGAGGGCCCGAGAAGCTGTATACTGGCCGGGCATCAGCGACAACATCGCCAACATGGTGCTCAACTGCCCCACCTGCCAAAGGTTTCAGCCGGCGCAACCACCTGAGACGCTTCGGCCCCATGAGATGGTAACGTCCCCGTGGGCGAAGGTGGGTGTGGACCTTTTTCATGCGCTCGGCAAGGACTACGTCATCATAATTTATTATTTTTCAAATTATCCAGAGGTCATACGCCTGCACGATTTGACATTGTCAGCTGTCATCAGGGCATGCAAGGAAACCTTCGCTCGCCATGGCATTCCGCTTACCGTCATGTCGGACAATGGGCCCTGTTTTGCGAGCCAAGAATGGTCTTCTTTTGCCGCTTCGTATGGCTTCACACACGTGACGTCCAGCCCTCTGCATCCCCAGTCAAATGGCAAGGTGGAAAAGGGTGTCCATATCGTCAAGCGACTCCTCTGCAAGGCTGCTGATGCCGGATCGGATTTCTCTTTAGCCCTGCTGGCCTATCGCTCGGCCCCACTTTCCACTGGCCTCTCACCAGCCCAGCTGTTGATGGGTCGTGCCCTCAGGACC